>NW_017731413.1:227581-233928 GCF_001890085.2 Hipposideros armiger | reverse complement strand
CTAGGATGAAGAACAAAACGACACCAACTTGTCTGTTCCCCTTCCCCCAATTCCCCAGCACTGTTCCCATCCCCCCAAACCCCAATAAAAATCTTAAAAAAAAAAAAAGTGATGTGCAACGTGTGGTCAACTTTGAGATCAGAAGGAGACCGCAGATCCAAACTGGAACCCTCTGACTGATCCATGTGCGTGTGAATGCGAATCTCTTTGATCATTAGTTCCTTTATGTCTTTTATCAGAGCAGGGTGTAAATGATACGTGGCTGTGGGATACAGCGTACAGGAGTTCAGTGTTTGTCATCTAACGGACCTGGACTTGGTTCCTATTTCCGACTCTTCACAATTGTGTGACCTTGGGGAAATTGTTTGTCCTCTCAGAATCTTAGATAACCTTACCTGAAAAATGAAACTAAATTGATTCCCTGCCATAGTGATGTTTTAAGTGTTAAGTGAAATAATACATATAAAAGTCTTAACTTGGAATGGAGTAAGAGAGTGAGAGAAACATGTGCATGACACTGGTGCTTCTTAATGGCTGGCCACTGCAAGGGAGAAGCTACTAGCAACTACTACACACTTTTTTTTTCCCATTTTAATTGCAATCTGACAATTTTGCGAATAGAGGGGGTTGGTTTGTAAAAAGAAAAAAAAAACAGCGACTTTCTCCCAGCTGTGTCTTTAGACACCTATGATTTTTGAAAATTTGCGGTCTGTAGTATGACCACCAATGTTAACTACTAGCTGATGAACATAGGCAGCACTGAGTAAAGGAACCAAAAGGTTAAATGCCAATAATAGTGAACACTTAGTGAGTGCTTGCTGTGTGCCAGGTGCTAGTCATGCATGAATTCATGCCCTTTATCCTCCTAAAACCTTATAAACAAGCAGTATTATTATTCTCATTATACAGGAGTGGAATTGGAGGCACTGAGCAGTAACATAACGTGTCCAGGTTACACAGCCAGGAATGGGTAGACTCAGGACTTGAGGCCAAGCATTGTGGCTCCCAAGCCTGTTCTGGGCATGGCCCTGTGTCCTGGATGCTCAGATTACCCCCGCCTGTCCTGGGCGGTGAGTGGAGTGGTCGCTGGAGCTGAGGCAAAAGCAACTGCGAGCCCTCTGCAGTGACCTCGATCCATGCCAGAACTGTGGGATGTTACTGGTTTGGTTCAAAAATCACCCCAGGGATTCCACATCCGAAATGACCCAGGGTCTTGCCTGAGTCTTGCTTTTCTTTCTAGCCTGCTCATTGCAGGGGTCAAGGGCTATAGGCTATAGTGTAATTGCTGGATTCTGTTGCTGAAATATCTTTTGTGGTCGCTTGTTTGGACAAGAGTAACTTTTCATGTGAGGGGGCTACTTGAATTTGTCATGAAAATAATGGTAGCCTTTGAGAACTGGCTTAAAGGATTAATTCAATTCAATTAAAAAAATCTCCGTCATCTGCAGGGCCCACGCACTGGTCAGTTGACTTTTGCCTTTATTTCTTTTACAAAGATCAATCAAAACAAGAAACGTAAGTACCTTTGAGATAATTCATGGCCTTTTCTTCTCCTTTGGGGGTCACTTTTTCTTACAGACAACATTTTTAAGGACTGTCTGGGGATGTGGGAAGGTGGGCAAGAATGATACGTATGAGGAAAAATATCCAAGTAGTGGTATCACTATAACTTTTAGGGACCCTGCTTATCATGTGTCTTAGATGGGACACAGGTATTCAATCCAGTTTTAGTCGTAAGGCTCCTGAGAGACTAGTGAGTCTTGATTTTTACAGGTAAGGAAGATGAGAAAAAGGATTTGAGTTACAAAACTCGGGCTAGAGACCAGGCCTCCTGATTTCTGCGTCCCTGTTAACGTTTTGAACGTACTGCTGGGAAGAGTAGAATGCCACGAGACAGAGGTTGCTCCAGAAGTGTCCCTAGGCTGGCAGGTGCAGCCCTAACATTCAGTTCCCCTAATGTTTGGGTTTCTCCATAAAGAAATTCCATAAATTCAAAGGCTTTTTTAAAGTTTTATATGGGACAAAGGAGAAAGTTGTCTCTGTTGCATGTCAGGTTTGGCAATAAACAGCGCCATTATGTTGTAATGTTACTGCTTGGCATTCAGATTGATAAATTTAATCCCTATCTTTCCACTCCCACAAAAAGAATCTTAGCACCTACAAAGATTATTTTCCAGCCTTTTATTGATACTAATATTCTCTGTTCAGCAACTGCAATTTACTGTCTTAATATTTATAAACAGGAATATTCTTACACTGTCATCTCATTGGAAGGGCTCTTTATTGGCTTTAGAAGACAATGCTTAACATATTTGAAAGTGTCCTTTTTCTGCCTCTTTGTCACAGCAAGTTTTTTTTTTTTTTTTTAGCTGAGCCATCCTGCCACCTGTTGGCAGCTCAGCGGCAGCTCAGCTCAGGTCGGGCATCAAACTGCTGTTGCTCAGAGCTCAAACTCTTGAGCGAGCTCTTAACCAACTGAGCCACTCGGCCGGCCCCCATAGAAGTAGTTTTGATGGACTTTTATACTTTTGATGACAAGTGAAGGTGAATGTAACTTCCTATCAGAGCTTCCTGTCTGCGTAAGATAATCAGTGTTACAGAATGGGTTGATAAAATTCCAACCAAATGGAAAGAAATCATTTCTGTTTGTGTGTAGCCTGATGAGTGGCAATGCATACTATCTGTTAGGCTTATTGAAACTGGAAATAGTTCCTCAGATTCTCATTGCTTCCTTTATAGATATCAGATGGGGACCACAACTCAACTTTTTTTTTTCTATCCAGGCCCTCAACCTCCCTCCCTTTTGGCAACCATCAGTTTGTTTTCTGTATCTATGAGTCTGTTTCTGTTTTTCTTTGTTTATTTTGTTATTTAGAATCCACATATAAGTGAGGTCATATCATATTTGTCTGTCTCTGTCTGACTTATTTCACGTAACATAATACCCTCTAGGTCCATCCATGTTGTCACAAATGGTAAGGTTTCTTTTTTATATAGCTAAGTAATAGTCCATTGCATATATATACCACATCTTCTTTATCCTATCCTCTATTGATGGGCACCTAGGTTGCTTCCATATCTTGGCTATTGTTGAACATAAGGATTCATCTATCTTTTCAAATTAGTGTTTTGAATTTCTTTGGATAAATACCCAGAAGTGGAATTGCCGGATCATATGGTAATTCTAGTTTTAATTTTTTTGTAACCTCAAAATTGTTTTCCATAGTGCACAACTCAATCTTATCGAGTTTGTCTGTCTTTCCTCCTTTTTCAATGACTGGCTCATGCATTCTTTCCATCTTTTGGGGGACTTTTCTTTTTTGAGTGTTTGCTTCCTGTGCCTCCTTTCACTGTTCCCTTTGGCCCACAAGCGTCTTGCTTATGTTAAAGAAACTCATGATTGACTTTGTTTCTCCCTCTTATAATCCTCTGATCTCCATCCTTCCAAGTACCATTAAACTTGCTGAATGTGACTCCTAGGACATACCTATGCTTTCTCCTTTTATTACCAAAAAGTATAGCTTCTATACGTCTCCCCTACTTTGCTCTATCTAAGGTCACCTTATAGTTAAACACCATGGATTCCTCTGGGCATTTGCTAATCTATCCTCTTTTTTGTTTTTAAATCTCCTTATTTGGCTTCTGTCATAGTATTTCTCTGCCTCCCTTCTCTCCTCTCTGGCCAGTCTTTAGTGACATTCTCTAACTCCCTTTTCTTGGGGACGTAATGAGGAGCACAGGTTTTAGAGTCAGGCATACCAAGCTTTGAACCTCAGCTCTGTCATTACTAGCTCTGTGACCTTGGGCAATGCCTAACTACTCTGAGCTTCAGTTTCCTCATCTGTAAAATGGGGATAATAATACCTTACTTAGAAGTTGTTTTAAGGATTTAAATCACAATGTGTGCTAGTGTCTAATGTGGCGTTTTATAGACTCGCTTCTCTTGGTAGTTGTGCTATGGGTATTATGCATGGTTTACTAAGGCACCCATCCTCTTTTCCTGTGAAGCTGTCAGCTTTCATTCTGTGCGGTAACTCCAAAATGTGTGTCAGTTCATATTTCCCAACTTCCAGACTCGTTTTTCTACCAGTGTGCTCATTTTCTCCACCTGGATGCCCCATGTAATCCAAGATTCAACATTATTCAAGCAGTACTCAGCCTGTGATTACTTCCTTGGTTAATAGAATTTCATTCCTCACCATGGCTCTGAGGTTGCAGGGTCCCTCCATCCCTCCCCCCTTTCCTCCTTCCCTCCTTCCGTCCTTCCCTCCTTCCCTCCCCCCCTTTATCTTTCCTTAGATACACCCAAACAACGTATACCTAGCACTCTCTTATGGGCTGTTCACTTAGGGTACAACAAAGAACAAGGAAGTCTAGCCTGAAGCCTGAAGAGAGGCTCAGTTTTAAAAAAGTGTGAGGGGTGCTGTGATGGTGATGAACAGAGTGCAGTGGGAGCGCTTCAAAGGGCCCCAGCCAACTTGGGGTGAAGTAGTGGGCCAAGTTTAAATTTCTTCTCCCATCTCACCCCAGTTTCAGTAGATCCTGTAAATGTTACTTACGAAATATCTTATTTCCTTCTCCTCGATTCCCACAACACATGTTTCTTTCCGTCCAAGCATTCCAGGCACTAGTTTTGGCTGGACGTTCCTCTGAGTTTCCCAGATCGGTTTCTGGTCCATCTGTCTTCTCTCCAATCCGTTTTCTAAGCAGCTGCCAAGGTCACTTCCTGAAGCACAGAACCGATCATATCTCTCCCTTGCTAAAACTCGTTATTGGCAACACCAGTCAGGATTCAGTATAGGAAGCAGTGGCCACTCTAGGTATTTTAATACCTAGAAGGAAAGGATCGAACATGGGGAGATAGGGATTATACAATCGGGAGGGTTAGAGAAGCAGGCATAGGAAGAAATGCCTACCTCTGAGGTGTCTACTAGGAGCCTGGGGTTCAAGAATTTTCAGCCATAGCTGTTATTCATGGATCAGGAAGCCATTGGTGCTACTGCCCGCCAACTGCCTTTCCTCACCCAGCCGGACAGTGGACCCTGGAATGGTGCTGCAGGAAAACCTTTCACCTCTGCGGAAAACAGCCAAAAGAGGTCAGGAAGAGGGTCTCCATCTCACGTCCAAATCTCAGGCGTGTTCATCGAATTAGTGGAGCCTAATTCTCCTTCAGAGTCCTAGCTTTAAGGAGCCTGGTAAATGTAGACGTCAGTTTGCCGGTCTCTGTATGGGAAGGGAGACTAAAATGAACAAGGAACCAGGGGTGCGTAAGACGCCGTGGCATCCATCTCACCAGGCTCTCTGCTGCCTCTGACAGATACAACCTAACATTCAAAGCCATGTGCAGTTTTGTTTCTGCTCATCACATTTTGCTGACCTCTTTCTCTTCCACCATCTACAACATCTGTCACTGGCAGGTGCTCAGTAGATTTTTGTTGAATGTATGAATGAACAAACGCATCCACTCCTGACCCAGTTCTCTGCCTTCTAGCCATAACTTTAGCAGGAATGACTTTCCTGGCTGGTTCTAATTTCCTCTCCCTGCTGACATCCTGCCCTTTTCTCAGAAGCCCAGTCACATGGTCCAGCCTAAGAGGATCTTCTAAAAATTCCCCTGAAATACCCCCCACCCCATTTTCTTGTTGCCCCTTGCACATTTATCTTAGAGCTTATTACCATCTGTCTACATGAAGTATGTTTTTTGCCTGCTGTATTGTGAACGTCAGGGTAACACTATTTTATTCACTGATGCTTCCTCACCCCTTTCTCCTGTCCTCCTCCGTTCTCCAGACATAGCAACTCCAGGTCTCTTCTTCTAGATAGACTTTCCTTCTACTCTCTTTTATTTTCTTGTAATTGCAGTTGAAATTTGATAATTTATAAGTAAATAGACTTCAATCTTTTATAGCTGCTTTCCTCCTGTCCTTATTCCTGCATAGAGACCTGTGTGCTATTTTTTTTTTTTATGCTAACATATTTTTCCTGTTTTAATGCTAGGTAGAAATACAAAATAAACCTAAAAAGGGAGGAGCCTTCAAAGGAAAGAAGGATTTTTGTTGTTGTCACTTTTTAGTTTTTTTAGTGGAATTCACAGTATCTTCACAGTGCTTTGATTTGCTAGGCCCTAACAATGGAAATTGTATTAGCAAAATATTCTAGCCATTATAACAGTCATAATTTGGGTTCTGAGGTATGAAGACACGACCATGTGATTTGTTTGTGTGTTTGTCAGTTAATTTCTTAGGACTTGACTTCGCTTGTATGGGGTGTGGGGAGTCCTTACACTATTTTCTCTCTCTCTTTCTCTCTCTCTCTCTCTCTCTCTCTCTCTCTCTCTCTCTCTCTCT
>NW_017731413.1:220197-225878 GCF_001890085.2 Hipposideros armiger | reverse complement strand
CTATAGTTCATTGTTGATTTTCTGCTTGTGGATCCGCGACACTGGAAGAATGGGGGATGCGGGCGTGCTTCTGTCCCCCAGCTGACTTGGCCAGGTGTCTATAATCTCTTGGGTGGGTCAATTAGATGTCCTCCTTTTAGCCATACCAAGGGGGGTGTTGAGGGGTGGGGGTGGGGTACTGGTTCTTTAGGTGCTGACGGACATTGCAGCTATGGACAGAGAAATTTCACTCCAGTTCTTTGGATGCATCATTTTTTTCCCCCCTGTGAAGTGGAGGAGTGGGTGAGAAATTGGATAATCCTCTGGCTGGAGTGGAGCGTCCATTGTAAGCCTCAGGTCTTACCACCCCTCTTCCAGCCACACCCCTTCTTATAATGGTGCCTGTGTGTTGGGTGGAGCACTAGGCTTTCAAGAAACATCCACAGTCCATTGGCTGCCCCGATATTAAGAGTGAAATTCTACACTCAGGAAGACAGGGCTCTTTTCCCTCCAAAGTTAAATGCTGGTGAAACATCTCTAAGGAGCCCCTTCTGCCTGAGAGAGCCAATTTCCTTTCCTGTGCCAGGCAATTCAAAGTAGAAAGTATATTTGGAATGCTTTCTTATCCCTAAGGTGCCTCAATTAGCTGGGTTACCATCAAAAGCCAGGAGTTTCAGAGGATGAATCTTTGTGGAGTAAATTAATGCCTGTGGTTTTTATAATCTCAAGGAGAAGGATAATTTTTAAATTTAAATTTAAAAAATGAGCTAATTACAAATCAGCTCAGAGGGATTTCTAAATTCCTTGAACTGAAGGATTTTTTTTTTTTTGCCAATCATATGAAAAACAATTCCACAAACATACACAGACCATCTGTATGTGCCAGGCATTGCAATAAGCTGAGAGGTTAGGAAGAGAGGTAGGATAGTCTTTCATCCCTCAGAGAACAGCCTAGTAAGCGAGCCAGACACATGGGGAAGCCCAGCCTTTCTATAACCACTTATTTGAATGTCTCCAGGGAGAATTCATTTCCGGGGATACAAAGATGAATAAAACTCAGGACCAGGACTTTCCTGAAGGAATCAGATAATAGGACAGTTACAATACTGTGTGATCAGTGCCATAACTTGGAGATGGTTAACTTTACTAGAGTGTAGGGAGTGCGCATCAGGGAATGCTTCCAAGGAGATGCTTGAGTTGGGTCTTGGAGAATAAGAGTTCAGGAGGAGGAGGGCAGGGATAAGAGATTCTCAGCGATGGAGAGAGCTTGTGCCAGAACCCTGAAGTTAAACGGCTTGGTGAGTCCTGAGTGCGAGGCCGTGGATGAATGGGAGGATGCAAGGGGCGTCTGATGGCAAGAGGAAAGGTGGGGGACAGTCATGCGGGACTCTCATGATAGGTTAAGGGATGCCCTTCATCCTGCACATGGGAAGAAGCAGAGAAGCGCTCCCACTGGGAGAGGACATGATGGCGTTTTCATTTAAAAATCCTTAGGTAGCTGTGAAGGATGGGTTGGACAGAGTGAGACTCAAGGTGGGGAGATTGCTTCTGAGACTGTCACATTCGCTCAGGGGAGATCTGGTGGCTAGATTTGGGGCAGTTGGCAGTGGAGAGATGATGGAAGAAAGAAATGTTCGGAAGGTGAAATGGACAAGATGGCAGAGTTGAGAATGACACTGACATTTCTAGGTACTCTAGAAGGTGGCTGAAACAGTCTTCTATGTAAGAGTTCAGTAAATGTCATTTTCTTTGGGCAATGGAGTAGATATTGATGCTTTTAAATGGGAAAAAAAGCCAGAGGAAGAGCAGATTGGGGAGAAAAAAGATATGTTTGATATTGGGTCTGAGATGTTTGTATGTTTATTTATTTTAATTGGGGAACAGTGTCTTCTTCCAGGACTCTTCAGCTCCAAGTTGAATAGTTGTTTTATTCTAGTCGTGAAGGGCGCATCTCAGTGGCGCATGTGGGAATCAAACTGGCACCATTGGTGCTATGAGCACCGCACTCCAACCAACTGAGCTAACCAGCTGCCCCAGCATGTTTATTCTTAAAAAAAAAAAAAAGTTAGCTGTTTGCTACTGCCTGTCAATGAAAAATCGATTCGTATGCCTATCTGGTAGATTGGCATGCTATTGCTGATTGAAAATACTCTAATTACAAACTATGTCCTTCCAGATGACCATTGGAAAGTAACCTTCATACATTATAGAGGATTGCCATGGTTATTTATTTATTAGGCCTCCTCTCGGGCAGGGCTAACCAGCAGCAGGGAGGATATGGTCAGGCTTGGGAGGATTTCTATAGCTTGCCTTTGAGACAGCTACCTGGGAGGAAAGAAGAAATGTCTGGATTCCTGGGCTCCTGATACTCTGAAACCATTTGTTCTTTTTGATGCTTCAGAAATCAAGGACCTTGCCAATTTGTTCCCAGGGTCAGCTTGGACCAGAGCAATTTAAACATACAATGTGAAATAAGGACCTAGTAAACCTCCTGATTTATTCAGTAAACCTAATTTAACATTTTTGCTCTGTACTTTAGTTCCAGTTATATAGGTGAGGATCAGCCTGCCACTGTTAGTCATTTCTTTGCTAATAGTGGCAGGACCTGGCATATTGATCCTAGGTACTGCTTGTCCCTGGATAGCGTTTTAATGTCTGTTAATGAGTGTTGCACATTATTTAATATCTGTATAAACTTGAACATTGTGGTACCGCCCTGTGTACCATATTAAATGACCCCCAAGACTTCATTCTCCATCAATAGTCAAGGATGACGGGAACTTTGTGCAAACCTAGAGAACATGGGGACAACTATAAAACATCGATTATGCTGTAAATTGTCAAGAAATGTATACGGAGTGTATTGTATATTCTGGGCACTATTTTGGGCTCTGGAGACACAATGAAAAGGACAAAAGAGATGTTCGTTGTCCGACAGAAACACATATTACACTGCAGAGGACAAATGTTAAACAGGCAATCAAAGAAATAAAATGGTTACAGATAAAGATAAATGGTATGAGAGGGGTGAAGAGAGGGTAATGTGCTGGAAAAATGATTGATGGGGTCAAGGAAGCCTTTCTGACGAGGAGCCATGCCAAGATCGAAGGAAACGGTGGGGGCAGAGGAGGCACGCACACAGACCCCGGGGTGGGAAGTAGCTCTGTGAGTTCAAGAAACAGAGGGCGATGGTTGGAGGGTGTGTCGACATTGTAGAGTTAGGGAGAAATGTCTACCTTTTCCCAACCGGTATTAGAATACTTTTTAGAGACTCATAATAGATGTATATATACTACATATACAGAGGGTGCCAAAAAAAAATGTATACACATTTTAAGAAAGGAATAAACTGTATTCAAATTGTGATACTCAATATATACCGATAACAAAAGATGAATAGAAGTCATGGGTATACAATTTTTTGGCACCCCGGTATGTACAGAGGGTGCCCAAAAAATGTATACACATTTTAAGAAAGGAAAAAACTGTGAAAATTGTAATACTCAATATAGACTGATAACAAAAGATGAATACAAGTCATGTATATACATTTTTGGGGCACCCCCAGTATATACCCCATCTCCTTCAACATTGTTATGTTGAAGCGAGGTAGGCATTGCTATGTACATTTCCTGGGTGAGGGAAGTGGGTCTCATACCAGATCCACATAGCTAGGAGGTCGCACGGCTAGGACTTAAGTTAGGCCCTTCCTGCTTGCCCACCACACCCTAACTGCAGGCCAGAGAACTGAAGCACTTGGATTGACTAGTTGCTGGGTCATTGGCCTCCGAGGCCGGCTTTCTTATGGTACCTGTCCTAACAAATTGTGTGGCAGCTCTGATGGGATGTTAACAGTAATTATCAAATGATGATGGCAACAGTGGCAATAACTATACCTGTACCATATACTTTTATAGTTTACAAATGAATTGACTTTACAGGTCCTCATTTGTTGCTCAGAAGAGCCCTCAAAAGTAAGCAGGACAGGTTTTATTCTACTCATGTAGGTTGAAATTACCTGAGGTGATGCAAGGAACTAGGCTGGGACGGGCTCTTCTGAGTCTAATCCAAGGCTCTTTCCTTAAACCACAGAAACTCCTGATTGAAGGAGGAGTATATATGGCTCATAAGCTTGTAGTCCTTCAGACTTTCACAAAACAAATTTGTACTGTCTTCAAAGTGCTTTTGACTGAAGAAGAGGCATAATATATTGACTCACTCATCATGTATTTATTGAGCAACTGTTATGTGCCAGACACTGGGAATATATAAAAGATTTTATTGGGGAATTGGGGGAAGGGGAACAGACAAGTTGCTGTCCTTTTGTTCTTCAGTCTAGTTGTGGAGGACGTCGCTTCACTGNTCTCTCTCTCTCTCTCTCTCTGTCTTTCTCTTTCTTTATTCCTTTCTTTTTTTTTTTTTAAGCCTTTTGTTTTCCAGTATCTACTTCACATGACAACCAAAATTTGTGAAAAGACAACCTAGTCAGCAAGGAAATTCAGATTTTTTTTTGTATTTAAATAGACTTTATTTTTTAAAAGCAGTTCCCAGAAAAATTGAGCAAAATGCACAGAGAATTTCCATATACTCCCTGCCCCACACCCACAGCCTCCCTCACTATCAACATGCCCCACATGAGTGGTACATTTGTTAGAATTGATGAACCTAACATTGACACATTATCACTCAATGTCCATATTTTACATTAGGGATTACTTTTGGTGCAGTACATTCTGTGGGCTTTGACAAATGTATAATGTCATGTGTCCACCATTATAGAATCATGCAGAATAGTTTCACTGCCATAAAATTCCTCTGTGTCTTACCTATTCATCTCTTCCCCTCCCTTACTCCCACCCCGCAGGCAACCATTGACCTATATCCATAGTTTTGCCTTTTCCAGAAGGTCACACAGTATGTTGGAATCCTGCAGTCTGTAGCCCTTTCAGATTGGCTTCTTTCAGTGAGTAATATGCATCTAAATTTCCTTCATGTCTTTTCATGGCTTGATGGCTCATTTCTTTTTAGTGCTGAGTAACATTTACTTGTCTGGATGGACCACAGCTTACTTATCCAGCCACCTACTGAAGGACATCTTGGTTGCTTCCACAGTTTGGCGTTTATGAGTAAAGCTGCTGTAAACCTCTGTGTGCAGGTTTCTGTGTTGACATAACTTTTCAGCTCCTTTGGGTAAGTACTCAGGAGTCCAGCTGCTGCACTGTGTGGGAAGAGCACAAGAGTGTATTTAGTTTTGTAAGAAATCATTGAGCTGTCTCCCAAAGTGGTGGGACGAATTTTGCATTCCCACTGGCGATACAGATTTACTTTTGTTAGAGGTTCAAGGACCTTCTTAAAAATTCCTAAAAGGAAAAAAATCCATCCCTACAAAGGCTTGGAATGATCAGTGTATGGCCTAGTTTCACTTTACCAAAATGTGAGCATGTCATAGTCCTTTAAAATGCTTGTTCTGCTTTCTCCTCGCAGCTCAAGTAATAGAGTTCAGATTTGGTTGCAGAGAAATGAGGCGAAATTATAGTAAGGAGGCAGACTAGATAATCACATCTGTAGCACTGATAATGTAGTTAATTTTTTTTTTAAAGATTTTTATTGGGAATTGGGGGATGGGAACAGCGCTGGGGAATTGGGGGAAGGGGAACAGACAAGTTGCTGTCCTTTTGTTCTTCAGTCTAGTTGTGGAGGAC
>NW_017731413.1:185605-216606 GCF_001890085.2 Hipposideros armiger | reverse complement strand
ATCATTGCGCTCTTCCCGGGTGAGGCAGATCGGTCACCAGCCTCTGGACAGCTGCTCACGGTGGCTCTTGGCAGCTCACGGTGGCTCTTGGCAGCTCACGATAGCTCATAGCAGCCCACTGCAACAGGGGCTGCAGCCTATACTGTCGTCAGCGACTCACAGCAGCCCAGCTCCAGGTTGAGCTGTTGTTCACTATCTTAGCTGTAGAGGGCAGTGTCACTGGCTCTGATGTGGGATCCGAACTGGGGCCCTGCTGCTCAGAGCTGGCGTCCCAAGCCAGCTCTTAATCAACGTGCCACTCGGCCAGCCCCAGACCCTGGGAATATTAAAGGATCCCAATGAAATAGGTTAAAACTAACAACATAGTGTTATTTACCATATAATACAAGACTAGAAACAATGCTGTAGAAATACAGAGGAAGAAGTGATTAAGCACTTTGGGGAATTTGGGGAAGGCCTCGCCAAGGAGATGACAGTAAAACTGGGCCTGGAAGGATGACTAGTAGGGAGAAAAGCAAGGAAAGTTATTATAGGGGAGGGAAAAAAAGATGATCACGATAAAAGAATATGGTATTTGTGGGGAGTAGTAAAAAATCATGTGTATCCTGAGCATGGGACATATTATAGAAAGTAACGGTAGGAAAAGGGCTGGGAGACTGAAGCCTGATAGCAGACAGAGGCCCTTGAATGCTGGGCTCAGGAGGCGCTGTGTTTGGCCTGACCACCCCAGCTTTGTTAGCCAGGGAATGGCATGACTATATTTGCTGTGTTTTAGAAAGCAAATGCTATTGGCAAGAGGAGGTTGGATTGGAACAGGGGCAAGGTTAGGCACTACTGTAATAGCTTAGGAGAAAGTTCCTGAATTACTCGTAATCCCTAATGATGTGTTGAGGAGAAATGTGGCTGTCACATTGGTGAGATTTAAGGACTAATTGGATGTAGAGACATACCAGCTGGATCATGGATGCACATACTAGTTTTCGATCTGTACACACACACACACACACACACACACACACACACACGTGCTCCATATTTTGGCCTCCCCAGGCTCAGCTCAATTCCTCCTGACTCTTTCCAGCTGTTGATTTATCTTTCTTTACTCAAGAAAAAGGAGTAAAAGTTATAGGTCTGTGTTCTTATGGATTCTTTTTGTATGATTTGATCTTTGACGATCCCATAGGATTCTCCTGGCTGAGAAATGCTAAGAGCAAATGAATCTTTGAAGACATGATGCTATGACTATATTTATGTGCTGCAGATTAGTTACCTTTTATGTATTTGGAACTGTTGTTGCATATTTCAGAGTCTACCTGCTAAGCACTTGGGGAAAATTATTCTCAGTCAGTGACCTCTGGTAGGGGGACAGTCACAGTGCAACTTCTTCTCTTTCCATTTTAGGCCTCCTGCGGAACGCTGATTTAGGTATTAGATAAAGGACTATAATGTCTCTGTCAGATCCCATGTTTTTTTCTGGAATATTCTTTCATTCCACTCTTCTCATAATTGAGGACCACTCATCTTGGCTTTAAAATGTAATGTGGGGTCAGAGTTGGGAAAAACAAATCAACAAATACAAATTGCTTGCTCTTTATAAGCATCAAGAATTCACTTCTGTTGCTTAGGATTACATTTAGTCTCTGAAGTAAAATGAGGTTTTTTTTTCTGCTTTAATAAGGACTTGTCTCATTCCTACCTCACCCAAATTCATGTAGCACTGTGGGAAGGATCCCCAAATAATCTCATACATTTAGTCAAAAACATTTTGGGGGTCCATGTTCAGATCAATGTTTCCATAGAGAAACAGCAGCGTTTTGAGGCTGTTCCGGTTGTTCACACACTGGTTACTGGCAACCTGGACAAGATCCTTCAACTCCCAGTGCCCCAGTTACTGCAATGTCCATAATATAATAATATGTCCTAGGAGTTCTGTGAAGACTAAAAGAGATATGGGAAGCCACCAGAATGCAGTCTGGCACAAAGTGACTTTCAGTAAATATTAGTTCCTAACAGACTGGCTTTTCTTTTAGGGAAATTATCACTTTGTTTTCACAACCATGGATGGCCAAATGTTATTTAAAATTCCTTGATTCTCATACCTCCGTTAACAGATTCTGATGTCAAAAATGGCATCACGTGGCCATTCACCCTTTGGGTGATCTAGAAAATAGGTGTGTTTTTATTTTTCTCTTCAGGCTGGTTACAGAAGGCAGAACCCAGTTCTGGAGTGGCAAGGCAGAGCTTTAAGAATCCTCATCTTTCAGACTTTATAAAGTTCTGTTAGCAAGCCACTCTGAAGCAAATTTCCTGAAAAAGCTATCTTTTTTCTTTTTAAACAAGTGGCAGGTATAGGTATGTAATTCAAATGACCTTGTAGTCTTAAAAGGTATTGAATCCTGCTGTTGTAGAATTTTAGCCAGATTCTCTTGGCCATTCAAATGGCCATCTAACAATTAGTTATTGAGAACCTATTATACAGTAAATACTGGTGTTACACCAGTGAGCAAGAGACAGTCCCTCAAATTGTCCCAAGTTTAATTTATTCGGAGAAATATTTTTGTGCTCTACAAAAGTTCATTGGTGCTTGTTGCTATCTAAAATGGATGGTGTTTCTGTCATCTTTTGAGGAGAGAGGAGAGTAGAATAGTCGCCAAACTTTAAAATTAATTACATCTGAGTCAGTGACAGAATACCTGTTTTTATTGACTTCATTGTCATATAGTTGTGCCATTATTTAATCTACTAAGTAACTTGTACTTCTGCTGTTTTATCATTTTCATGCCTCATTATCACACTGTATATTCAAGGTATTGAACCTGTTCCACAAACAGTACTAATCTCAATTACTTTGGGAGCTTTAAATAATATTCCCTTATTAAATTATGCTGCCCATGTTTTTGCAGTGTCAGAAGCTGTTGATGCTGATAAAAGCAAACATTCAGTTAAAAACCCTTTTCATGTTTTAATTAGATTTAAAAAAATAATTTGGGCATTTATATTTCCCCAATGGTTTTGATTATGGAAAACACCTGATTAGGCTAATTTGGGACTTTGAGTCCACAGCCCAACATCATGGTTTGGTTTTACCTGAGAGACTTTAAAATAGTGGAACATTTTCTGTCTTGGCAAGAATCACAGAGTTGAAATTTTAAAAGAAAAAAAAAGTTTTAAATGTGTCCATGAGACTATAAATTTCTTGAAGGCAGGGCCTGCCACTTGCATCTCTGTGCCCCTGAGAGATAATTGGTGTCCTTTAAATGTTTGCTCATTGGAGTGAATGAAAGTAACAGAATTTGAGACTCAGGCTCCCAGGTTTTCCTTATTTAATGTATATAGGCCTACCCTAGCAAACCATCCTTTCTTCATTTCAAAAATTTAACTTGATTATGTTCCTCTTTGATGTAGAAGATTTTATGGCCTCCTGCTGTGACTCATTTGGGTGGTGAGTTATCTGCCTCCTTGGAGACCAGCGCTTCCTTGTAAGCTGTGGTGTTCACTCTCCCCAAAGTTAGCTTGCCTCCAGGTAGAGATTGCAACGAAATGATCAAATGATATTTCAACTTCTAGGTGAAAACAGAGAACTAAAATAAAAAACTCTGTATCATGTAAGTCACCCAAAAAACAAACGGGGGCATGGGGTGGTGGTGGTGGTGGTGGGATTTGTATCTTCTTATTAACTCTTGGCGAACATTAGGGAATTGATCTTTTCGGCTGAGGTACCATGGTGATTCAAGACAACCTCAAGTTAATTAAAAGTTCTGAAGTTTTATTGTGGAGTCCAGTTGGACTGGCATTTAACTTTAGGACCCACTCCCCTATCTAATTTGATCATCACCAAACCCAAATTAATGAACCTAGGTACTGAGTTTATAGGTTCATTACTAAAATAGAATGGGGAGAAAGGCGAGTGTAGAATTCTTCACTCATCCTTTCATCACCACTGAAGAAAGGATTTCCTCCTTTGCCTCTTCCATTAGTCTAGCTCAAAGCTTCTCAGAATTCAGTGTGCTGATGAATTATTGTACAGGGTTGTTTACCCAAAACCACATATTCTCTGTCTTATGGGTAACTGAACTGACCTCCAAGGGAAATGTTAGCTATCTTTATAAACTCATCCCTAACAAGTACTTCTGTACATAATATATTGCACGACAGTGAATGAAACTGAGAGGCAAATTTCCAGAGACCTTTAACCCTTTTCTATCTAACTTTCTCACTTGTGAAATGGGGAACCTCATCCCTGGTCATCCCATCCTGCACCTTTGTCATAAAGAAACTCACATCCAAAGTACCATTACTGTACACACGGTGCCCTCTCGGTGCTCATTTGCCGGGCTGTCTGGTCTGTGAGATGCCATTAGACATCTTTTAGGGTGGGTTTCAAGTCTCATTTCTTGCAGAGATGCTGTGAGATGCGTCAGAAACTCCCTGAGTGGCTGGTGGAATTATGGGCTTCGGATCTTGTGTTTTAGTCACAAACAGATATTATCAGCAATTGAGTGGAGGGTAAAATGCCAGTCCTTCCAAACTTCTGTGGAGGCAGGGAACTGTCCTGTCTCTCTCAGAACGGGCTGTCATCTGCTGCTGCTCCCTTGTCACACTGACACGGCCCCCTGGCTGGACTGATTGGTCGCTGGCAATAACTGATGTGGAATACTGATATTCTCGCCGGCAGTTCCTTCCACTCCAAAGAAGCTCCTCTTCTCGCCTTCCGACCCCAGCCTGCTGCTCAGCCTCCCCGACGCCCCGACCGCCCCTGCACCCGGGGGCGGACGAGTCCTGAGCGTGATGCTCTGAGGCTGGTGAAATCCACCAGGCTGCTTTCACTCCGGCTGGCTCGTTCTCCGCAGAGTCCTGCTCCAGACTTCTCAGGGTTTTTACAGCACAAACAACTGCATGCGGGCCCGAGGGGAGGCTGAAAAGGACTTGCGTGTGGTGGCTTTATCGCCTTTCATCACTTTGCTGGCCTCACCCGCAGCCTGCCTGGAGCTTCGCGGTGCATTTCTTGCTGCCTAAGGCACGGAGGAAGGATCCCTTCTCCTTCTGTGGACTCTTTCTATTTTTATGGTAAGTGCTTGCCTGGAATGAGGTGCTCTGCTGCAGTGAACAGCACGCTCGCTTGCTCGCCGCTGCTTTCCCAGCGAAGCTTAGTGACCTTCTCTCTGCGTTTCTCCTGTTTCTGTGGACCCACGAACATGCCAGGGGTCGTTGGTCTGGATTGTTGGTCTTTTTACTGTTATCTCCCCCCCGTAAACCCGAGCTCCTCAGCTTGATGGAAACATAAGCTCTCTCTCTTTGTCCTTGAAGCAGCAGCCCGGAAATGTGCTCAGGATGGTGGTGAACTGCAGCAGTGTGCAGGGGATCAGTGGGTGGAGGGGGAACTGAGACATTTGGCCAAGACGAGGGGTACTCGCTAGGAATCCGGGCGGCTTGGGGCTGATCGGCCCACGTAGCAAACTATTCCATCTTTCCGGGGGAAGGCAAGCACACGCATGAGTTATGTCTGAGTCCGCTGTGGGCAATGGTGCTTTAAGCACCTGCGGGTGGGTCCAGAATGGCCCTGGATGTTGGGGGTTTCACAACTTGGGCAGTGACATCCGCGGCAGGAGGAACCCTGCACCGGCGGGTGGGGTAGATGGCATGACCTCATCACTTCGTTCCCTTTGGAGTCTCAGGGTGCCTGTTCAGCAAAACACATTTACATCCTCTTCAGAGGGTGGTGGGGCAGTTGGTGACAGGAACATTTGTGAGTTGACAACATAGTTTCATCCTCCCGCTGGGAGATGAAATGCTTTGACGCTATTAGAACGGTTAGACTTTTCTAAGAGGAAAAAAGGGTTTCCCACATGCGTGTTGCAGCATCACCGGGCAAATTGTTTATTGCAGGGTATTACTTGTAGAATCGTGTTCTAATTTTTTACCTGGTCTCCCAAAGCTTCCTGCAGAGAGCACAACTTCAAGTTTATTACTGGCTGCCTCTTGAAACCCAGAGGAAACCCAAGAGCATGTTGGTTTAGTTCTCACTGTGTGGAACCTGTGATTAAAGGGGTCTGTCTTCCCACAGAGATGGTCTTCTTTTTTTGGGGTAGATGTGTTGAATTACTTTGGTCAATGCAACATTCCAAAGAATAAGTGTCATAGTTGTAATTCTGCTTAGTTCTTTTCTTGCCTTGGGCTGGAGTTGGGTTATCTTATTTGATTTTGTGTGGGTTTTCCAATTCTGGTCCATTTCACTTGAGGGAAGCTTCTTATTCAGTGTAATTCAGCCTCTGATTTATAAGATACTGTACTAATACATGCAATTTTGGGGGGGAATCCATGTAGGGAAAATGTGGGGTGAAATTTTTGGTCTCTCCTGTTGATTGGGAGTTGGGAGTGTAAAGTTCCTTAACTGTCTTTCTTATTCTCACCACTTTTGTTTCCACTGTCTGTGTGGATTTTTCTTAAAATAGTGGTGATGACATCAGGCATATGCTTTTATTCTGCGCTCTGAGCCCTAAGAAGAAACATGTGGTGTTTTGTTTTTGGTGGAGTGTTCTTCCTATATGGAAAGCATACATATAAACATCGAGAAATTCTTCTTCTTTATTTAAATGCTAGTCCAGTTACAGAGCAAAAGCAGCAGTGGGTTAATAGCAAAAATGACAAATCAGGATCCGTGCAGATGTAGTCTCTGAAACCTTCAATAATGTTTGGATTACCTTAAGCATTGTTTGGATTAGCCATTCCAATTTCCACTCTTTCCTACATCGATTATGGCTTGTAGTAATATAGTGACTTGACTGGCAGACTTCTCTGCTGCCCTTGATGATTCTTTAATATTGAGTTGTTTACTTTCATCTTTAGTGGTGTTTTCTTACTTTGCTTAATTTCCCCCCCTCCATTTGCAAAGATTTTTATCAGGTGCCTGGCAGCTCAACTTGAAGTATTCATATTCAGATGGAAAGAGTTGGAATCAGCTTGGGTGTCATAGAAATAGACGTGGTATTTCACACTGCAGGCAATTTCAGATGCATTTAGAAAATACTCTTTTAATTGATAGCAACTTTAGCTATGAGATTAATTCCATAGGCTTTCTTTATTTTGCTGAACAATGTTTACCTATGCAACCAGAATTGTGTGTGTGTGTGTGTGTGTGTGTGTGTACGTGTATGTATGTATGTTTATATATATATATATATATATATATGTATATATATATATATATACTAGCATATATGTAAATGTACTGTTTACTTGGGACTATTATGCGTTCATATTTTTCATAGTTATAGCATACTCACTTAGAAAATAAAAGGAAAATTCCTGAGATATTAAGATACAGCTTAGTACCCTCTAGCTAGCTTTTTTTTTCTTCTTCTTCTTTTTTGGGTAGGGATTTCCCCACTTCCCACACCCCTCCTCCAGATAACACCTTTGGGAATTTCTTTGAATTGGGAGAGTGCATTCTTCAGTGTTTTCTTGTCTCACAGCGTGGTGTCATGTTAATTCCTTTGCAGGGTCCCTGAAGGCAGGCTAGAAAACTACTGCAGGAAAAATTGATAAAGGCAGTGCCCAGTGGAGCCTAGCCTCTTGGTGTGATGAAGTCACTGCAACATTTTATGTGTGTGTGTTAATTTAGCTGCTGTGCCTTGCAACTGATTTGGCTTGCACCCCTAGCAAAATGGATATTTTTTGAAATGGTTCTAGAAACTCCTAGATTGGTGTAGATGCAGTTATTCATTTTTACATTTCTTAATCACAGGGTCCTTGAAACAGTGCTCTGACTCTTGTTTCTTTTTTGTGTTGTTTTAATTTGGAACCTGCAGCTTATATTGTGAGTCAGGACTCTCCGTTTGTACCCTCTTTCTTTCTGCTTTCTCTCTTTCCCACTTCTGCTTTATATATGTTTCTATATGCATACATGTGCACATATAAACTCAGACAGGGAAAACTGTTTGACGATTAATGAAGAGTTGATTACAGCTTCTCTTTTAGTAACCAAACTCCAGTGTTCAACCTGTAATCATGTAACTGAGAGAAGAAATTGCCCCCATTAATAGAAATATAACCTCATGCTTCTGCAGGCATTCTTAAAATTGAAACTATTTTCCATAGTTGATTACCAGGACCAGAAATAGAATCAGTTTTGCATCTTAATTAATGATATTCTGGGTCTGTCTAGGTTGGACTGCCCTTAAATCTTGACATATTTACTATCAAAAAGGTTTTTGTGTGAAGAGGGGTTGTTTATGGGTGATATGAAGTGAAATCATTTGATTATGTGATACAGCCTTTCTTTGGGAATTGAATGAACAATATCATTAAGGATGTTGGTTGAAATTTTCTGTTGCTTTTTCCAATGTAATTAAGTCCATATAGTCTTTTACCATCTCTCCAAAAGCCTTTTTACAGAGTAAAGTGAGTAATGTCCAACTCCCATATAAAGCTGGTAAGAGGGAGGACCATTCTTTAATATAGACGCAAAACCACTTCTAACACTAGCTATGGTGATCTACTTTGAAAGGAATTTGCTATTCGATTGACAACTGAGACAGATTGTATAAAATAGGAGAAATGCTTCATGAGCTGTGTTAAATCCTGCATGTTTGAAGTGTGCCTCCTTACTGAATCATTTAGGACTATCATCACTAGATCAGCTTTGCAGGAAAAAAAAAAATCATGTCCTCAGTAGCATAACATAGCCAGACTGTCATAAACGTTTACGTTGCAAGTTATATCTCTTGGGTGGAAGAGGGAGATGGCAGAATTTTGGAGGAGAACCAATTCACAGCCCCAAAATAATGCAAGACGAAAGGGGAAAATTCTTCCCTATATTTAGGATTTAATTTTCCAGAAATACTGTTGGCTCTTAAGTCTGAAGAGCCAAGAGATTGTTAAAAACACATAATGACAGGTCTTGTGGGCCTTTTCTCTAATAGAAAAATTTGACCCTCCTTTAGGCATCTGCTTAGTGACCTTTTGGCTTGTGAGAGCCAGCAGCAATTCTTGTAGAAAGCAGACATATTGTAAATACAGCAAGAATTCACTTACTTACATTTTTCCTGTTGGTCTCCCACTGGGGACCTCCTGTGAGTGTCAGAGAAGGAATGAATGTCTGGAGATCATCAGAGACCACAGCCAGTCACAGTGGGCTGTCTTCAGGGCTCCAGGTTCCAGTTCAGCTCCAGCCACTAACTGACCGTAAGACTCAAACTCATCTTCTACATTGCTCTTTGGCCGCATACCCTCAGAAGTCTCCCCCAACCATTAAAAATTGTGAACTGTTATTTTGCCTCTCTCTATTCTTCTTTTTACTAGAGGGATGGTAATTTCTAGGGCAGTTGACCTGTCCTGGAGGAGATGGTCTATACTTTCCCTTGGCCCTACAAAGCCCCCAGAACTATGACAGTGACGTGAGCAATCAGCGTTACTCAGAAACATGTGATAATTTCAAACCTTCAGAAACAGGACTCGTGTTTAATGATGACTACCTGTTTCCCCTGGGACATCTTGAAATGTCTCTCCTTACCATCGAAAGGGACCTTAAGGAGCATCTCACCTCCCCTCTCACTTCCTGGGTAAGAAAGCTGAGGCCTAGGAAAGTTAAGTGCCTTCACCGGGATTAGGGATCTAGTTAGCACCTGGGCAAGACCAGCTAGTGCAATGTGTGTGGATTTACTCTGGCCCCTGTTCCATTCTTGGTGTGGGATCTCTTGCACGATGCACAGCTGAAACTTACTATGTCATTCATTGCTCACAAAACTGCTTTGTGGCATCTAACTCACTGGTGTCCATTATTTCTGGGTTCATTTCATGCAGATTACGTGGCTGTACCAGTCAGAGTGAGTCATGTCAAGCAAATGTGTATGGTAATTTGTTCACGTTTGTGTGGAAATGCATTTTTTTATATTGAAACTCTGCTTTCCTTACAAACATTTCAAGAATTTTACAAACACTATGCTCATTTTTTTTTCTCCCTGTGCTTCCACTATTTATTTCTGTTTTGTGGAGGGGTTGATGCTGATGGATTGATTCCTTCATCCATTCATTTACCTAATATTTACTGAACACCTACTGTGTTCACGCGAATGCCAAATGGTTGAAATCAGTGGTGAGACAGCTGGATGTGGCCATTGCTCTGAGGGAGTTCAGAATCTAGTTATGCTTCATGGAGTTTATCATCTTTTGATTCTCAGCCAGTGGTCTGCTTACTGTCTCACATGGGTTCTCAAAGGATCCAGTTGGAAAAGAGAGTGCTTGGAAGATTCTTGCCTGGGATTATTCCACAGAGAGGTTCCTTTCATAAAAAGGTAACTTTGCTGTCACTGCAACACATATCTTCCAGTTTTCCAATGTAGTGTTTTTATAGTAGCTTCTGATTTTGTTTCACCTGACTGAACAAAAGCAGTTAATTAGCTAAGCTTGTTTGTACTTTTATTGTGATTCACAACACAACATTTTCATTCTTTGGCCAAAGTAACCTGTTTCCTGGAATTCTAAATTGATAGTCCAGAGAGCACAGTGTCCATGGAACAAACTGCAGGTTAAAGACCAAACTCCTTGGCCTCTCATACGAGGTCCATCATACAGCCCTTGCTTTCTTGTTCTGCCTCTTGTTCTGCAGCTCCCCTGGAATGTTCCAGAAGAACCAAACCATTTGCATCGCTCAGAAATATGCAGTTGTCACTTTTCTTAGTGCGTTTGCACATACTGTTTCCTCTGTTGGGAATGTCTTTCTTTTTTCTTCTGCCTAACCTCCAGAGCAAGCTCAGGTATCATCTCCCATGGAAGCTTTTAGACACTTACCACCTTTGTATGACTCTTACTGCTCAAAGCTGAGCTAAGCAGACCATGTCTGACCTCTTACATTCCTCAGTAAAAAGATCTCATAGGACTTCATTGACTATATTGTAATTATTGTCTTCTTGGCTCTCTGTCTCCCAAACAGACATTTGTTCTTTGAGGGCAGGGACTATATTTTTATCTCTATACCCCAGGGCCTAGTTCAGTGACTGCTACAGTAAATACCCAGTAATCCTTGAACAAATGGATTGGGAATCACTATATACAACCTATGATGCTGGTACTGGCGACTGTTGTTCTATATGGAGAACTTAATTTTTCAAAACAATGTGACTCGATGACTATATGACTATATGTGAGAAGGCTAAAGACATTGGCTGCCATCCTGGTGCAGTTCATTAGAAATTCTGGGCAACACCTGAAAAGAATTTCAATAAAGGAAACAATAAGAATTTATTAAGTGTCTTCTATAAGCAAAGCATTATGTTAGGTCCCCAGGAATGAAAGATTAAAAAAAAAAAAAAGAACTAGCAGCATAATTTTTGTCCTCCAAAAAGCCACAAACTAGTAGGGATTTGTTCCATGTGTAGATGACCTGGTTACAAGGCAGACTGTTAGAAAGAGGGACTCTCATAGGCAGTAGACTTGCAGTCAGGTAGGGGGTTAGAAAGGGCATTCCAGAAAGTGGGGCTGGCTTGAGCAAGAGCCTAGAGATCTGATGGTGTGTCAGCAGTGAGGGGAGGGGAGTGGAAAATGCAGGGGAAGATGAGGAACCCTTGGATAGGGGAGATGGGAATGGTATCAGAAGTCCTAAACGGCGGTCTGTTTCTGAAAGCTGGCAGATAATTAATATAGCCTGGAAAAAGCCAATTGGAAATTTGTTTGGAAACTCTCCTCAGGTTTAATTAAATCAAAAGTGTGTCTTCAGTAGGGAAGCAGGGCAGTTGCTCCACACGCAACCCTATTCAATTTGTTTCTTTCCCATCCCTTTTGCCCTTGAGGGTATACTTTGACATTCAAAGTCATCACAAGGAAGTGAAGCCGGAAATCTAACTTAAATCAATCAGTTTAGACCTAGAGAGAGATTGAGGTCACCGAAGTGCTTGTTAATATATTGTGCAGAGTGTAAAGAACCCCAAGGCTCTTCGCTGCTTTATTACTAATAACTTATGTTTCTTTGGCAATTAAATTTATTCTATTTATAAGAAATACAATCATTTTATGAACCAGTGGGGATATGCATGCATAAGCTAGTTGCATGTAGGTGAAAAAAGTTTCCATTTATAGTGGTTCAGTTTATCCCTAACGTATGACTTCTGCTACGCCTTTTCTCTCCTTTCTTTTTTTTTTTTTTTCTAAAAGAATCAGGGAACATATGTGTAGGGAGTGGTAAGTTAAGTTTTGTGCATCCAGAAATTGGATCTGATCAGATGACTCTCCAGTTTGAAAGTAACCTCAAAAGATTGAGGAGTTGCAAGGAAAACCTCTAGATATCTTGATCAGAGCATGAAAGCAAATAAGTTTTGTTTGTGGAGCAAAAGATGGGACAGAAGAGAAACTTCATTTATTCGCTCACTCAAAGAACACTTAGTGAGCCGTTATTGTGCTCCAGTTCTAGGCACCGGAGAAGCAGCAGTGAACAAGACAGCGTCTTGCCTTCCTGGAGCTAACATTCTGGCAGGAGGGGGCGGAGGATACAGGCAAACACCTTAACAAATACAAAGCTTGTCACATGGTGATAAGCACTATGGAGAAAAAAGTGAATGTCTTTGCTACTGTTACCTTCACATGTGGGCTTTCTTTCGATTTATTTCACTTATGCATTATGTTTAAATGATCTTCTCTCCAGTCATTGTTTTCAGCTTACTGTTTTGGTATTTACTTTTTGACTAGTAGATCATAAACTACAACCTTGAGCGTTCCTCCCCCTCTCTTCCCCCTCCCCTCCCCCACCCCAGGTAAGTTCAGCTGTTGAAACAGTTGAAAGCACTATGAACAAAAATTATAATCAGGCATTTAGTGCTTGAATTGACTTAAAGGAAGAGGGCTTCAAAGCTCATCAGTGTTTTTCTCAAGGGTAAAGCTGTCAGAATTTCGATGAAGAACACCGGAAAGAAAACGGATCTGTGAGGGGAGCAAATTGGGGTGTTCTTCTGGGAGATCCGATAGCTTGTGTGTAGGGAGTCCTCGCCCTGGGAGGAGACAGAAATGGGTGACGTTCCCAGCAAGCCCAGCTCATTAGAAGGTGAGAATGAACTAGAAAGTGAACACACAAGAAATGTAGCAAGGAATTTCAATTTGGGAGGAAGGGAGGGGGAGGCAGAGAGGATGAAGCCCGCGAGACATATATATGTGAGACATATGTATATCAGTGAGCAAGGAGCAACGTTTACAAAAACATGTTCTGCTTAAATGTAGAACATCTGGGTGAGTTGGTTAATGGAAAGGGTGCCTTGAAACAAAAAGCATTATTTATGGATTTCCCTCGATTCGCACCGTCTATTCTGTGTGATCTTTAATTCAGTATCAGTGTTTCATTCTACTCCGAGCAAGCTTTCCATCAATACTTTCAGCTTTGCTTCTAAAAGAGTTAGGATTTACAGTGAAATATTTCCTGGCGGTGGAGAGCCCAGGCTCTGGGGCAGACAGTCCAGTGCGCATCCTGTCTCTGCCACTTCCTCACCTTTGGACCTTGGGTGGGTTACTTAGCCTCTGTGTATATCATTGTCCTCAATTATAAAAATGGGGAGAAGCAACAGTCCCTACCTCATAGAATTGCTGTGGGTGTTAAATGAGATAGGACATGGAAAGCGCTCAGTGCAGTCCCTTCACTGCACTGTTGGGTTACGCTGCCCAACAGTTGTTAACTGTCATTATCCCTTTGTCTGCCTGGTGTTAGGAGTTTGGAGAAGTTCTCATATGCGTGTGTGTATTGACCCTGTTTAGCAGAACTTTAATGACTATGATCACACTTTCTTCTTCATGTTTCTGATTGACTTTATGATGAAGCTTTCTGGAGGGCCCTCACAGTTTTTGTTATCATTCTCTTAAATGCTTGTTGTAATTTGGGATTCAGTTGGATTGTAAGTCTGAATGACAGTGATGCACGAACAGGGAATTGAAGGACCACGTGGTGACAGCGCTCCATGGGAGGAGGACCTCCTAGACTCAGGAAGCGGCTTTCTGGCTGGAAAAGAGAACACTGAGCAAGATGGCAGCAGATATGATTAAGTCCCTCTGACTGTGGCTGTTTGAGATGGGTTAGGGATGGTTGCTTCTCAGGTGCTGTGTGGTCTAAGGCTGTGCTGTAGATTAAAGTTTCCTGGAGAGACGAGCCAAGGAGGTGGGATGGGGAGTGTGGTCAGCACGAAGTGGTTATGTGCCAGTAAGCATGTCGGCAGATTTCTGAAAGTAGAATGCCTGGGTCACAGGGCATGTGAGTTTAAAATTTTGATAGCTTTTACCGAATGGTCACTGATAGAAGTGTTGCCTGTTTGCACTCTCTCCAGCAATGAAGGGAAATGCTGCCTGGGTCCTCACTCTTAAGCCCACTAACATTTTGATCTTTGCTAATCTGCTAGGTGAAAGGTGCTATCTCATTGTTCAATTTGAGCATCTTTTCATGTGTTTACTTTGTATTTTCCTCTTCTGTGAACAATCTCTTCATTCCCTCTGCAAGCTCACTGGTAAAACTTGAGTTTTGGCCTTCTTGGTTTTTAGGAGCTCTTTATCGGTTAAACACATTAACATTTCCTTGTGATTTCCCCCCAGATATTTTCCCCTGTCCTGTCATTTGTCTTGTGATATTATATATGACATTTTGAGCACAAGAACATTATTTTTATATATTGGGTTGTTGGAAAAGTCATGACGTATTTTTTTCTATGTTTTTCGTTGCAAACATGTATCATGGCTTTTCTGACAACCCAATAGTTAAAGTTGTCATATGTTTCCTTTGTAGTTTCTGGATATTTTGTTTAATAATCCCCAAGGCCTAACCCACTCTGGGAACATGCAACTGAATCTTCCCCAATTCCTTTTTGTATTTTTATGATTCTGTTTTTGTGTATGCCTCTGGTTCACACTTATTTTGGTGTAGTAATGAAATAGGAATTTAGTTTTCCTGCAGGAACTACCCAGTTGTCTCCAAACATTTCTTGAACAGTGTGTCTTTCCCTTGCCTGTGATGTGGTCATTCTTGATGAAAGATGATGTTTCATTGGATCAGGGTGAAGGTGGCATGAAAGGGTAGCATCATCTATGAAATCCCCTTAGGCAGTTAGAACTATTTTTGGAGAGCTTGCACTGTTTTGTCGACTGTCAGTTTGTTGGCTAGCTCCACACTGTAAATTTCTCTAGTTTTATATGTTTCAATATCTGATATGGTCAGTCTTCTCTTATTCTTTTTTTTGTTCCAGGAATTTCCTGGGTCTTCTTCTTTTTTTTTTTTTAAGATTTTATTGGGGAATTGGGGAAGGGGAACAGACAAGTTGCTGTCCTTTTGTTCTTCAGTCTAGTTGTGGATGGATCTTCTTATATGCTTATTTTTCTCTATGAACTCTAGAAATGGCCCAGTTAAGAAAAGCATGTTTTAGGGGTAAGGTTAAATTACATTCATAGATTAATCTAGGTAGAATTTTTTATGAAATGGAGCCAACCTGTCCCCAAACAGGATATATGTTTCTATTTATGCAAATCTTCTTTTATGAATGTCAGTAGTGTTTTAACATCTTCATATATATCTTGGTAATATTTTTTCTTTAAATAATTTTAAATTGTTTTATGATAGGTCCTTGTCTAATTTTCAGATTTCCAAGAGTGTTGAGGGATGAGAAGAAAATGAGAATGTTCTTTAGGCACCACAGAATGAATAAATTTCCTGGGGGAAAATACTGAAAATTTGTATTGGTAGATGTGATTGACTCATTTTTTTTTCTTTTATCCTTTAAAATCCCGTATTTTGAATTGTTGACCTAACTATAGAAACATTTGTTTTTAAATTTGCAATTGAATTTAAAAGATGTTCTTCATACTCCCAAATTCAGAGCACCAGTTGCTCGGATCCTTTTGCAAAGGGTTCTGTAACATTTTATTATTAATTTGTGTAGTATTATTTAAACTCAGGAGGCATTTAATGAGCACTTACTGTAGGCCAAGCATTAAGAATATGAATACTAATAAGATAGGGTCTCTTTCATGAAGGGTTTTGCTGTTCACTGGGAGACTGACCTGAAAACAAATAATTATAATAAAATAATGTGTGTTTCTTAAAATACAGGCAAGGTAGAGTTGGACGATGGAGGGGGAGGGCTTAAGGCTGTCCTGAGGCAATCAGAGAGAACTTCACTGAGGAGGTAGCCTCTGAACTAAGACCATTTAGATGAGTTGCTGCCAGGTAGACAAAGCAGGGGAGGCTGCCCCGGACAAGTGCAAAGACACTGGGGCATAAGTGAGCTACAAGTAATTTAGTCTATGGGGCTAGGGTCGGAGAAGAGATTCCATCAGAAGGCAAGTGGCAGATCTCAAAAGGCTTAACATGACAGGCAAAGGAGGTTTTGCTATATTCTATAGGCACTGAAGACATTTTTGAGCAGGAGAGAGACAAGGTCAGATTGTAGGTTACATCACTTATGCAGTACAAATTAGAAGGGCATGTGTCTGCAATGAGGAATACTGGTATGGAGATTATAATGGGGCACAGTGATGAATGACATATGAGGAATGACAAAGGGACCTTATGTAAGAGTCATTCATTTAACGATTACTTATTATAATCACCTGTAGGCCAGGCTCTGTTCTAGGATCCAGGCATATAGCAGTCTATAAATAGACATGCTCTCTGCTCCCAAAGAAATTATATTCAAGTAGGAGGAGACTGACAAAAGAGTTGCCAAGTAAGGTGGTATGATAGGCAATTTAAATGCAGTGAAGCCAAATGAAGGGGAACGGGAGAGTGGCCTGGAGTATGTTGATCAGGGCAGTCCTCTCAGCAAGGTGATAGTTGAGTAGAGACCTGAGGTTGGGAGTGAGGGAGGATGCAAGCCAGGGAATATTTGGCAGAGTGTGCCCAAGCAGAGGGAACAGCCATTGCAATGTCTCTGAGAAGGGCCTGTGCTTGGTGTGATTAAGAAATAGCAAGGAGGCCAGGAGCATTAGAGCTGTATAACAGAGAAGGAGTCTGAGAGGCAGAGGTCAAGGTAGGTATTAGATTTTGCTCCGAGTGAGATGGGAAGCCAGTGTTTTGAGTACTGGAGTACTATGATGTGACTAGCAGCCTTAAAAGGGTCTTGCTTACTACTGTGTGGGGAACAGACCACAGGGAATCAGGGTGTAAACAGGTCAGTTAGGAGGGTGGCACAGACATTCAGAAGAGAAGTGATGATGGACCAAGGCGCTGGCATTGGAGGTGGTGAGGGGTGGTAGGGTTATGGCTCTGTCTCCAAGCATGAGCTGAAAGGATGCAGGAAGATGTGCCTCAGAAGTAAAATGGGCAAATATAGATTAGATGACTGCTGCTAAGGAAACATACAGTATCTTAAAGGGAGATGAGGAAAGCATAGCCATGGAGGGTGACGTTAGCAAGAGCAGTCTTTGTGGCCGTCATGGTGAGTGGGCCATTGGATCTCTTGCAGGGTTACCTTCTATGCATCTATATACTTGTACACCACACTGGAATGTGTGAAATGATTCAATAGAGAATTCTGAGGATTTCCTTACTCTGGGAGGCTGCGTTATATAGGGGTTAATTGGAAGTATATAAATGGTGTCTACTTTTCTAAGCAATAAAATTGATACAGAGACTACCCTTAAATTTAACGTTAAGCAATTTCACATCCTGAGAATTTTCAGCAAATAGTAATTAGGACCCTGATCCTAATTACTAGGATTGACAGTCCGTTGGGATTAACACGAGAGAGGAACAATGTGGGGGCACAGAAAAGGACCCCTAGATCATGGATTTTAGGAGTGTGGGGAACATGAATTAAATGTAGCTGAAAATTATGAATTGCCTAATATTTTATCCAAGTGTTTTTAGCTAAAAGAGAGTTCTTTCTAAAGGCTAGCTACTTTTTTTCCGTTAGGAAAGTTTATAAAATGTTCCACAGAGTTGAGTCAAGGCTAATTCCCTTATCTCTGCAAGTTATCTTTGAGTGATGCAGTGCCATCCATTCTCAATAGTAACTGTTTCTATAAATCATGTGGTGTGTTATGTCATGAAACTGAAAATGCATTCATGAACATTTTTATGAATCTCAGCCAAGTACCCTTTTGTCAGACCCTGCCTTTTGAAGGATTTTAGGCTGGTTATAAGAAATTAGATTCCTCCTGCAAAACTGAGGATGAAAACCATGCCCAAAACTGCCCTAGTCACTGGAGACTGGGTAAATTTCCATGGTACAGGACAAGTAGAGATCAAAAACGGATAGGAGGGCCTGGCCAAGTGGCTCAGTTGGTTAAGAGTGTGAGCTCTGAGCAACAGGGTCACTGGTTCGATTCCCACATGGGCCAGTGAGCTGTGCCTGGGCTGAGCTGCTGCTGAGCCGCCAACAGGTAGCAGGATGGCTCAGCTGGTGAGAGCGCATGCTCCTAACAACAAGGTTGCCAGTTTGACTCCCACATGGGATGGTGGGCTACACCCACCTGTAACTAAGATTGAACAGGCACCTTAAGCCGAGCTTCCGTGAGCTGTCCACAGGTGGCTGGATGGTTCAGTGGTTAGAGCGTGCGCTGTTAGCAACAAGATTTCTGGTTCGACTCCCGCATGGGATGGTGGCTACGCCCACCTGCAACTAAGATTAAACACGGCACTTTGTGCTGATTGGCTGCGAGCTGCCAATGGGTGGCCGGGTGGTGACTGGACTTGGAGCTGAGCTAGCTGCGCCCTCCACAACTGAGATTGAAGGACAACAACTTAGCTGTTCCCCTTCCCCAATTCCCCAGTAAAATATTTAAAAAACAGACAAATGAAAACTGGATAGGAATGGAGACTGTTCCCTTGGCCATACTAATGAAGCGATATAGTTTGACGTATATTATTATTCTCCAGTTAACTGTATTACAGTAAACCATGCACAGTCTTCATTGAATTAGGTAGGTTCATTTTTTCTTGAATTAACCTGTTGTTGTCATCATAAGTCACAAAATTGAAGAACTTTTCAGATATATTTTGCCAGAGTGATGGATGAGAAGGAATCCTTTGAACCTCGGCAGTCAATATGAAACTTTTCTTTTATTACCCCCATAGGAGACATTAACTGGCCCTTGTTTTTATAACCTTTATAGATGTATGTCATAGTGTTAATGATACATGATATATGTGTGTGTGTGTATACATACATACACACACACATACATACACAGAGAGTGCCAAAATGTATACACATTTTAAGAAAGGAAAACTATTAAAATTCTAATACTCAATATATACTGATAACAAAAGATGAATACAAGTCACGTTTGACTTCTGCAATTACAAGAGGTGCTCAAAGTGGTTACCATCAACGTCCAGACACTACTGATTACGGTGAACTACTGCTTGAGCAACGTTGAGCAAAATGTCCACTTGTATACATTTTTTGGCACCCCTGGTATGTATGTATGTATGTATGTATGTATGTATGTGTACATACACACATACACGTGCAGACACACATACATGCTTGCAGACATATATGCATTTGTAACTCCTCTCCCCCATAGGCTCTAGTAGTCTTTTTGAATCATGAACCATTCTTATTTTCCTTTTAATTATTTTTTTAATAAATATTTTATTGTGGAATTGGGGGAGGGGAACGGCGTTGGGGAATTGGGGGAAGAGGAACAGACAAGTTGCTATCCTTTTGTTCTTCAGTCTAGTTTTGGAGGACGTCGCTTCACTGGTCCAAGTTGATATTATCATTGTGCTCTTCCTGGGTGAAACCGTAGCTCTCCGGCCATTGGACAGCTGCTCATGGTGGCTCACGGCAGCTCATGAAAGCTCACGCCAGCTGCCGGCCAGCCCCACTGCAGCCTACATTGTCGCCGGTGACTCACGGCAGCCCAGCTCTAGGTTGAGCTGTTGTTCACCATCTTAGCTGTAGAGGGCGCAGTGTCACTGGCCCTCATGTGGGATCCAAACTGGGGCTCTGCTTCTCAGAGCTGGCATCCTAAGCCAACTCTTATCCAACGTGCCACTCGACCGGCCCTCCTTTTAATTCTTTACAACTAGCTTAGTGTCTGGCACAAAGTAGGAGCTCAAAAAATGGTTGCTGATCAAAACCTGGAAATAGTTTTTTGTTGTTTTTATTGTTTTGTTGTTGTTTTTTCTCTTGATTAAATGCTTCTGTACTCTGTTTAGTTTTGAATTACTTTTGGAGACCCTAATGATGTACCATGTGTTCTAGGTAACTTTTATGTGACAGTCTATAGCATATTCATGACTCCAAGCATTAAAAAATAAGCAATATTTTAAAGGGAAGTAGTTCTGTAGTGGATGTGGAAGGAACATGGATATAGAAGGAGCAAGAGATTATAGTATAGAAGTAAATACATAGGCATTCATTTGTATATTACTTTATACCAGAAGGAATTTAGGATGCTGATAAGAGTACCTAATACTTGACATAGTAAAAGTAGATCAAAGATAAGGAAGAAATGGCGGGAACAAAGTGCAACCAGGAATACAATTAAATTGCATGCCAAACATAAGGGTACAGGGGCCACAGCTTTGACCATAAGCTTTCTATCAGCCAGTGGGAAGAAGAAACACTTGCAGAAGTAAAGAGAAACCAGTTGCTCAGGATGATTATAACTACTCTTGGCATCAAAATCAGATGAGAATTCCTCCCAGGAATCCCCATAAAGGGTACACTGTGTTTTGTTATGCAAGTCATCAAGTTTTGTAAGGCTGATTTCCTAAAACACTTTATTGTTCATAGCATTGCTTCAAAGCAAAATTTTGTGAAACGTTCATTTACAACTGCAGGGTTCTGTTTAGGTACCCCGTGGTCTGCTGATCCGGTTTGGCCCAGCAATAGGAAGAAGAGATGAACTTCTTGTCCTTCAAGCAGTCTTCTCTCTGTATTGTTTTTCTTAGCTGAGGTTTTGGGAATTATTCATTGACATTGAACTTGAAGTGGCATTACTCCCAGACTCATAAAGCCTCGAGTGCAGCTATTCTGTGTGGCCAGTTAAGGAGAGGCTAGGTGCCCTAGCGGAGTGTCAAATAAAGCTGCGGTTAGCATCCTTCAGAGCGAGCTTGAATTGCTAACAAATGGATTTGCCTGAATAGCAGGCTGCCTGCCTTATTTCCAAGGGCAGCGTAGGGGGAACCAAGCACTGGGCCAAGATTGTACATGGAAGATTCTTTTGTGCTCAAATGGGTGGTCTATTCCAGGAGCTTTAAACAGGTATTCCTGGGATGTATCTAAACACTTAGCAAAGTATGGAAGGTTTTGAGAGCATCAGTGCCCAAAGTCTGAATTATATGCTTAGTTTCATGTCTCACCTCCTTCACCGTTACTCTTTCCCGTTTTAGCAAAGAAAAGCATCTCTTTTATCCATTCCAAACATGACTGTGGTGTCTTGTGCACGAATATAGAATCCACTATATTGGATTGCACTGAACAGAGCAACAACTTGAAATATTTTCTTGCCAAATAAGCATGGTAGTAGGGAACAATAAAAGCCTTTCCAACATAAACATATGCTACACCAGAATAAAGTTCCGTGGGTAAGGGGACCAAGTATAAGAGTTAAAGGAAAAAAAATAACCATATAAATTTTCCAACTGATAAGGACCTTGGACTTGATCACTTGTTTTTAAAATGGATAATGGCGTTTGTATTAGTTAGGGTTAGTTAGAAACAGAGCTAATAACATGTTTGTATAGATGTACACATATTTTACATGCATGCATGAGTGCACACATACAGGATGGAAGGAGAGTGAGATATTAAGAGATTATAAGGGACTGGCTCATGCGTTATTATGGAGGCTGAGGAGTCCCAAGATCTGTCAGCAACCTAGAGACCCAGGAGAGCCAATGTTTCAACTGAGTCCAGTGGCAGGAAAAAAAATGAATGTCCCAGCTCAAGGCAGTCAGGAAGGAATATAAATATTTTGTACATACAGAAGGTGCCAAAAAATTGTATACACATTTTTTTTAAAAGATTTTTATTGGGAAATTGGGGGACGGGAACAGCGCTGGGGAATTGGGGGAAGGGGAATAGACAAGTTGCTGTCCTTTTGTTCTTCAGTCTAGTTGTGGAGGATGTTGCTTCACTGGCCCAAGTTGGCACCATCATTGCGCTCTTCCTGGGTGAGGCAAATCAGTTGCCGGCTTCTGGACGGCTGCTCACGGCGGCTGCTGGCCTCATGCTGGCTGCTGGCTACAAATGGTAGGCCATGGCAACCAACTGCAGCAGGGGCTGCAGCCTACGCCGTCGCCGGCAACTCACGGCAGCCCAGCTCCAGGTTGAGCTGTTGTTCAGCATCTTAGCTGTGGAGGGCAGTGTCACTGGCCCTCATATGTGGGATCCAAACTGGGCCCTCTGGTGTCCCAAGCCAGCTCTTAACCAACGCGCCACTCGGCTGGCCCTGTATACACATTTTGAGAAAGGAAAAAACTGTATTAAAATTGTAATACTCAATATATATTGATAAAAATAGATGAATACAAGTCATGTGTATACTTTTTTGGTACCTCCAGTACAATTCATATCCATGATTTAGCTAGCAATCTGAAATAGTGGTTAATAGGTACCATGAGCATTTAACATATGACATTCAATTTAGCAAAACTCATGGTATTTCACTTACTATATTGCCATTTGCTTTATTTGGAATAAATTTGTTGCAATTTTTCATGTCTATTTTTCATATACTTGAAAGTAGAAATACAGTAAATAGAGGTGATAATTCTGATTTTATCTAGGCTACAATGCAGATTTACCAAATTTAAAATATTTTAGGCATTATTGTTAATGAGACTTTATAGCAGATAACATTATGTGTATACGCATATATGTATGTATGTGTGTGTTTATTTTTGCCAGCCAACAGAAAAGTATTTTGTGGAAAAAAATTGAATATCACTATAAAATTGTAAGCAACTAAAAATTTGGCATATTTAAATCTTACAATAATCAATAATATTTTTTATTGTTTATACAACTTTAAAAAATATATTCCAGAATAACCATTTTTCTAAATGAAAATGATTGTATTTAATTCATGGATTGGTGGCAAGTGTATAGAACAGATCTTACAGATTGGCAGATGGGGACTGGTTTATGATCAGAGAAACGTTTAAGATTTTTAAAGAGTATGAAGTTAATGTTTTAATTGTCTTTAATTCAGCATTCTTTAATTGTCTTCACAAAACACTTAAAATATAAAACTGTCATAGCATGAGCCACATGGCATAATATTATTTCATTAATTCATTTATTTATTTTAAAATATTTACAGAGCACCTGATACATGCCACTGCTAACCAGTAGGCATATAGTAGTGAATAAATACGGCATAATTTCTGTCCTTAAATAACCTAGAGTTTCAGGGGATAGATTCTTGAAGTAAACACGTGAATCAATACATAATTACAAATTGTGATTATTGCTGTGAATAATAAGCAACTGGCATGAGAGAGAAAAACTGGGGAAGCATAATTTAATTTGTGGTATTAGGGAAGACCTCTCTGACAAAATGGTGTTTACATGAAAGATGAGAAGCCCTTATTCAGCCCAGAGTAGGTAACAGTACAGGCATACCTTGTTCTATCGTGCTTCACAGAATGCGCTTTTTACAAATTGAAGGTTTGTGGCAACCCTGCATCAAGCAAGTCCATTTTTCTAACATTTGCTCACATTGTGTCTCTGTGTCAAATTTTGATAATTCTCACAATATTTCAAACTTTTTAGTTATATTTGTCATGATGATTTATGATCAGTGATTTTTGATGTTACTATTTAATTGTTTTGGGGCACCACAACCCACGCCCATGTAAGACCTTGAACTTAATTGATAATGCTGTGTGTTCTGACTGTTCCACCTACTGGCCATTCCCCCATCTCTGTCACTTTTCTATAGTTTCTTAAGTGGATGCTGTAGAGACCTTTCAAAATACATGTTACCAAGGTAAAAAGTACGTGATTATCTGAATCTGGGGGTACACTTGTAAAACTTGCCTACTTGGTAAGATTCAAACAGGCAGACACACAGTTTATATTCTAATTGTAATTGTGGTATCTGTGTAATTTGACTGATTGCTAAGAGACAGAACCAAGAGTAATCCGTACCTAAGCACAGTCTAGTTAGAGCCTGTTTAGCTCTTGGTTTGAATCTGATTTGAGATTTTGAACACAAAGTAATTGAGAAGAATCAAAGCAGTATGATAATGAAGCTATAAGCAGGTTTACTAAAGAGCTAACTTAGCTGTGCATCTAATCTATGTGAAATGAGTTATTTACTGTAATATGATCACATCTCTTTATTAAAGGATGGACTCACTTTACAGCAATGTGTGACAGCGGGAAACTTTCTTGTTCAGTTGTTAGATTCCATACTTGTATCTGCTACACTGGCCATTAATTTTTATACCGTGGCTTTATCTTTTTTTTTTTTAATGAAGACATTATATTTTAGAGCAGTTTTAGGTTCACAGCAAAATTGAGGGAAAGGTACAGAGAGTTCCCATAGACCCCTTGCACCCACATGTTTAGAGCTTCTCCCAGTATCAGCGTCCCCCCATCAGAGTGTTACATTTGTTACAGCTGCTGAACCTTCATGGAAACAACGTAATTGCTCAAAGTCCGCATTTGACACTGTGGTTCTCTCCTGGGGTTGTACAGTCTATGGGTTTGGACAAATGTATAATGGTATGTATCTATTATGATGGTATCATACAGCATATTTTCAGTGCCCAAAAAATCCTCTGTGCTGTTCACCCTTTCTCCACCCGACCTCTAGCAACCACTGACCTTTTTACTATCTCCGTAGTTTTGCTCTTTCCAGAATGTTATATAGCTGAAATTACACATATGTAGCTTTTTCAGATTGCCTTATTCCACTTAGTAATATGCTTTTAAGGTTCCTCCATATCTTTTCATGGCTTGATAGCCCATTTCTTTTTAGCGCCGAATAATATTCCGTTGTCTGGATATACTACAGTTTATTTGTTCATTCAGCTACTGAAGTACATTTTGGTTACTTCCAGTTTTGGCAATTATGAGTACAACTGCTATAAATGTCCACATGTACATTTTTATATGGATGTAAGTTTTCAACTTCTTTGGGTAAATACCAAGGAGCAAGATTGCTGGATCATACGGCAACAGTATCTTTAGTTTTGTGAAAAACCACCGAACTGTCTTTCCAAGTGGTTGTATTATTTTGCATTCCCACCAGCAATGAATAAGAATCCCTGTTCCTCTATATCCTAACCAGCCAGTGTCCTGGATTTTAGTCTAGAGGTGTGTAGTGGTATCTAATTGTTTTAACTTGCATTTTTCTGATGACCTATATGAAGTGGACTTTCTTAATGTCACCAGAAACACAGTTAGAAGCCCTTTTGTTCTAAATGCTTAGGACAGATTTTCTTGGGCAATGAAAAAAAAGATAATATAAATGAGAGAATCATTGAAACACTATGATATATGCATTTCTTGAACATTTTATTTTAACCAACAACCTAAATTAAGATGATTCGCTAATCTTTTGGTGTGGGGGTAAGACCTATTCTTTAAGATCCATAATTTGTGTTCTACATTATCTTTTCTTCCATAAACCATGCCTGTAATTCATCACTTTGGAGGACTTAGACATTTGTGAGAACAACCTAAGTGTGTAAGTCATTTAATGTTTTATGATTTCCCTCATTAATACAGTTGCTTGATCTGTAGCAGTTTGTTTTGTATATGTGACTCAGCTTTATCAAGTGATTCCACAGCTTTTAAATTACTTTTCGTAGAAACTCCAACTCTCTTTTTATATTGGGTTGTTGGGAAAGTCATGACGTATTATTCTACATTTTTCAATGCAAAAATGTGTCATGACTTTCGCGACAACCCAATACTTACACTTCCATTGGGTTACGTGCTTTTTAAATAAAATCATAATTACAGTAATAAGTGTAAATGGCATAACATGGTTTGGGGACAAACACAATTCTTGAAAACCACATAACTCAAATGAAGGGATCAGAGGTGAACGAGTGTGTTCAAGATTAGCCAATTGAAGCGATGAGTTTTGGTGAGCTGTGGCATCAGTCTTTGTTTTACGGAGACACTAAAGAGTGTTGGTTGACACGAAGTTGGATAAGTTGGCATCATCCATAAATTGTGACCTTGTGGATCATGATGGCAGTTATTGGCTTGTGGGAAACTGAGATAGAAAATCTAGGCAATAGATTACCTGCATGATTTTCTGGCTTCTCCTTCACAGAAGGCTGTGTCATAACTCAGAACATGTGAATATGCCTCATATGCAAAAGCAACTTTATAACCACGTTTGGGTTTTATAATAATATACTTACCATATTTGCCGGCGTATAAGACGACTGGGCGTATAAGACGACCCCCTAACATTTCCACTCAAAATACAGAGTTTGTTATATACTCGCCGTATAAGACTACCCCCTCTTCCGCACACCTTCCACACACCAAATAAAAGGTAAAACAATATCAGATTTGATTTGGCCCACTGAAGTGCAAACAAGCGTATTGTATTTCGTGTCACCACATAACCGTTTTGGCGATGTTGAGCCACCATGTCTGCTACATGTTTTTCGAGTTCTGGCCAGTGTGGGGTGCCTCTTCTTAGTGCACACTTACCCCTTGGCATACTCTTTAATGCTTTCTCATTTGATTTCCAGTCCCGAACCATCTTTTCTGTTACTCCATATTGTCTTGCAGCAGCACAATTATTATTTTCCTTAGCAAAGTTTATAACTTTCAGTTTAAAATTTGCATCATACTTCTTTCTTTTGGCTGGTGCCATGACAGGGATGATAGGGGTTTGACTGGTCGACATTTTCTATGCTGTACTTTACAATGGTGCAGTATTGTGGTTGGCTGTTGGCTGTATACAAAGCCTGATTTGATTGGTCCCTGCTCCCTGTTTGCCCGCCCTGTCACTATAGCAGTCTGGTCCACCCTTGCATCAGCATCTCCCTGGGACCTCACTAGTGCGCAAGTGCGAGCTCTTCAACATTCTAACAGGCACCATGATAGCGCAAAATCGCGAATCTTCAATGCATATGTAAAGAAATATACGGTAACCCGAATTTACCACACTCGCAAAATCGCATAACATCCGAGCATACACCCAGCAGCGCTGCTGATGCCTGAACGGTATGTGGAATGAAGTGGGCGGGCATCGGGAGGCCACTATGGCACGGGCAAGCACTATGGGCAGTCTATCTGAAGTGTACCTGGCGTATAAGACGACCCCCCACTTGGAGGCATATTTTTCAGGGCCAAAAAATCGTCTTATACGCCGGCAAATACGTTAACATAAATACACATAATTCATGTATGCAAAAACTTAATCCTATTTTATGAAGAAATGAATGGTTTGGGACATATTAATGGATCATTAGTTTTTTTAAAACCCTTCCCTCCTGGCCTCCTCTAGTTCTCCAACCAGATCTTTGGTCATTCTTTCATAGTTTGGAAGATTGAATAACAGATTGCAGTTTTCACTGCTTTTGCTTTTGCCATTCCATTTGTTGATATGCTCTTCCCACCTTTGACTGATGGATTGGCTCTCTAAAATACCATCCTTCAAAGCTTGGCTACAGTGTAGCTTTCTTCAGGAAACTTTTCCCAACATCCCAATTTGAGCTCAATGCTGCTGGGTTTTGCTACCATGGCCCCCTTTATAGAATTATTAAAACTTAACTCTGTATATTAACACTGGATTATAAGTCTTTGAATGGTGAGCAGTGTGACTCATTTATCTTTCTGCTAATTCTCAGCAAAGTGAATGTGCTAGGTCCTTAGTGTTTGTTTTACTGAAGAGCGATGTGCTGAGATCATGTTTTCACAAAGTTCAAAACAACCATTCAGGTACAGAATTTTACCTTAATGGCAGGTCTTTATGAAGTTTAGATGTAAAGAGCAGGAACTTGGCATAGGACTAAAAAAGGTTAATTTAAAAATTGCATTTTTAAATTATTGGAGGGATAATAGATTTGTAGCTTGGCTACATGCTAGTACTATTCAGGCCTTGAAAAATTTGGGTCAGCTTTCATAGCAGATATATAAGTAGTGGAAACCTAACTATGTTCATCTAAAGTTGAGCATCTTCTTAAATTATCCCAGGCTAATTTTCTATAAATCTAAGATTTCCTTCGAGTAGCTAAAGGAAATTGAGGGCGGGGAAATTTTCATGTAGTACAGATAGAGTTAACTAATTTTTAAGGTCTTAAAAGATTGTTTAGTATTATTGAGCTTCATCACTATAAATCGGGTAATGAAAATAATCATTTCATTACTGGTAACATCTAATGGGAGAAACAGATGCATTGTTGAAAGAACATTAATCTAAGATTCAGATAATTTGGCTTTATTGTCATTGATGCCTTACTCAAGTTTGCAGCTTTGAGTGAATTCTTGAATCTCTATGCGATTCAATTTATAATCTGCAGGTTGATGTTTCTCAGCGGGAGGTGGTTTTTCCCCCGGGGTATATTGGGCAATGTCTGGAGATATTTTTGATTGTCATGATTTGGTGGATGTTACTGGCATTTAGTGGCTAGAAGCCAGTGCTCCCGGCTAAGCATCCTACAGTACGTAGAACAGCTGCCAACACAAAGAATTATCCATCCAAAATCTCAGTAATGCCAAGACTGAGAAATCCTGGGCTAGATTACCTGTGAAAGGCTTTTCCATCCTAAGTATTGCTCCTTCTCAAACTTAGGCGGATCATGTATTTTTTTCTTACCGTAAATGACCTGAATAATATAAAGATGAGGACATTCAAGGAATTCAGTTGGCCAGTAGGTCTTTAAAGGGTGTCCTAGTAATTTTCAGGGAACTAAGCAACATAAGCAGAGAAGAATAAATGTAGTCAAAATTTACTACTCTGCTCTTTTTCTGATTTTAGCATTCTGAAATGTAAGTTAAATGTAATGGTAGAAAACTCAGGATAGATGAAGATGTTTTCAGCATTGTGGCAGTTTTCCAATGCTGTCAGATAGGTACTAGTAGAATTTATAGGGAAGGGGGAAAACTATTTAATGTTGGAGAGCTTAAATACTATAATTTAGTTGAAAAGTATATTTCAGTAAATAGCAACTTTCAAAGATGGATCCACACCCCTTGTATGATTTAAAGTAAGATTCACCGGCGGTATAAAAATATTTTAGTATACTGAATTTTATGGCATAGCATCAGTTAAGAATGAGCATCAATGCTAGTAAAATTCTAAATTATTTTGGAGGAAACATGCATTTTGAAATTCTGGGTGGTGATTAATGGTTATGGCCTATCTGCTCCATATTTTTATGAAATAAAGGTTGACATAAAGAACCTGAAAATAGGTTTCAAAATCAACAACAAAGTTACCAACCACAGTTTTCGAAGTCTAAGATACATTTTTCATTTGTTGCCTAAACTGTTTTTTAAAGGCTGTGGTGAAAACACGCAAGGCTTGAGGTGGCTGTGGAAGGAAAACCTGGAGTGGTTCTCTTCTTGTCTGGTCACCTCTGTCTTATTCTCCTTCTCTGCCCACCTACCCAACCCCATGCAACTTGACTCACCATGCATGGAGTGCAAGTTGGAGACCATGCCAAGTGACTTAGACAGTGGGTCATGTCTTACTTGTCTTTTTCATCCTTAATGTCTGGCATGCAGTGGCTCTAAGTCACCTCCCTGTCCCAGGCTCTTTCCCTGTGGGAGCCCTGGCCTAGTTTCTGCTTGTTGCTCTTACAGTGGAATCCCACCCTCCGTCTCTTCCTCTGCTTGCGGCTTCTCCTCTCCTCTCCTTCCAGCTTGGCTTGGCATTTACAATGTTTGTGGTTGTGTAGCTACATTTTATCTAGCATTTTAAAATGTTTAGAGCAAAACAGGAGCTGTCCCACCTGACCACACTGCTGGAACCCATTCATGCTTCAGTCTATTAAAATCTTACTCCTCTATTTATTACCAAAGAAACTCTTTGAAACAGCTTATTGATGGGTCTCCTGGTTTTCTTTCCACCCCAGTGAGAAAATCGGTTTCTCAAATTCCCCCTTTTCCCTCTCCTGATTATCATGTAGCATAAGAATTGGCAGAGCAAAGACAGGCGATGATTACAAAGAATTTTTTTTACTGTGTGTTGAAATACATTTGTGGTGTTACTGTCTCAAGGAAAACCAAACACTTGGCTCAAAATTGAGAAAAATGTAAGCCAGCAACCTTATCTCTAACTCCTCATGGTAAAAGAAATTGAGGTTTTAGAGCTGTCAGTAGTAACTTGAGCAATTCTTTCTCTAATGCTATGTCAATTACTGTCCCCCCTCAATGTAGAACTGGCGTACAAACAAAATGTAAGCCAGCAGTTGAGATTCTGGGCTACCTCCACCATCGGGTTTAAATTCCAAAATGTTCATCCCTGGTTTGCAATGCAGAGTTTGTGCCTTAATCATTATTTCACGTGCTGACGAGGAAAAGGATAAAAGAAGGGATGCGTCTCTCCCTTCCTTCTGCTTTGTTATCCTGACCCTGGTTTTGCTGGTTGATTTTCTCATGAATGGTGCAAGGTCTAGTTGTCTGCATTGTGCTCAGCTGGGCATCGTTTCTCACACTTTTTTATTGGCCAGCACTAATGAAAAGTCTTGGAACTGGTTTACGTAGCATTCTCTAACTGTGCCGCCGCCAGCACACTTTTGAATAAAAGGGCTTATCGTTGTTAGAACTGAAGGGACATTCCTGCATTTCTGATTGGCTTCCAAATTCATCTACTGATGGCCTGAAGGTAATTCTCAACTGTTTTATTTATAGAAATAGTTTATGCAGTGTAGTCATGTCTAGTAAGCTGCCATATGGTGCCTTAATATGCCGTCAAATGGGTACTGCAAGTATAGAAGCAAATTTCCAAGAACTAATAAAACAAATGTGATGAACAGAATGAGCTTCATTTAGGGCAAGACATCAGTGGCTGGGTCACTGACGGGGGCCTTCCCTTTCTCTCGGCTATTTGGTAGACAGGAGTTTTTAAACAGACATGTCCACCATGGTACTTAATTTTTTTTT
>NW_017731413.1:175276-184695 GCF_001890085.2 Hipposideros armiger | reverse complement strand
CCCAGCTCCAGGTTGAGCTGTTGTTCAGCATCTTAGCTGTAGAGGGCAGTGTCTCTGGCCCTCATATGTGGGATCCGAACTGGGGCCCTCTGGTGTCCCAAGCGAGTTCTTAACCATCGCGCCACTCGGCCGGCCCTTTTTTCAATTAATTTGAGTTTGAGAATTACCTACCAGGATATGGCGGTCCATCTTGCTATTAAGAGCAGTGGAGTCCTCCAGATCATAAGTGCAGCTTGCCATATTTTAGGTAGGTTTCTGCACTTGGTAAACACAAGGTTATTGCCAAAGTTTTACTGTTATAAACAGGGACTTAGTGAACACCCTTGCATATACATCATGGGGAACATAAGCTGGCGCTTCTGTAGCATAAATACCTAGAAATGGAATTGATCACTCAAGAGTTATATGTATTTCAAATTCTGATGGATATTCTCAAATTGCTTCTCCCCAAAGACACTGTTTTAACTGACATGTTCACCAGCAGGAAATGAGATATGCTTATTTTCCCCCATGCCCCACCAACCCAATTGGTGCCCAATGCTTTTCTTGATGAGAAAAAATTTTGGAGTTCTTGAGAATTTTTTTTTGAGTGTGAGTGGGCAGATAAGTAATTAAAAAATAACATCAACATAAAAATTGAACTGAGCATCCCTGAGCTTATTTCTCACAATCAGGAACTTTTGAGGCTCTGTAGGAGAGAGGAATTTTTAAACAGATACACTCAGTGTGTCAGATACGCCTATGATATGCCCAGCATATCATGCGACAGAAAGATCACTGGGTTAGGAGCAGGAAGGCCTCATGTTAGATTTGGCTGGCCTGTAAATTAGTCATGTCACTCACTTGTCCAGGTCTCAAATTCCTTAATTAATTAATTAATTAATTTAAAAAAATAAACCTACATTTTTATTTTCTTATATATTTTTTCTAGATTAACTTTTTTTTTTAGTTTCAGGTGTACAAAACAATGTAATAGTTAGACATTTACACCCCTCACAAAGTGGTAACCCCCACCTCTCCATTTACTACCCCCTGACATTGTATATAGTGATTACAATTCCATTGACTCTATTTTCTATGCTGTACTCCATATCTCATGATGATATATATATAATTTATTTTATTGATATAAATAAATTATATTAATAATTTATATTAAGTTATTCAGCTTCAGCTTCAGGTATAAAGCACAGTGATCAGACATCTATACAGTCCATGAAGAGGTCTCCCTAATGAGACAAGTTCCTCAGTTTAAAAAGAAGGATCCTATACTACAGAATAAGGGCTTAATAAATGCTTGTTGAATGAATAAAAGAGGAATGAAACTTTTAAAAATTCCTGCCCACGATTAGGAAATTCCACTAGGAATGAAAATGAAAGAATAAAAATAATAAGACAGCATCACAGATTTCAAAAAACTCCAGCTAACTATTCTTTCTACTTAGTTTGTTTATTTTGTAGATTTACAGATTTTCTAAAAAACACATTTTCTCAGATGGACTTCTGGTTTCAGAGTACAATGCTACACTTAACTGGTTTGGAGAGAGTCTCGTATTCTACAGAAATGTGACTGTGGATAAAGCCAGTTTGTCACAGATGGGGATGAATTAGTTGTCCGAAACATTAAAATATGTGCTGCATAAAGCAACTTTGGCAGCCAGTGGGGAAGATCTTATCAATGAAATACACAAGGCTCTGAATATTTACTTCACAGAGAAAATGGCTTGCAAACCAGAAGACTAAGTTGTCATAGAAACCTTTATGCCAGATGCTTTGTTTTAATTCTAGTATTGACACATTAAGTGGATTCAGAGACAAAGGAACTGTATTATGACGACTGAAGTCAGGTATTCTGGTTTTCTTTTTTAACTTGCTTAATTGATGTCCATTTTCAAAAAGGCTTTTAGTATCTAGCTGGGAGTAAAGTATTTTTGTGTAAATTGTCCATAGATTTATGTTGAAAAATGGTTTGAAGTCAAATCTACGTGTTATAAAATGATGAGCGTTCTCATGTTTATTTGTCATCATAAATTATCTTTTTACTTGGAATCAAAATAATTTCACTGGTCTCAATTAGTGATATAGGAAAGCATATATCTCAACTGTATACATTTTCATATACAGAATCCTAAATCTCTTACTTCAAGAATTGGATAGTAGCTGCTATCAGTTTAGAAATGAAAATTAATAATTAGTGTTCCAATCTACTGAATAGTCAGCCATTTAGGAAAACAGACAAATACTGGATCACTTGATTATCTGGAGAAATAGTATTTATTGAGGGCCTGCTATGGGCCTGGCTATGCTGAACTCTCTATGTACACGATCTCATTTAATCCACCAGTTACTCTGGAATATGTCTATTTTCTTGATTATTAAGCTGAGGCTAAGAGATATCAAATGATGTGTCCAAGGTCATACACAGATAAAAAGGCTGAGCTGGAATTGAAACCCATTGGACTTCCAAGATGACACCACATTGCCATGAACAGTTAACTAGATACAAATATCTAAGGAACAAAATGGATCTTTTATGATAAATCAGACATAGCTGAAGTAGGGTAGAGATTCTGTAGTAAGAAGAACTAGGAGACTCTCTGAAGGTCCCTAAAGGACCATGTCAGACATCGAGTTAGATGTCAACAACCAGCCTTCCAGCCTGGTGTGAAAATTTGAAACACTTAATTATGGACATGAACATAGTCCCATATAATTTATACCAGTGCTATTTTGATAAATGATTCAAACCACGCCTGCATGTGTTTTCAGCTTTTTAAAAGGGAATGACATGATATTCTGGGTTTAGATCATACACAGCCTGTTGACTGGACATTTTCAGATGTTTCTCCAGAACATTTATGTGTTACTGTTTATAACATGTTAGCTATTATTTATTAAATAAAAAGTTTAAATTGTACAAAATTACTTTATCATGGAACTTGTTACCACAATCAAACACCGTGGGGATATGCATCACTGAGGAGTTTGGAGTAATGAAATCATTAGGCAGAGAAATGTAATCCTCCATAACTCAGACAACCTCTGATGATGGGCAACTTAGTTGTACCATTCTCAGCTCCACTATGGTTGATGTGATATTTTATAATGAGCATAGATTAGTTGAAAAGGAGTAATGTTTACAAGCAAAAGGCAATGTGATAGTGAAAATTTGAATTGGAAAATGAAAAATGACCAAAGAGGGCAATGATGAAAACTGCATAAACAGACTTTTTATGAAATATGCTTTTAAAGACAGAAAAACAAATATGTGTGAAGATATACTTGAGAAAGAAAAATACATGGAAAATGGCGATTTGCCACAGAAAGATTCACAGAGCTCATCCATTTAGCATGATATTGATTTGATGAATACAACTAATAAAATGGCTACAGAAAATCAGTGATATTCATTAACATTCATGCATTGAGTTCTAATATTACTCATGGATGTACTATGAACTTTCTCTTTTTTTCTTTCTATGTAATATATTCAGCCCCTGCCAATTTGTCAGGTACTGTCCATGGTGCTGAAGCAGTGTTGCCGGCAGGAAGTTGTAGGGATGTTTTCCTTATCCTACCAGCAGTGCCATTTCCTTACCTTACACTCTGCTGAGATCGTAAATGCAACATGTAAATATTTTAGTAAGATTTCTCTTATTGCCATTTCCAAATACGGGATCTAATAGAGGTCCCAAACTTAATATGGCTAAAACTGAGATTTCCCCCAAATGAATTTCATCCTTCGGTCTTCCCTATCTCACTTTATGGCAACTCCGTTCTTTATTACAATCTGAAACCTTGGTCACATCCTTTACTCCACTCTCTTTCTCATATCCTGTGTCTATCAGGTCTACCTTCAAAATATATTCAGAATCCAATTGATTTTCACCACTCCAGTGGGATCATCCTTGTGCAAGCCACCATCTCTCACAGTAATAGACTTCTCACCCGTCTTCCTGCTAACGTCCTGCCCCCTGTATTCCAGCTTTTGAAGTTTGTTCTCAACACAGCAGCCAGAGTAACCTTGTAAAATGTTGTCAGGTCATAGCACTCCATTACTGAAAATCCTGTGATGACTTCCTGCTTCAGTCAGAGTAAAACCAAAGTCCTTACAATGGCCCTTCCATGACATAGCTTTTGTCTTTTTTTTTTAATCTTTTCTTTTTTTAATGACTTTAATGTTTATAATATAGTTTTGTTATCTGTAATCACTGTACACCAGGTCCTCGAATAAACTATTTCATTCAACATCATTTTGTGATAATGTTGATGAGATTAACAAACATTGATTCCCAGCGGGGGCCATTGTCTGTGTAGAGTTTGCACATTCTCCCCATGTCTGTGTGGATTTTCTCTGGTACTTCATTTTCCTCCCCCATCCCAAACACGTGCACGTTAGCTTAGTTGGCATGTCTTAATTGTCCCAGTCTGTGTGAGTGTGGATGTGTGAGTATGCCTTGCAATAGAAGGGCGTCCTGTCCAGGGTGGGTTCCTGCCTTGTACCCTGAGCTGCTGGAAGAGGCTTTGGCCACCTGAGACTCTGAACTGGAGGAATTAAGCAGGTTGGAAGATCATCTTACTTGTTTGTATAAATCTTTCTTAAATGTATGTGTACCTCACATTTATTTCAATGTTTAATATTAGAAGTGTTTTGGGTCTTTATTTGGAAGTTTGATGCTTTTGTAATCAGAAATATGCCTTTGAAACTTTACGCTTGTTTATATCAGCCTATGGTAAAATTGGTTTTGTTATACTTTGTTTTGCTTAAAGTTGCAGTTTCTAAGAACCTATTGTTGACATTGAGGATTTAACTGTGTATGTATTAGGTCTCTAGATGTAAGTATGTACCCTTAAACGACATCTCTCCAATTCCCCACCTCCAGGACCTGGTAAACACCATTTTAGTCTGTGCTTTTATGATTTCAGTTTTCTTAGATTTTATGTATGAGGTATCACACAGTATTTGTCTTTCTCTGACTTGTCTCAGCATAATTTTCTCAAGGTCCACCCATGTGTTTGCAATGGGAAAAATAACTTTTTTTCTCATGGCTAAAGAATATTCAGTTGTGTGTGTGTATGTGTGTGTGTGTGTGTGTGTGTGTGTGTGTGTGTGTGTGTGACATCTTTATCCATTCATCCATTGACAGATCCTTGCATTGTTTTCATTTCTTTGCTATTGTGAATAATGCTGCAGTCTCCTTGGTAACCTGTTATTATTTCCTTTGGATATATACCCAGAAGTGGGGTTGCTGGATTGTGTGGTAGTTCTGTTAACCTTCTGAGGAACCTCCATACTGTTCTCCATAGTGGCTGAACCAGTTTACAATCCCACCAGCAGAGCACAAAGGTCCCTTTTTCTCCACATCCTCACCAATTATCTCTTGTCTTCTTGACATGAAATCACCATTCTTACAGGTGTGAGGTGATATCTAATTGTGGTTTTCATTTGCATTTTCCTGATGATTAGTGATACTAAGCATCTTTCCATGTATCTGTTGGCCATTTGGATGACTTCTTTGGAAAAATGTCTAAGCAGTTCCTCCACCCATTTTTAAATTGGATTCTTTTTTGTTTTTGAGTTGCCTGAGTTCTTTATAAAATTTGGTTATTTACCTGTTATCTGATACATGGTTTGCAAAAGTTTTCTGCCATTCTAGAGTGCCTTTCATTTTGTTGATTGTTTCTTTTGCTCTACAGAAGCTTTTTAGTTTGATTAGCCTTACTTGTTTATTTTTTATTTGTTGTTTTTGTTTTTGGTGTTATATAGCTTTCTTGACTTTTCTGCACTGAATTCATTTACTTCTCCTCACGCACCCCATTTCAGCCATATAGGCCCTTGTGGTGATTCTTGATCTATTGAAATATGTTCTTGCTATAGGGCTTTTATACTTTCTGTTTCCCCTCTGCCTGAACATTTCTTCCATTGCTATATGCATGGCTCACTTTCAGTTTCCTTGGGTCTTTATTTAAAGTCTCTTTTTCATTGATATGTTCTCCTTGGTCTTCCTACCTAAACTTGTAAAAAATCTAAAACAAACGATAACCCGTCCCTCATCACAGTTTATGTCTCCCCTTTCCTTGCTGTTTCCACCCCTTAGCGTGTCTATAATCCAAAAAGCTATTTTAATTAAACATATTATTGTTGTTTGTTTCTCCCTCTAAGATGTAAGCTCAAGGCAAGTAAAGATTTCTTGTTTTGTTTTGTCTACTGCTATGCCTAGAATAATGCTTGGCACATAATAGGAACTCAACAGATATTTGTGAAGAATGGAATTATATTCACAAATGGTTTGAGGGAAAATGAGATGTCAATATTTGGTGATATAAACAGACACATCATATCCTATGAGATAATTATTTTAGGTAACAAAGAATAATCTTTTTAGCGTTGGTTGTTTTGTGGTTTTGATTCTGGTGTTTGGAGGTGCGAAAATGGGTATAAAGGGCAGCCATTTAAGATGAAGAAGACTTTAGCAGAAGCTCCAGAGCTGGTGAGATCCCAGGAGAACATGCAAATGAAGGCAAGCCCCTTGATTCTATAGGTCTTCCCTTCATTATTTACTCCTCCTCCTCAAATATGTGTGTCCTAGAGAAACTGAAGTGGTGTGGGGCTAAGAGGGCTGTTCCCTCAAATCATGTCATATGGAAAGAGCTAAGTTGTTTCTAGAGTCTTATTTCTAGAAACAAGTTTTGATACATGCTCCTGATAAAAAGATTTCATAAATGTGCACCAGCCACTAGGGGGTGCTGGACATTCATATTCGCAGTAGGGTCCGCAGTCTCCCTGGGCTCGGCAATTTGGAATGTCTAGTCAAACCTCCTCCAAACCATTTTCTTATTTGTAGTCCTTTTAGCGTTTTGTGTAAACTGACATTTGTTTACTATTTCCCCAATTCCCCCCCCCCCCCAACGTTTTCTCCAATTGGAGAGGGCGGTTATGGGAGCCTTTGGTTTCTTTCCTATAGGGATTGTGTTTAATCACTGATAACCTCATTCTCATTTGCCAGGTGACAGTGATTCATGCAATGAGGGCCATGACACTGGAGCCTTGTCAGTGCTTCCTCATCCTTGAGCATTTCCCCCACTTTCCTAAAAAGTGTCAAAGTCTTCTAAGTATGTGGTATATAAAACTGAAAACAACAAAAGGACAAGAAAAACAAATGAAGAAACAAAACTCATAGTCACAGACAATAGTTTAGTGGTTACCAGAGGGTAAGGGGGGAGGGGGCTGGTAGATGAGGGTAAAGGGGGTCAAATATATGGTGATGGAAGGAGAACTGACTCTGAGTGGTGAGCACACAATGCAATATATAGATGATGAATTACAGAATTGTACACCTGAAGTCTATGTAACTTTGCTAACAATTTTCACCCCAATAAACTTAAAAGTCTTCTAAGTGATGTTGCCTGTGTGTGTAGGGGAGGGATTTTTAGAAAAATTATGTTCAAAATGACTAGTATTTACTCTTAGGAGTCCCTGTTCTTTCCCATTTGTGGTTCTCATGATATTTTACTTTAGGAAAATAACAGCCTGTGAAAAGCCCCACCCTTATGCTTTGTAACTTTTACAGGTGATTGATTGTAAAGGTAGTGGGGACACCATTATCCTATTGCTAAGAGTTAAATGGGAACCAGCAATAGGTGACAGGTGGACATAGAAATCATTTTCTTCTCTCCAATCTAACATAGCTTACTAGATCATTAATTTAAACTTTGTTCTTCTTTAGTTAGGACAGACTACCTAATAGAGTACTCTGCGGGTAGAGAGCCATGTGGGAAAAATGTATATCCTGATTTCTTTATTCTTTTAATTTTTCAGTTACAGTTGACAGTCAATATTTTATATTAGTTTCAGGTGTATAGCATAGTGGTTAAAATTTACATAATTTATGAAGTGATCCCCCTGATAAGTCTAGTACCCACCTGGCACAATACATAGTTATTACCATATTATGAACAGCATTCCCTATGCTGTACGTTACATCCCCATGATTTTTATTTTAACTGGCAAATTGTACTTCTTAGTCCCTTGCACCTTTTTCTCCCAGTCCCACAACCCCCCTCCCATCTGGCAACCATCAGTTTGTTCTCTGTTTTTATGAACCTGTTTCTGTTTTGTTTATTTTGTTCTTTAGATTTTCATGTAAGTGAGATCATATGGTATTTGTCTTTCTCTGTCTGACTTATTTCACTTACCATGATACCCTCTAGGTGCATCGATATTGTCTCAAATGGTAAGATTTCATTCTTTTTTATGATTGAGTAATATTTCATTGTATATGTACCACATTTTATCAGTCATCTATTGATCGGCACTTAGCTTGCTTCCATATCTTGGCTATTGTAAATAATGCTGCAATGAACATACGGATGCATATATCTTTTCAAATTAGTGATTTGGATTTCTTTGGGTAAATACCCAGAAGTAGAATTGCTGAGTCATATGGTAGTTCTATTTTTAATTTTGTGAGGAACTTCCGTACTGTTTTTCATAGTGGCTGCACCAATTTGCAATCCCACCAACAGTGCAGAGGATCCCTTTTTCTCCATATCCTTGCCAACATTTGTTGTTTGTTGATTTATTAGTGATAGCCTTTCTGACAGGTGTGAGGTGGTTTTAATTTGCATTTCTCTGATGATTAGTGATAATGAGCGTCTTTTCATATGTCTGCCCGCCAAATGTATGTCGTCTTTGGAGAAATGTCGATGCTCCAATTTTTAATTGGATTATTTGCTTTTTTGGTGTTAAGTTGTATGAGTTCTTTATAAATTTTGGATATTAACCCCTTATCAGATGTATTATTGGCTAATATCTTCTAATTGGTAGGTTGTCTTTTTGTTTTGTTGATGGTTTCCTTTGCTGTGCAAAAACATTTTAGTTTGATGTAGTCCCATTTGTTTATTTTTTCTTTATTTCCCTTGCCTGAAGGGACAGATCAGAAAAAAAATATTACTGAGAGCAATGTCAGAGAGTTTACTGCCCGTGTTTACATCTAGGAGTTTTATAGTTTCAGGTCTTACATTTCAGTCTCTAATCTATTTTGAGTTTATTCTTGTTAATGAAGCATGATAAAAAATTATGGTGAATGTTTAAATTTAAAAAATTATTATATATAAAAGACACATTGTCATTAATCCCCCTCAGAATACTCCCCCTCACGTTGAACACACTTATCCCATCATTCTTGCCACTTTCTAAATCAGTTCTGGAAGTGCTCTTTTGTGTCTTTAGTTGCTGTCATGGCTGCCTCGATGTCCTGAATTGATTCAAAATGTTTACCTTTCACAATCATTTTGACATTGAGGAAGAGCCAGAAGTTGAACAGTGCCTGATCTGGTGAATAAGGTGGATGAGGACACACTGTAATGATTTTATTTCACAGAAATTGCCGTACCAGAAGCGATGTGTGACACAGAGC
>NW_017731413.1:170024-171051 GCF_001890085.2 Hipposideros armiger | reverse complement strand
GCGCAACTAAAGACATTCACGAAAGAGGACTTCCAGAGCTGCTTCAGAAAGTGGCAAGAACAGTGGAATAAGTGTGTTCGAAGTGAAGGGGAGTATTTTGAGGAGGATTAATGGCAACGTGTCTTTTACTCTAATAATTTTTTTATTTAAACATTCACCATATTGTTTGATCACACCTCATGTGGTGAAAGAAGGTGGTCTAGTTCCGTTTTTTTTCACATGTACCTGTCCAGTTTTCCCAAAACCATTTATTGAATAGACTGTCTTCACCCCATTGCATAATTTTGCCTCTTTTGTCATAGATTAATTGACCATTTAGGCATGGGTTTATTTCTGGGTTTTTTATTCTGTTCCATTGACCTATTTGTCTGTATTTATGCTGGTACCATGCTGTTCTGATTACTGTAGCCTTGTAGTATAGTTTGAGATTAGGTAGCCTGATACCTCCAACTTTGTTCTTTCTCAAGATTGCTGTGGCTATTTGGGGTCTTTTGTGGTTTCATAGAAATTTTAGCATTATTCTAGTTCTGTGAAAAATACCATTGGTATTTTGATGGGATTGCATGAAATTTATAGATTGCTTTGGGTAGTATGGATATTTTAATGACAATAATTCTTCCTATCCATGAGCACTCTATATGCTTTCATTTATTTGTGTCTTCTTCAGTTTCCTTCTTCAGTGTCTTGTAATTTTCCAAGTACAGGCCTTTTACCTCCTTGGTTAAATTTATTCCTAGGTGGGGTTTTTGTTGTTGTTTGTTTTTATGCAATTGTAACAAGTGTTGTTTTCTTAATTTCTCTTATAGTTTGTTATTGGTATATAAAAATTCAATGGATTTATAAATATTGATTTTGTATCCTGCTACTTTACTGAATTCATTTATCAGTTCTAATAGTTTTTTTGGTGGAATCTTTAAGGTTCTATATAGTATCATGTCAACTACAAATAATGATAGTTTTTTTTTCTTATTTTCTAATTTGGATGCCTTTTATTTATTTTCTTGTCTGATTGCTGTGGCTAGTATTT
>NW_017731413.1:135081-168032 GCF_001890085.2 Hipposideros armiger | reverse complement strand
TCATTTCTAATTTTATTTATTTGGCTCCTGTCTTTTTCTTTCTCATTGAGTCTGGTTAAAAGTTTATCAAATTTATTTAATTTTCCACAGAACCTATTCTTGGTTTCATTGATTTTTTTGTGTGTATTTTTTTAGACTCTAGTTTGCTTATTTTCACTCTGATCTTAATTATTTCTTTCCTTCTGCTCACTTCGGGCTTTGTTGTTCTTTTTGTAGATCCTTTAGATGTAAGGTTAGATTTTTTTGGGGGGATTTTTTTTGTTTGTTTTTTGAGGTGGGTCTGTGTTGCTAAGATTTCCCTCTTAAGACTGCTTTTCTGTGTACCCTAGATTTTTGGGTGTTGTATTTTTATTTTCATTTTTGTCAAGGTGTATTTTTATTTCTTCCTTGATCTCATTTTTGGCCCATTCATTGTTTAGTAGCATGTTATTTAGCCTCCATGTGTTTCTGTGTTTTCAGTTTTTTTTCTTGTAATTGATTTCTAGTTTCATACCATTGTGGTCACAGAAGATGCTTTATATGACATCCATCTTTTTAAATTTATAGAGACTTGTTTAGTGGCCTAACATGTGGTCTGTCCTAGAAAATACTCCATGTGCACTTGAAAAGAATGTACATTCTGCCGCTTTGGGGTGAAATGCTCTAAACATATAATTAAATTCATCTGGTCTAATCTATCATTTAAGATTGCTGTTTTCTTGTTGAGTTTCTGTCTGGAAGATCTATCTGTTGATGTTGATGGGGTGTTAAAGTCCCCTATTATGACTGTATTACTGTCGATATCTCCCTTTATGTAGGTCAATATTTGCTTTATATATTTAGGTGCTTCTATGTTGTGTGCATCAATGTTTACAAGGGTTATATCCTCTTGTTTTATCTCTTTGTCATTATGGAATGTCCTTCTTTGTCTTTTATTATAACCTTTATTTTAAATCTGTATTGTCTGATTTAAGTATTGCTACTCTTGCTTTTTGTTGTTTCCATCTGCATGAAATATCTTTTTCTATTTCTTTACTTTCAGTATGTGTGTATCTTTTAATCTGAAGTGGGTATCTTGTAGGCAGCATATGTATGGATCTTGTTTTCTTATCTATTCAGCTACCCTACGTCTTTTGATTGGAGCATTTAGTTCGTTTGCATGTAAAATGGTTATTGTTAGGTACATAGTTCTTGCCATTTTATTATTCATACTTATCTTCTTTTCTTCCCCCCTTCTTCTTCTTAAAGAAATCCATTTAACATTTATTGTAATAATGGTTTGGTGGTGATGAACTCCTTTAGCTTTTTCTTGTCTGGAATATCTTGATTTCTTTAAATAAATTAGTAAATGTAAAAGCTGTGTCAATACATGTTGTCATAATCTAGTAATTAAAAATCAAGTTATTTTGTGTTATAGCCCTTGGTTTAAAATGAAACTATGGTGCTTATTAGGTGAGTAATTTTAGGGAAGTTTCTCCTGTCTTGATCCTCAATTTCCTCATCTGTTGAATAATTTAATAATCCCTACCTCATAAAGTTATTGTGAGAATGCCTAGGGAGATTAATTATATGGCCATATATGAGACCATCAGAACAAGGTATGGCAGTCAGTAGCTGTTCTATAGAAGTTAATCCCTTTCCATTTTCATATGAAGATTTTTTATTTAGTTAATTAGACCAGTTCTATTGGAAAAGTTTGCAATTGAATTTTCTCCTCCCTTAATATAATACAGTAAATGTGTAAATCGCAAGTAGGAATTCTGTCATTAGAATTTGTAGAATGTGAGCAAAAATTAATATTTTGCTTTATGAAACTGAATTTATTGTTTATGGGAAGACGTCAGAGAAGACATAAGCACAAAGTAATCACTTAATATTAAAGTTGTGTCTATGTAATCATGCTTCATTGAAACAGCATGAGTAGAATCAATTTAAAGTATAGTGAGCTGCACCGAAACCTTATATGCAATTTTTTCTTTGGCTTAATACATTCCAAGACCTATTCCGTTGTAAATTGGGTGCCATAGCTTTCAGTGATGCATCACCCCTGTAATCTTATCTGTCACTCCAGCATATTTTCTATGGGTTTCAGAGGTCCTGTGACCACAATTTGTGTAAGATGCCACACTATGGGAGAGAGGATGGTGAAATTAAATTTAAGCCTTGGATCTTCCACTCAATAATTGTGTGATTTTGGACAAGCCCATTCATTTGTTTGAAACACAGCTCTTGTCTGTAAAGAGCAGTAGTAATTTTGCCTATTGCATATTTTAGTATTGAGGCCCATGTGAAAGTGTATGTGACAGGCCTTTAGAAACTGTAAAGTGCTCTCGAAATGTGAGATTGTCAGACTGGTGGCAGCTGCTTTGACTTGTCAGCCACACTTTTGAAGCAATACGCATCACATTTAGCTGTGATCCCTTGATCAAGAATATGTGAGGGGCCCAAGATGATGATGTGGGGAAACCGTCTCTCTCTACTTTCTTGTGTAAATGGCAGTGGCAAGAAGTCTGTGAGATGGAAAGTCAGGGTAGTATTATGGGATGATTCTACATTTGCTAAGAAGATGAATGATGTTTTTTGTATACTTTGGAAATTAGACAGTGTTTAAAAGTCTTTCATTTTTTTTCTTGAGTGTTTCAATGTATTCATTGAGTAGGATCCAAACAAGTTCTCCTACCTAATCTGAACAGGCCTTTCCCTTGACTTTGGATAACACCACCATTGTTCCTGTCTCCCCCCGCCCCTCAGCCTTCTGCCCTGATAGCAGATGAACAGTCTGGGGGCTGCTCCTTGGGTGATAATGAGCATCGCATGGGCCCTGCAGTCTGTCTTCCAGGCCTTTATGCCATCCTTCCTGCTCAGGCAAGGATTTCACAGAGGCTCTTCTCCTGCCATCATTTGTGACCTGGCTGCTGAGATAATGTTTCTCACCTTTTATTTCACTACTCTAGCATATTTATTGTAAGATGTGGTTAATTTGACTTGCATTCATTGGTGGCTCTACTGTGATTTCACTTTCAGCTAATGCATCCACTTTGAGCACAAAGTCTGGATTTAAAAATTTAAAGAGGGCCGGCTGAGTGGCTCAGTTGGTTAAGAGCTCGCTCAAGAGTGCGAGCTCTGAGCAACAGGGTTGCTGGTTTGATTCCCGGCCCTAGCTGAGGTGCTGCTGAGCTGCCAACAGGTGGCAGGATGGCTCAGCTAAAAAACAGAAAAAATTTAAAGAAAAGTTGTTTTTTGTTTTTTGTTTTTCACTGTTTCAATGAGGATAACAGGAGGCTCTTATAAATACTATACAGAAATCTCTCTATGGAAAGTAGGCTAGACTTATACCTCAGTGAATAGCAGACAAATATATTTCGCTTCTCACTAAGAGTTTAACACATATGTACTGTACATTTTCAAATTTTAATGTGTTTATAACTTGTTTTGTTGCAATGATTTTTATAATGCATTATAACTTGGCAAAATATGCCATTTTGAACTGATAATTAAAACTGTATAAAGATGTTGTGGCTATTGATAAAAGTACTTCAGTAGAAAACACTGCGACATTTAAAACACTGTCAAGCTGCAGTGGGTGACTTCCTTGAGGTGGTTGCAGACATCCCAGAGTTGACATTTAGCTACTTTTCCTGATGCCAGGTGCCTTGCGTGAGACCTTCTGAGTATGTTGATGCTTGTGAATTGTACATTTCAGAGGTACCTGGAGAGGGCTCTTTGAAAAAAAAAAAAAGAAAGTTTTCTCGATCAGTTTCCTGATGGAGATTTTCTAAAATTCCAGATTGACCCCTTTTGATTTGTTGTTTTTTAACAGGTAGCTTCATAAATGAAGTCACTTATCGAGTACTTCCTGTGTTCCTAATATGTGATAGGTCCAGTGCAGGGACTAGAATCAGTCATTTTCACTGTGGAAAATGATGAGCTGGTTTTGATGGGGATGGGGAGAAAGGAACAATTTGAGGGCCCTGGGCTCCTGAGTGTGGTGATCAATAGAGAGCCGGCAGAGAAGAAAAGGATGTGGGAAAGTTTGACCATAGGAGATGCTTCATAAATACTTATTAAATAAAATGTAGTTAGTAAAATAGTTTGTAATCCTGGCTCCATCAACTTGTGATATGGTGAAATGCCAACTGGCCTAAGTGTAGGGAAAATGGGTTTTGCATGATGGTCTGTGCCACTAAGCCATTTAGCTGTGACCCCTTGATCAAGACGCTTCACTTCTCTGGGTTACAACTGCCTTCTTAAGCGGGTGATGAGTGGGACATAATACGTTCTCAAATTCATTGAGTCTTTTTTTCCCTCTGAAGCATGTACACCTGAATTTTTATGAAAATATTGTTAATATTTATTGGGAATTAAAATGTAGCAGTCGCCATCTTTATTTCCATCTTACAAATGATGCAATCTGTCAGTTAACAATCCTACAATCTTTTGGTGTCAGAACCATGATTTGAACTGGGGTCCACCAATCTCAGACACCCCTGTGCTTACCCATGATGCTACACGGCTTCCGAGGTGAAGGCTGATGAAGACAGGGAAGCTCCTCCTTTTCTGATCCTCTGTGAAAGTTCCCGAGATGACTCTGAAAGATGCCACCTATCATGAAAGAACACAGGTGACTTTTTCACAAGAATTATGGAACATGATACTTGAGGGTGCCTGAGAGGCCCCTAAGGTCCTAACTTATTTTTTGTTCCATGCAGGTGTCCTTTCTACAAAACCCATGACTGAAACTCTGCTACATGATAGATAGGGCAGGTGTTGGGGTGAGTTGGTAAAGAAGCAAGACCAGTAGTATTTTTGAAATACCTGTTAGGGAGAACTAGCACTGAAGTGAAATGTGTGTATCTTTAAATAATCCTCCTCTCCCCCGCCAACCCACATAGAGCTGATGACATTCGCCAGCTTTTACTCATCTTCTCAGGAGTCATTCTGGTTTCTCAGAAACGTGTGTAGTTTTGTTCACTTATGTAAACGTTTGGTGTTGCTGATGCTGGAGCATCTGCTGTAGTCTGCTAATCGTTCTTTTCTTGCTGTGCTTTTTGCTTATGTATTTGTTCAGACCTACTCTTTGATGATTTCAGCCAACCATCCTGCCGAGTCAAAACCACTAGCCTCTCAAAATGTGCTGAGCCAGTGTTACTTTATCACAACAGGAGTGAATTTACTGGACCAGTTTGGGCTACATGGTCTTAAAGATACCGTCTTAAGTAAAGAGGAGATTAAGGAAACAAGATTTTCATCACTGCTTTCTTTCCCAGATCTATTTCATTACCGCTCATATATTGAGTTAAGTGTTCATATTGTTTTGCTAATGCTTTAAACACTTCAGCTCAATAAATATTTAAACTTTTGTGTAGGCAGCTGGCTTGTAGACTTTGTAGCAGACTGATTGGGAGTGACACTTCTAACCAAGTAAAATATTTTTTTTCAAAATACTTTGTTGTTTATTTTCTCAGTTTATTCGTGAACACTAGAACTAAGCCCATGTGAAGGGCTATAGGGGAGGAGATGCATAGTTTCAAAAAAAAGTATTGAACTGGACAGGGTAATGAAAATTGAAAATGGAACATATCGTGCTCAGACTATATACTTTTTAACTAATCGAGACATGGAAAGCAAAAAATAATTATTTCTTACATTTAACACATTCATTCCAACACCTGATGATAGTCATTGGGGTTTGTTGCAGCTCAAGAAAAACATCGTGTGAAAGAGTGAGTAATAAAGAAATGGAAGGCATTGTCATTAATATTTGTAAATACATTAGTTTACTGTTTTTGAGAACTCATTCACTATTTCATATTCAAATTTGTGTTTTTTACCAAATTTGTTTCTAACCTTACTTTCATTCCTGAATCATATTCAGAGATGAAACGTCATAGCCTGAAAGTTTAAATTTAGATGTTCTACCATTTGCCGCCTCATACGTCATATCAAATGTTCAGCTCTCCTCTAATTAAGCAGTTCTTCTGTAAGCCACTTAGCCTTATATTTTCTTGAAACCACAATTTGATCTTCCCTCCAGTCTCAGTGATTTCACCACTTTTTTACTAGTTGTGTGTTCTTGAGTATAGTGTCTCAGAGTGCCCGGCTTATAGTAGGAGTTCTTAAAATATTTTTCCTTGCCTCAGAGCCTCACCTTTTTCCAGCCATGGAGATCCTGTCCGTTATTCAAAGATCGGGTCTGGTCACATCTCTTACATGCAGCCTGTGGGACTTACATCCTCCTCTGAGCTAAATAAGGAAACTTACTTGTTGCTTAATAGATACTGCCCTGAATTATTTTCTTTTTCATGTTGTGTAAGTTTGGGTAAAAAATATTAGAAATGGATTTAGCAAATTCAAGTGAAGAGAAAGATTTTTGGGGAAGGCGATGGGTAGCCCACTGGATTCACCAGAGCCGAGAACCGGGGTTGGAAATGGATAGGAATGAGGCAGTACCACATGGACAAGGAATGAGGACTCTGGTGAATGGTCTCATAACAGGAGCAGCCTGAGCAGCAAGCCACTGCTGACATGAATGAACTCTAAGCACTTCTTCCACTATGGTGGCAGTTACTCAGGATGCAGATAGGAAGACTGTGTGATGCGCTCAGCCCAGCCGTACCAGGGCAGCAAGTGACAGAATCTGCCATTTTGATTGCCTTACTGGAGGCCTGGCACCTGGATTTATCATCTCCAAAGACTGCACATAGCGGGAGACAAATAACCGTCTAAAAGGAAACTGGGATGCCATTCAAAAGGCAAAATAAATGGTTAGTGGCCGAACAAAATGTTCCCTACTAGTTTTGCCCTTCAACCTTCAGAAATTTTAATTTTCTTGAGAGCACAGATTGTATCATGTTGGGTTTTTGTTTGTTTGTTTTTTTAGAAGTCCTATAGTTTGTTTATTCATTGCCTGTTTAGTAATCCCTCATTTGTGTGCCCCGGCACCCACCTTAGGTGTTGTGTATGTAATGTATACAGCAGTACATAAACATTCCTGTGTTGGGAGCTTGCATTTTGGTGAGGGGGTGAGACAGACAATGAACAAGGGGCATAACGTTTGGGTTGTGTTAGTGATGCGTGTTATGGAGGGGAAAGGAAGCATGGCAGGGTGGTAGAAAACGCTGTGGCACAGGACTAGTAGTTTTTCAAAGTGGTCAAGGAAGGTCTCACTGGGGACATTTGAACAAAAAAATGGATGGGCATAGGGAGTAAGAAATACAGATATCTGGGGGAAGAGCGATGCAGACAAAGGGAACGCAAGCATCAAGCCCTTGAGAGATGTTTCCTTGGCATTTGGCGGAACAGCATGGAGGCTGGTGTATCTGGAGTGGAATGAAGGAGGGGAAAAGTGGAGATGAAGTCAGAGATGGAAGAGGGAACCAGACCACCCTGGATGCAATGTAAGAACAAGATGTGGCCTCTGTTTCCATGAGCTTTATGGTCCAATAGGAGACACAAATGTGTGAGGACTTAACTGAAGTACATTGTAGCAAGCACCAAAATGAGGCTTAGGGGCGGAGCCAACAGTGCCCACACAGCAGGACAGGCCTAGCTAGATCTCTGTTTGCTGGTGAGTTATTTGAGGGAAGGACGCATCATTCCTTTTTACCTCCTGAACAGCTTGTGGAGAACCTGGTGTATACCATTTGTACACGTTTTTGAATTCAGTTGAGTGACAGAACAATGGATACTATGAATACAACATGGAAGGAGGGGCAGGTGTTTCCTTAATCACGCACAGATGAGGTTTAGGGGATTAAGGAAAACAGAAGGAAAGTCAGAGACAATGGAAGGGCTGAGTGTTGACTTTGTAATCTATTCTGTAAGCAGTACTTTTCCTGTCCCTGGCATCATTGCTTTGATGTTGCGAAGTACTGAAAATAAAACCACTAAATAGATTTTGGAGAGGTAAACATAACGTCTGTATTAGTTGCCTGATTTGTAATGTTAATGTAGTTGATTATTTTACTGCAATATAGGCAATTGATTTATTTATTAAATTGTGCTGTCTTATCCTCATGTGGAAATTTTTGTGCTTGTAGGTTTTCTTGACAATGTACCCAAAGAAGAAACAAATGTAAAATGGAACCACGTCTCAGTATGGCTGCAGGCAGCTAGCAGAGAGGCTGATAATTTGAAAATCTCTGTTGCAACTGGTGTTGCTAGTGTATTCAGCTATGTAGTATTATCTAATACCGAATGGCTCCATCCATTATGGCCTCTTGAATTGTGAAGTGGAAATTTGGTGCACTTATGTAACCGAGCACTTGTGTTATTTAATTAAGCAAGGTGCTCCATGAATCCACAAAACAACCCAAGCTGAAGATCAGGGAAGCACATTTCAACTAGTGACAGCAGGACCACTGCCTGAGGGCCCCATTCATCAGGTGAAAAATATGACAGTGCCAGAAAAATACAAATGCATTTTTTAGAATATTCTCCCTGCTAAACTAGCATTTATTGGAATCAGTAGTCTTTACACATGCGTCTTGCTTACATCCCTTTATAGTCCATCTGTCAATAAGTTTTTGGAGTCCCCACAGATGGAAATGTGAATTTGTGTTAAGTGTTTAAAACACCTATTAAAGGTTTGCCTGGCCCCAGAAGCCTATCGATCAATTTGAGAAACATATTGTGTCAGGCATTGTACTAGGCATTAGGGGTACAAAAATGAATCAAATAGAAGTCTTTGACTCTTACTTGACAAGAAAGACAGACACCAATAACTATTATACAATATGATAAGAGCTATGGTACTAAAATATTTGAAGTAGGATACTTTGAGAGTCTAGAGAAAGAGAAGGTATTCTAGCAAGTCACAGGAAATGCTTTCAGGGAAGTTTATGTTGAAAAATAGAGAAAAGGGGAAAGGGATTTCGGGTGAAGGAAATAGCACAAGCCAAAGCCTAGAAAATCGAAAAGGATGGCGCTTGAATGTACCATGTGAAATGTCCACAAGAAGGCTGGGCTGAGGGCCTTGGAGTTGGAACAGGGAGCCAGGAGAGAGGTGTTGTATTAATGTTCCTGTGGAAGGCTCATCCACGAGAAGATGTCAGAAGACAGTTAAGAACCTTAACTTAGACTGTAGGCTTGGAACTCATGAAAGAAGCTGGGTTGATAACATCCCCAGAGAAGAGAATTTACATTGGAAGTGAACAGGGCTCATGACAAGGCATTAGAGAAAAGCACTACTTATGGTGGCTTGAAGAAAGGAGGTCAAAGAAGCCATGCTTTGCCTTGTGTTTGGAACAGGTCTTCCAACTACCTGTTTTCTCTTTTTAAAGACAAAAACTAATAACAGTGAAAATGATGAGGTTGTAATGATAGTGATAGCTAATATTGATTGAGCACTTTGTACCAGGCACTGTTCTGAGAACGTTTCACTTAATCCTTAGAACAGCCCTATGAGACAAATAATGACAAGTAATATTCTTGTCATTTCCAATTTCCAGATGAAACCGAGGCCGAGAATTTAAAGTCACTTGCCCAAAGTGACCCAGCCAATAAGTCGTGGGTCTGGGACTCCAATGGAGGCAGTCTGGCTACAGAGTTTGTACTCTCAACCCACTACCATTCGATGCCTCGCACTAGTCTAATCATTGTTTGGGAGAAGGATTATAAATAAAAATTGCTCTCTCATCCCTAAAAGTCAGGGCAGAAAGGTTTTAGTGGTGAAGTCACGAGAAAGTGCAGCTTCAACAGATTTTCTGTTTTCCTTTAGATTTCCAAGTCAGCATGAGATTGTCTGATAGGAGCATCACAGACATCATGATTAAGCAATTCCATTTCTCAGAAAGCCCTCCTGCCTCTTGTAACTGCCCCTTCCTTTCGAACAGACCAGCTTATTCTGCCAAACGTGGGCGAGCCTTGGGTATTCGCTACTGCGCAGGAACATAATCTGCCTGGTGGTGGCCATGGTAGGGGGCATGGTGATTAGCTGATCCTTGTAATTATTATGTGTGGAATAAGATATAACGGTGCCAGCTGGCTGCAATTGGTGGGTGGTGGAGGGGAGGTGTGCAATAGCAAATGGCTGGAAGGAGCATGGTCTAAAAACAACTTGGGTGCCAACTTGGCAGGAAATGACTGAGCCCCAAGATTTGTTTGGTTTGGATGATTTTAAGCTGACGGTCTCACAGGGAAGAAGAAGAGAGTTCGCATTCAGTCTAAAACCAAAATAGACTCACCGTTAGTATACTAGGAATACAGAAAAAGGGGAAGTCCACAGGGCCTGCTAAGTCAAGACAGACTTTGGAAGGGAAAGGGACTGGGACTGGGTAAGCGGCGTGGGACCAGCTTCGGTGAAGATGGGATGTTGGCATTGCATATGGTGGGCCCTAAAGAGAGAGAGGAGAACAGCCTAAACATCAGGCCAGATGTGTGATGAGGAAGGTAGCAACAACAGCTTGGTAAGCTGAGTGAAGTCAGGTTATGGGGGCCTTCAGAGGAGTTTGGTGTTTGACATGAGAAAAGGGGAGCCAGTGGAAATGCTTGTGCAAGGAATTAATGATGAAAGGTGTGCTAAGGTCACTGATTCTAGTATGTTGGGTTGCAGAAAGACTGCAGGCAGGAAAGGCAGTTAGGAGACTGCAGTTCTACAAGTTGTGTGAGGCGGCCTGCGGCCTGGAGGGAGAACATGGCTGTGGGGACTCAGGAGCAAGGGGCAGGTCCGCTGGGCTGTGTGAAGGGAGGCTTGAAAAGGACATAGTTAGCCATAGTAGATGAAAGAGAAGGGAGATTAAAAGTAGGTTCCAGCTCTGGGGAATGGAAGACTCGGACGACCACCACTGAGGTACCTGGGAAGATAAGCCTATCTCATTATTAGAAGATTATTATTCAGAATTGATCTCACAGAATTATACACTATAGCCTACTGTTTCCAAGATGTATAGCCTTAGTGCTCTGGGATCAGGATGCCTCCTGTACTTGCTGTTGGCCAGACCGCAGTTGTGACATCATCACCTTTGACAGTGGGTTTGTACCAGAACTTGCAGAATGGATGTCAGTGGCTCAAAGGAGCATCTCAGAGACAGCATAGGATCCCTCTCTGTGGTACAGGGAATGGTTTTGTGTGGAAAGCACGGAGATTGGAAACACCTAGTCCAAACTGGTTTGGAGGTGAAACTCTGCAAATCAAGAAAGTTTAGGGGCCCCTTAACCAATTTGTTTCTTTTTATTGTATATAGAAGAACAATATATGATAAAAATATCAATCTAACTAAGTTTAAAGGAGTCTTTCAATAATGATAAAATAAAAAATGTGGGTGATAAGAAAGCATCCTTTCATAGTATAGATGGTAGGTTATTTTTTTTTCATTCTTAGTACATATCATGGCTTATCTTCCAATCAGTGACATCTTTCTTCTCTTTAGTGAAATAAGGTAAACTATCCCAGACCCACTGCTTGTATGAAATTTGCTGCTGGAGAGTTAAGACAAATGAACATTTTAAAGACTTTCTTAGGCAGAACTTTGTTTCTTTTGTGTAGATAGAGTGGATTTAGATACTACCCACTGGTTAATTTAGGGTGACAAAAAACAAAACAATCAAAACACAAGGATTCTGTGCCTGTGGGTGTAGACTGTGAGAAAACTAATGAATTATTGCAAAATGTGCACTGGTCCGAGATGTGTATTGATTGGTCTTCTCTGCTGCACTGCTCTTCTTCACATGGACATGAATCCCATAGTACTTTTGCTTATTTTGAATTTTCCTAATCAGGTCCTAATGAGGGTGAGGTCTCTCTCCCTCTTCTCCGCCTTCTATGTCTGTACAAGTGGTATACATATTTAGTCTACCCTTTTCTGCTTGCTTTTTGTGGAATATAATAATTAAATAGAAGTTGGTTGTGCATCTTCTATGACAGTTTTGTTAGTGTGTTTTAAGAAAGGTACATTGCCTTCTTGTGGGTGTCGAATCTCCCTGGTAGCTGAGTCAACCAGATTAGTGGACCCAACATGGACATATATTTCAGCCCAATATCCTGTCTAGTACCTGACAAAGGCTAATACTGCAATGTCCATCCCCCCCCCCCAAAGCCAAGGACACAATATTCTTTATTCATTTTCTGGCTCTCAGTGTCCTTTTTTTATTTTTGTTTTCACAGCCTAACCTTTTTGTCATCTTTGGCATTTTCCACAGGCTCCAGCTCATTCCTGGCTTTAGTTAAAAATTTCTGACATTCTTCTTACAGGTCAGTGCTACTTGTCTATTTCATTCTTTGTTATATGTCCCCCTTCCATCTTTTATGTGTTTTCTTAAAACCTGAGACCCTTTGTAGCCATATTATTTTCTGTGATCTTTTGCCTTTTTTTTTGTTTTCTTTTTTAAAGATTTTTATTGGGGAATTGGGGGATGGGAACAGCCCTGGGGAATCGGGGGAAGGGGAACAGGCAAGTTGCTGTCCTTTTGTTCTTTTGTCTAGTTGTGGAGGACATTGCTTCACTGGCCCAAGTTGGCACCATCATTGCGCTCTTTCTGGGCGAGGCAGATCAGTCACCAGCTTCTGGATGGCCACTCATGGCAGCTGCTGGCTACACACGGTAGCCCATGGCAACCCACTGCAGCAGGGGCATCGCCGGCGACTCACAGCAGCCCAGCTCCAGGTTGAGCTGTTGCTCAGCATCTTAGCTGTAGAGGGCAGTGTCACTGGCCCTCATATGTGGGATCCGAACCGGGGCCCTCTGACATCCCAAGCCAGCTCTTAACCAACGCACCACTCGGCCGGCCCTCTTTTGCCTTTACTTTAGAGCTGTTTGCAAGTGTGTGTGTGGGTGTGTGTGCGAGTGCACTGAGATGTCATTCTTTAGAGTATCTGGTTCCTTTTTAGAACTTCTGAGCATAACATCATGACATTTTACTTCTAAGTTTAATAAACACTATTATTAGAAATCTTAAGTTTGTATCTTAACCCAGCCTTTCTCTTCTTTCATGGACCGACTCCAAGATGACACAATTTCTTTCTCCCAAAGTTTCGGTCACACCAGCATCACCAGCCAGTGGTTCCTGTTGTTAGAATTATAACAGAGAAACTGTGATCAAGAGCATGACAGACAGGAGAAGTCAAGGACCATATGACTTTATTTATATGTGGGATATAAAACTGGAAGCAACAAAGGAACAAGACAAAGTAACAAAAACTCATAGACACAGACAACAGTTAAGTGGTTACCAGAGGGTAAGCGGGGAGCAGGGTGGTAGAAGAGGGCAAAGGGGGTCAAATATATGGTGATGGAAGGAGGACTGACTCTGAGTGGTGAGCACACAATGTGATATGTAGATGATGTAGTATAGAATTGCACACTTGAAGCCTACAAGGTAGGACAGTTAATTTCATGAACTCATCCTAGAAAAAGTGCTGCCTACCTCATTGCTGAATATCACTATGGTCACCTTCCAAGTACTCCCCTTGGGAAGCTATGCACTGATGCCAGTGCCTAGTCCACCCTTCAAAGCAGTTTTGGAACTCTTTTTCTGGAATGGCTGTCAGAGCTGTCGTCGTATGACCCTTGATGTCCTGAATGTCATCAAAATGTCTTCCTCTCAATATTTCCTTTATCTTTGGGTAAAGAAAGAAGTATTTGGGGGCCAGATCAGGTGTGTAGGGAGAGTGTTCCAATGCAGTGATTTGTTTATTGGCTTAAAACTCTCTCACAGACAGTGTCGGGTGAGCTGGTGCATTGTTGTAATTCAGGAGTCGTGAATTGTTGGCGAAAAGGTCAGGTAGTTTTTGTCTTACTTTTTCACACAGCCTTTTCAGTACTTCCAAATAGTAAACTTGGTTAACTGTTTGTCCAGTTGGTACAAATTCATAATGAATAATCCCTCTGATGTCAAAAAAGTTAGCAACATTGTTGCAACAAGTTTGTGAATGTAATTGTCAGACCTCATATATAATATTACTAACCAATGTCACCCCAACAAATTTAGTACAGAAAAAGGAGCATGGGCAAATCCCAGTTCAAATCTAACTCGATCATTTACTCTCTGGGTGACTCGAGGCAAATTGTGAAGAAAACTGAAATAATGCACTCCAAGTGCTCAGGACCATGTTCGGCATATCATCAGTCCTTGGTAATTATTAGTGGCTGCCACCACCACCACCACCACCATCATGATCAAAGTCATGATTCTGAGAGAAAAAATTATTGGCAAGGCGAGTCGAGAATTAACAGTTTCTCTAAAGAAGTGTCTCGATTTATGATGTTCCGCATCCTATAATGTTGTAACTGAGTGAAAATGTTTCTAATCTATATTGAGGAAATACCCTTCACACCATCTGTTCCTGAGAACATCAATTTCTTTTTATAGAGCAGTTTAACTCTACCCAATTTCTGGCTCCAAACTTATATATCCAAACCCTTATCAATTGCAAGGTGTTTAACAGAATAAAGTGTCTTACTGGTATAACAACAGTACCTTGCAATTTAGAAAGCATTAGATGACAAAGAAAATTCTCTTCTTGTTAGGAATGACTCCTATCCGTCCAATACCTACAAAATCACTTTTAAACTTGGTTAGAATTTTGAGGAAGGAGGAAGAAATGGCTTAATTAGTCATTTTAGAGTAATTATTTCAGGGGCCGGCCGAGTGGCTCAGTTGGTTAAGAGCTCGTTCAAGAGTTTGAGCTCTGAGCAACAGCGGTTCGATTCCCAGCCCGAGCTGAGCAGCCGCTGAGCTGCCAACAGGTAGCAGGATGGCTCAGCTTAAAAAAAAAATGTGATAGAGTAATTATTTCATGCTGATAGAGTGGCATGCAATAATCTGAGAGTGGTTGTGGGAGTTTAAACTTCAATCTGAAATATGTAATGAGTTTATATTGAAAAACTGGCCAAAAGAAAAGAATGTTGGAGTTATTAGACACTTCTCTTCAGTTAGAAGTTAAGCTAAAAATAAACCTAGTGATCACTTTATTGCTATTCCTTAAAATCAAAGGCAAGACAAGGCACATTGAAGGTGTCCATGATGCATGCATGCATTCATTCATTCATTCATCCATTCAGCAGTTATTTATTGAGTGTCCACTCTATGTCAGATAATGTTTTTGGCATTAGGATGAATGAGACAAGCAAGGTGCCTGCCTTCATGGAGTTTACATTCTAGAGGAGGGAATTACATGGTAAACAGGAAGTAAAATAGAAAGATAATTTTATCTAGTGCTAAGGGCTATTAAGAAAAGAAAGCAGGCTGATGGAATTGGGTAGGGCCATGAGGGAAAATGTGAGATACTTAGGGAAGAGACGGGAATGATGAGAAGTGGCAAGTACTCTGAGGTGAAAATGGGTTTATACTTCATCCTCTGTGGACTGGGAAACCATCCATGGGTTTCAAGTAGGAGAGTAACACATTCTGAATTTCATTTTACAGCAGTTCCTCTGTCTTTTGTGGATAATGTGCTATAAAGGGACTATGTGAGGAGATCGGTTAAGAGTCTGGTTCAGCAGAAGAAGGAAGTGGTTTGGGACTGGAGTGGGGACTGAGGGGATGGAGAGAAGTAAATAGATTCAAGAAACATTTTTGGGAGCTGACTTGACAGGACTTGCCAATAGACGAGCTATGTGGGATGCTAAGATAGAGGGATGTTTTTGGCCTGCCTAATGGGTGGATGGTGGAGGCCTTTATTGAGGTCAGAAATGGGAGAAGCTGGCTTTTTGAAGGGGGAGTGATGGAGAACGAGAGATGAAAAATTAAGTTTGGGGCTTGTTATGCTTGAAAAAGCCTCTGAACATCCACATGGAGGTATAAATAGTCAGCCAGAGGAACAGTCAAAACAAGAGATAAACTTGGGAGTGTTAATATATTCATAATATTAAAATTGTAGGAATGAGGGAGTTTGGCAAGGATGTGAGAACAGAAAAGAGGGCCCTGGATGAAGTCCTGGAGACATGCAGGTGCATAGAGGAAGAGAAGGTTGTAAAAAAGATTGAAAAGGAACAGCCAGGAGGAAGGGGGAAAACCCGGAGAATATTGTATTCTAAATCCAAGAGGAGAGGTTTCAGGAGGGTAGTTGTCCACCTTGTCAAATTCTACTAGAAGATTTAGAAGCTGAGAGCAGAACAGGACCATGATATTGGCAAGGTAGAAGTCATTGTGCCCTAAGCACAAGTGATTTGGTGGGATTTGGGCGTAGGAGAGAATCAGAGGGGTTCAAGGGTGAACAGAAAGTGAGATGGCAGATGGAGACAGTGAGTGCACATAATTCTTTTAAGAAGCTGTGAAGGGGCAGAGAGAAGATTAGGACCTGGAAAGGGGCTATGAGTTAAAGGGCATATTAGAAATTTCTGAGATAGCACCTGAAAGAAAGTTGATCTGGGCAGAAGACTGGGTGACACATAGTAATTACTCTGGTGCTTAAAGGCTAGAAATAGCTTGGGGTCAAAGTCAGTGTCCCCTTTTCAGCTTGAAGCAAGCCTTCTTTCTCCATCCTTTGTCCCTCACAAGACCATGTTGTTTGAGCATCCAGCCATGCCTGAAACCAGCCTGTCCCCTCACATTTCAGTAACATAAGCCAACAAATTTGGTTCCTTAAAAAAAATGGCTTAAAATACTTGCTATAGAATTTTTGTTGTCTATATGATATACAAGTATATGTATACATTATTATGACACATGTCTGTATTATCGTATAGATATACTGTCTGATGAAATTTCAAAGAAATAAAAAAGCATGCTCATTCTGATAGCCATCCAGACTAAAGGAATGGAGGATGAAAACAAGAAAGATGTATTTTATTTTATTACAGAGTTGTTTTTAGATAGCACATGGAACTTTTTTTTTTTTACCATTTCAATGTAACGTAACAGATATTTAGAACTGGAAATGAAGGTAGAGGTCATCTGGTTCAAATTCTTCACTGAATAGAGACAACGGATGCCTACACTGAGCAAGTGGCCTGTGGAGGAGAAGAACCTAGGACCTGGCCTGTGACTTAGAAACCAGGGCTTTGAGGTCACACAATCATGAGTTTGAATACTGGCCTTGACCCTCAGAAGCCCAGAGATGATGAAAATTATTTAACTGTTCTATGTTTTTATAATATTTAAACTGAAGTAATAATATCTTACAATTATGAGGCATAGATGAGATTGCAAATTAATCAGCAAGGAATCTGGCACCTAAAAATCCCTTGATAAGTGTTAGCTCTATAGAGTCCCAAGACCTTAAATGAATTAATAGTGTCAACTGAAAAAAATTAACATCTTAATAATACATAAAGGTCATACTTTTCTCTCTTGCATCTTAGTTTTTGGGTAAACTAAATATTTTATTTTTCAATTGAAATTATTATTTAGATAATTGTAGATTCACATGAAGTTTTAAGAAATAATACAGAGAGAATCTGTGTATCATTCACCCAGTTTTCCTAATGGTAACATTTTGAAACACTATAATGTCACTTAGTAATTTGATGTTATGAGCAGAAAAAATTTTTATAGATGCTGGTATTTATTAAAACATCAGAAATTATCTTTAGACCACATTACTTCAATCGAAAACAAAAATTATAAAGCTTCCAAATTGCATCATAACTCAAACAGATATGGATGGCATGCATTTTGATTTTCTTTTTTATATTTATTTATATTTTCATATTTTTAAATTATGTAGGTTTTTCAGTTTCACTTGACATTCAGTATTATATTCGTTTGAGGTATACAGCATAGTTGTTATTCTTTTATATAATTTATGTAGTGATCTCCCCATTAGTTTAGTACCCACCTGGCACTATACATAATAGTTACAACATCATTGACTATATTCTCTATGCTGTACTTTCCATCCCCTTGACTATTTTGTAACTTCCAGTTTGCATTTCTTAATCCCTTCACCTTTTTGCCTCATATCCCCAACCCTCTGGCAACCATCAGTTTGTTCTCTGTCTCTATGAGTCTGATTCTGTTTTGTTCGTTTATCCTGTTCTTTAGATTCCACATGTAAGTGAGATCACATGGTATTTGTTTTTCTCAGTCTGACTTATTTCTCTCAGTATAATACCCTCTAGGTCCATCCATAGTGTTACAATGATTCTCTTCTTTTAAATTCCTATGGGGCCGACTGAGTGGCTCAGTTGGTTAAGAGCTCGCTCAAGAGTGTGAGCTCTGAGCAACAGCGGTTCATGTCCCAGCCCGAGCTGAGCAGCCGCTGAGCTGCCAAAAGGTGGCAGGATGGCTCAGCTAAAAATAAATAAATAAATAAATAAATAAATAAATAAATAAATAAATAAATAAATTTCTATGATGTTTACGTAATTTGGAACTAAAGCAACATCCTGATTTGAGTATCTGATGAAACTATTAGACTAATGGGTTTCGTGCTGCAGACCTCTGACTTTGCTCTGATTTGGTGACTTTGGCCAATGTACTTAACTTCTATGTTCTAGAGGTGATTGTAAACTGGGACAAAAGTCCCCATCTCTTGTCTAATTCATGGGAGTGTTCTGGAAAAATTAGAGGCCGTGTCTATGCCCTGCCTATCTCTCCAGCCTCCTTTCTTAATACTCTCCTTTTGCTCTCTATGCTTGCCCATAAGAATTTTCTCAGTTCCTCAAGCATAAGATGTTCTATCTAATTTCTGCACATTTTCTTTTTTATTAAAGTTTATTGGGGTGACAATGGTTAGTAAAGTTACATTGATTTCAAGTGTACAATTCTGTAATACATCATCTATGTATCACATTGTGTGCTCACCACTGAGAGTCAGTTCTTCCATCACCATATATTTGACCCCCTTTATCCTCTTCTACTGCCTCCTTCCCCCCTTACCCTCTGGTAACCACTAAAATATTGTCTGTGACTATGAGTTTTTGTTTCTTTATTTGTTTCTCTTTTTCCTTTGTTGCTTTCAGTTTTATATCCCACATATCAGTGACATCATATGGTTCTTGACTTTTTCTGTCTGACTTATTTCACTTAGCATAATAACCTCAAGATCCATCCGTGTTGTCACAAATGGCACTATTTCATATTTTCTTATGGCTGAGTACTATTCCATTGTGTAATTATACCACATCTTCTTTATTCAATCATCTATCGAAGGACACTTTGGTTGTTTCCATGTCTTGGCTGCCATAAATAAAGCTGTAATGAACATTGGAGCACATAGATCTTTAGGGATAAATGTTTTCACATTTTTGGGGTAGATACCCAAGAGAGGGATTGCTGGGTCATATGGTAATTCTAGTCTTAGTTTTTTGAGGAACCTCCACACTGCCTTCCATAGCGGCCGCACCAATCTGCATTCCTGTTCCCTCTACCTGGAATATGCCCGCATTCCCTTCCTACTCTGCTTCATAATCTATACACACATCCCTATACTCACATCCTTCCCTTCCTCTCTAACTTCTACTGAGTTTTGCGATCACACCTGTAGCAAAGTCCATAGGGGCAGCTCTTCATGACTCTCCAAGCTGGAGGAGGTCCCTGCGTTGTATTTTTCTGTTAGCATCCTGTGCCTCCCCTTCACAGTACTTACCCCATGTCCTGGCGCTTTGTCTGGTGTCTGTTTCCACCAGCATGTGAAGTAAAAGTAGGGAGAGTATTACCTTGATCGCCAGGTTATCGCACCTATGGCAGTGCCTGCCTCAGGGTGGGAGCTCAATAAATACCCGTGGAATAAGTGAATGAATAAATTTAATAAACATACTCTTAGCTTTTTGAAAGAAAACACTATGCAGATCAGGTGGATTGTGGGTGGCATTTCTACTTAGTATGTGACTCATGTAGAGCTGTAAGACTGTTACATGTTTAAAAATAGACCTTTGAGGGTGGTTCGGTTTTCCTTATTTTTTTCCCCCATTTCTTTCCTTTTGTTTTCATGTCGGAATGCTGTGTAATTATGTCTTGCAAAATACCTTCAACTGTGGCCAAGCCAAATTTTAAAAGGCAAGACCGCCCAAAATAGAGATGAATGTTTACTGCAGTGCATTAAAGGGTTGTGAATTTGTAGGTCTTGCCAGTCCTCAGTAAAGCATTATGTTGACATGGTACAGTAGTATGTTGCTTCTTCTCATTTTGCCTCAGATCGTGAAAAAAGCCTCCCAGCTTTCAGGTTGAGGCGGTATGTGCAGCTTGTATCTAAATACCCAATATGGGTCTGTCATACCAAATATGTGGCCAAGAGAAAATAATGCTAAATGGTCTTCTCTGCTTTTGCATTTTGTCCTGACTTACAAAAATGTATTCTAACTTTGATTTTTTTATATCTATATCAACTGGGCTCTCATTTGTTTGTTTTTTTTTTCCCCTTGAGGGATGAGACTTATAAATGCTCCCCTTTGGGAGATTGGTCTTGAGTTATCCCATTGTTCCTGCTTTCCATTTTCTGTGTCTGTCATGTTGGGAACAGCCCAGTTCCCAGGAGGCAGCTTTCTGCTTACTCAAAACTTCCTTGTCTCTTTCTCAGCCTCCAACAGGGTATTATTTTTAATTTTTATTAAAATTATTGGGGTGACGTTTGTTAGTAAAATTATATAGGTTTCAAGTGTACATTTCTATAATACATCATCTAGGTATTGCTTTGTGTGTTCACCCAGAGTCAGTTCTCCTTTCATCACCATACACTTGACCCCCTTTTCCCTCTGCTACCACCTCCATTTCCCCCTTCCCCTCTGGTAACCACTAAACTGTTGTCTGTGTCTATGAGTTTTTGTTTGGTCTTGTTCATTTGTTGCTTCCAGCTTCATTTCCCACATGTAAGTGAGATCATATGGTTCTTGACTTTTCCAACAGGGTATTTTGAACCCCTGTGTCATGAGATCCTAGATACCAGTGGTTTCCACACTTGGTTCACCATCAGAATCACCAGGCAGACTCTGAAAAAACTTTAAAAAAATGTTGGGGCCCCATGCCCTAAAATTCTCATTCAGCATATCCGGGTGGTACCTGAAAATCAAGCTTTGTTGGAGATACTGATGTACAAGCACGTTTGGCAGCTGCTGTTTGGGAATCCTAAATACTTGAAAACACTTGTGTCTCGTTGATGCTTTTGGGCTAAAATCGCAACCCATGAATATGGTCCCTGGTGATCACACTTCTCCTGATCCATTGCTCAAGCCTCATTTCTGCCCAAGACCCCCTCAAGCCAAGCCAACTTGGCTTGTAGGTTTCCGAAAGTACCACAGATTTTCTTTGCCTCTGGACATGGTGGAACGTTCGTACCCCCTCCATACCCTGGGTAATTTCCATTGGTCCCTTGGACTCACCTCTTTTGATTGAGCTGGACGCCCCTTTGTCTGATCTCCTCTCCAGCCTCTGCTTTTCCTTTTCCTTTCCTACATAACACATGGCATCGATTTGCCCTGCACATAGTGGGTGCTTCATCAGTAGGCGTGGGCTGAATGTGTTGCCTGTTTACTTCTGTCTTCCCTACTGTATTGTGAGCTCCGGTGTCTCTTCTGCTTTGTAACCCCAGTGAACGTGTTGGTACGTGGAGAGCACTCAACTAATCCACAGTTAAAGGAATGAATGCATGCATTAACTGCTGAGGGGAAGAAAGGGATCCTGTCCTTGGTATGAAGATATAGTAGTTGCCATTGTTCTGAGTTCGGGAACATTTCCCTATTACAGTAGAGACATATTTTAGTAGAATAAAAAAACTTGGGCCATTCACAGTAATTGTTACTGTGAATATGAGATAGAGAAACATAAAGGTAAATTGTTCTGTATGTCTTTTTCAAGTGTTTTGTTTTTCTATAGGTAATACAGTCACCTGTTACAAATTCTAAAGGTACAAGAAGGTGTGCAGGGAAAAGCTTCCTTCTTGCCCCTAGCAACCAAATTCTTCAACCTGGAGACAATCAGTGTTTCCGTTTTATGCCTTTGAAAAGACAAGTGATAATATATGCTCCGCAGTATTCCACTTGAGTGCTTTTCACTTACTGCTGTATCATGGTAAACATCTGATGTAAATGAGTATGCAAGAGGCTTCATTGTATCTCTTTTACAGCTTCAGATGTATTCCAATGTATGAGGGAAACCCAATTCATTTTACCAGTCCCTTACTGATGGGTATTTATGTTCCTATTTCAAACCCTGTATCCATGAATTTGTTTCCTTGTACCTGTCATTTTGCATGTGCATATGTCTATGTAGGAAAATTTCTACTCATCAGGTCATTGGATACACGCCTTGCAATATTACCAAATTTTCTAAAATAGGGATTATATAGTTGTACTGTTAATGTGACCACAAAACTCCAGTGGTACCTCGAATAATCAGGGCCTGTGGACTTTGACCGTCAAACATATGATCTTTCAGGTTGTGCAGTGTGTTGTTCTTAATATGGACAGTTGGTTGAAATGAGTTGGAAGTATTTGAGGGCAACTGGAACTAGGCAAGTACAAGAAATTTTATTTAAGTCAAAATCTATTGGTCTTTTTCTTTGTGAATCCTTTCCTAGCTTTTGTGTTTAGAAATCCTTTCCACCTCCATAATGCAGATAGATATTTGCCTATATTTTGTGCTATATATTTTTATAATTTCCTTAAATATTAAAATTTCTTAAGTAATTCTGTAATGTGTCTGGTGGTGGTAAACACGACGAAGCAAAGTAAATCAACCAAGAGGCACGTTGGAAGTGAGGCTGTGAGGGACGACCTCACCGGTCAGGACACTCTTGGGCAGAGCTGAGGGGGACAGGGAGTGAGGCAAGTGCATGTTCGGATGTGGTCCAGGGAGAAGGATTAGCAAGCGCAGAGGCTCTCAGTGGGAACGTGCTCAGCGTACTGAAAGCATAGCAAGACGTCTAGTGTGGTGGAGCAGAGTGAGCGGGAGAGAGCAGGAAAGGAAGCCTGAAGAGAATGGGCTGGGGGCAGAAGGAGTCCAGCTCTTACTCTGTTTTGAGTACTTAGGACTGGGAGCCATTGCAAGGGTTGAAGTAGAAGAGTGAGCTGACGTGACTTGCTTTTTTAAAAACTGCTCTAGCTGTTCGATAAAGCAGAGCTACCGCAAGGAACATCTCCAGGCAGAGGGAAAAATAGTGGGACCCTGCAGTGGGAGCACCCTGACATGTGAGAGGAATGGCAATAGGGCTAATGTGGCTGAAGAGGAGGGAGATGGAGATGGGGTCAGAGAATGTGGGAGGCGGGCAGCAGAAGCTTGGGGGGACAAACTCTTCTTCCGTTTCTTTCTTCTGGCTTGTCTAGGTGAATTTTGCTAGTTTAAAGTTCATCACAAAAGGGTCTAGATGCATTTCCACTTCTTTCAGTATTCAGCTGTGTTTAATTTTCTCTTAGAACTTTTCATCCATCTGTATCTATCATGTATACACTTTTTTCCCTTTGAAATTTGTGTTTCCTTGCTCATAAACTTGCTAAAATATATTTGCAACATTAATTCATGAGAAGAGTAATTTAGAGTCTCAACCAAGTTTCCAAAATGTAAGTTGAGTCTTCATAAGTCTGGAACTGTCTGTAGTTTTATGTAGATATATCAACACGATGACCAGTTTATTTATTATTGCTTTTTGCATTTCACTCATTCCTTCTGGATTCTGTTTGGTTCTTAACAAGGAGCATATTTATGGTTCTGTGGGTGGTAAAATCTTATTTCCTTGAAAATGTCTTTGTTTTGCTTCATGAATAATAGTGTCACTGAGTTATTAATTCTCAAGTGAGTTATTGTCCCTTCGATCTTAGATGATAATTTCTTAGAAGTTCTTAGAAGGTATTTTTTGATAGATTTCTCATTATTTTGTAGCTGAGCAGAAAGCTGTTGCTCTGATTATGCTTTCCTTCTTGGTATTTGTCTTGTTCTCTATTTGCTTTAGCGGTTTCCTCTTTTCTTTGCAGGAGTGCTGTTTGGAGTTGTGATAGCGATGGTTAGATGTGGAAGTGTTAGAGACCCATGTCTTTCACTTATGGAAATTTTTCAGTCTTTATTTTGAATTTTCTCTTTCTCATTCTCGAAACTATTTTTCATTTTAGAACTTGTGTATACACAGAGTTGAGAATTCTATCCTTCACGTTTCTTAGATCTTTCATATTTTTCATTTCTTCATTTTTCCGTGCTGCGTTCTGCACGATTCTCCCAGGTCGATCTAATGAACTAATTAAGCTAATTTAGTTGGCTTCTTTTTGGTTCTTTTTCAAAACAATGTTTTGTTCCCATAGAGCTGTGTCCTAGTCCTATTAACTCATTTGATTTAATAAACATATGCGTATTTATTTTACAATCTCTTTAAAGCTACTTCTTCAGTTCTTGAGGTGTAAATTATTTTTATCTTCTCAGCCTTCCTCCTCATGTTCCATTTCCTCAGTGGTTTTTAGCTTCCCTTTGTAGTTTATCTTCAGTGGTTGCTGTGGTTGTTTATGTGTGCATTGGTGGGGAGGGCTGCACGTGTCCAGGCTCCTGAATGGATCCTTTCAGAACCAATTCATTTTTGCTTCCAACTGACTTAGATCTTAAACTGGTTTCTGTTTTAATATCTCAAGTCAAGATGCTCACTCTTTGGGAATATGAATTTGAATTTTATACCCACCCGTGATCAAGGGCTTGGATTTCTCACAGGGGACTTATCTTTTTTCCTGCTTCATGGTGTGTGCAATGAACAAGATTCCTTGCTACTTTCTTGGGTGAGTGGGCAGGGGTTATCTGGTGCCCTTTTCATGGGCTGGGTGGACCTTTGAGTTCCTGGGCTTCACGGAGGGAGATTTACACCAGCTCTCACCTCACATGGTCTGAAGTCCATTTCTTTTATCTCCTCCTATGCTTTATCCCAAGCTCCTAGTTTCTTATGTCTTAATCTGAAACCCATTTGGACCACAAGTGTATCAGTTCCTGATTTCTAATCAGGAGTTGAGTTCCCTCTTGTTTCTGTACTTAGGGTATTCCATTTCTTATTTTCAAGTATCACTTTATGTGTTATATCTGTATGTATCATTTCTATGTGTTAGTAATGTCAGCTTGGTTCAGCACATTCTTTTTTTTTCTTCTTTATTTTTGTTTTTATCATTAACTTTTATTTCTGTCCTTAAGATTTTATTATTATATTAACATTTACTAAAACAACTTTATGCTAACGTTGGAGGAGCTTTATTAAAACATTTTTTTTCTCCATAATCCCATAATTAGGGTAGAATGGTCTATTTCTAATTTCTGGACATCACTGAAATCTTCATTCGTAATGCTCTGTAGTTACAATCATGCCATATATTTAATTTTGTGTTCTAACTCTCTTCTATATTTTAAGTCACTTTCAAATTACTATTTTTAATGGCCCATGATAGTCTCTTGAATTGGTGTACTCCATCATGCTTAGAGAGTTTGTTTCCGTTTTGCATTGTTATAAACATTTTTTGTCTTTCAGAACTATTTGTTGAGTATCTATTCATGGCTCCATTCTGAGAACTGGGACGTCAGAAGGTGAATAAGTATATGGCCAGCTCTCAAAGCTGTTAGGGGAAATAGACAGAAAAATCAATTTTCTTTGTAACACAGCAGAGTTGAGAATGATGGTAGAAATGGGTAGAAGTTCCTCTGAGAACACGAAAGAGGGGCAGCTATTGCAGCTTGCCAAGGTGGGGGTGGTGGGGAGAGGCTGTGGAAGATGATGTCTATATTGTATCATAAAGGATGGGTAGGAAGAAGTTTGCCAGGATACCAAGACCGTGGTGAGAGAAGGGTGTTTCCACAGGAGCAAAGGCCTGAGGTGGGAAACAGCAAGGTGACTATGAGAATCAAGGCAGCTTCATATTGTGCAAGAGTGAGGTGTGCAGAGAGGAGTGGCAAGTTATTAAGCAAGGGCATGTTTGTCATGGTAAGCAGTATGGACTTTATCTTTTAGGACAGCAGAGGATCTTAAAATATTTAAGAGGGAAACTTGGCAGGACTTTCTGATTGATTGGATGTGAAGGTATGGCTGAGGGAGAGATGAGCAAAATATGATTCTCAGGTGGACTTATCTTTTCTTCTCTAGCTTGGTTCAGCAAGATTTAAGGTGACAGAGCTTTTGTTTCAGTAGAAGCAGTGCAGTGTAGTGTCCCATGTCAGTGGAGAAGCCTTCACTGGGCATACGGAGACTCAAGCGTTCTTGGAATACCCGAGAAGGTGTCCAGGTACATTTGGAGGTCACTGTCAGGGGCCATGCACTTTGTCACTTTTTTGTTTGTTTGTTTTAGCTGAGCCATTGTGCCACCTGTTGGCAGCTCAGTGGCAGCTCAGCTTGGGCCAGGAATCGAACTGGTGACCCTGTTGCTCAGAGCTCGCACTCTTGAGTGAGCTGTTAACCAGCTGAGCCACTCGGCCGGCCCTGTCACATTTTTAATAGCCGCTCTCTATTGCTAAGAAGTTGGCCGGTATAAGAATGCATTTATAAGGTTCAGAAATGACATTTCTGAAATGTCATTCTCAAATGGACAATCTCAAATATGTAAAAGGCAAAGCAGAGCCAGCAGTTCTTATGAGTAGTGGGGCTCATCATTACAGAGTGACTATTCTAGGTGATAGTAGCAGTAACTAACATTTATGAGGTACTCAATGTTTTCCCCATGCGGTGCGAAATGCTTCGCCTTCATGATCTTATTTAATCCTCACTACAATCCTTATACAGGGAACGGGGGCACAGAGAATGGAGTTACTCGCCCAGAATCACTATCTGGAATGCAAGCACTAGAGCATGCCACCTCCAAAGCCCCCACGCATACCCTCCAGGTCACCCTGCCTCCCTATGAAGCTAATATGTGGACAGGTGTAGTGCCACATTGAGATTTTCAGGATTCAGCTGTCTAAACAATGGCATCATTGAACCATCCATGTAAAATAAGAAGTTGGGTGCCCTACCTCAGTTGTCTGTGAGGAGTGGTTGGATGTGGGGTGAAAGAAATTGGTTGTCTCTGAAGATCTCTGAGTTGTAATATAACTACAGTGTCCTTAAATCCAAATCATAAGGTAACCTATGTCACTGCTTTTCTTATGAAAGACTCAGGAAAGAATTTTCTTATTAAATAGGTTAATGTGAGAAGACAAAATGAAATAGATTAAAGATCATAGGAAAGCCCCTCCCCACCCCCACCCCCACTTGAAATCAAACCATTAGGACAAGACAAAAGAAAAACTGAAATGTAAACCATCCCTTCATTCCTCAGCAGGGAGATCTGTGTGACAATATAAATTCTATCATCGATGGTAGGAGAATTTATGATTGAGGACTTCATGGGTTGGGAAGAGCAACTTTTTAACCAAGCTGATGAAAATACATATAAATAATATTTTATATTTGCTAAAATAAAGCTACAGACCTCATACTAAGTAGAGAAAATTGGCATTTTCTGTATTGGCATGGATTGTGTAATTAGTTTCTAGTTATTACCCTTTGTTTTTTAGAAATTATATGCTCCCTTATAGTTTAAAAAAGATCCCTCTTAATTTCTTCTGTTACAGATAAATTGCACATGAAAAACCTTTTGTCCTTTTATTCTTTTCCTGGTTATCCATTCAAATAGTCAATGCCCATGTGACCTAAGTCCTTATAAGATTTAAATTCCTTTCTTCTTACAATATGGAGTGGATTTTCAGGATTTGGGGTCCATTTTCCTTCAGCTTCCTGTTTCTTGCCAGTAGCTTCATTGCAAAATCCACTACTCTTCTACCATCTGCTCTGCTTCCTTTTTCTATTTCTACCTCCAGTTCCCTCATTTTCTAATTACTCCTAACTGTGGTGACTCAAACATATATTGGAAGCAAGATTCCCAAAGTTGCCAAATAGGAATAGGAAAGTGTCAAATACTAGATTTTCACAAAAGGAGTGATTTTGCATCTGGGTTTTCATTTCCCAGAGAAGGAGAGAAGGAATGCTCAAGGAAAGTCAAACCTAGGGTAAAAAGTAACATCATATAAATATTAGGGAACAGCACTTTCAAACTTCCATTTCTGTTTCACTTTTAAGGTAGTTTTCAGGGCTGCTCACAAATATTTGAGTCCATCCTTCTTTTGGGATACAGTACAGTACAGTTGCTCTTCCTTACTCAGTAGAACTCAGATATAGCCATATGACTTACAGCCAACTTAATGGGAGTGGCAGTGACATGTGTCACTTCTAAGCAGAAGCTTTAGGAGCTAATGCGTGCTTTAATGTATTCTAATTTTTGACAATAGCTGTTGTATCCACTTGCATCTCTAAGTGGTGATGTGAACGGTCCTCCAGCTGACTCACAATGCTACATGTAATGTGAGCAAGAAATTAATCTTTCTTGTTTTACGACGTGGTGTGATCAAAATATACGTTGAATGCTGCTGCTGAGTGCCATCCAACAGAAAGGCAGGGATCTTCAATACAGGAAGCGAGGCATGGAACCTTAGTAACAGTGTGTGACAAGTTTGTGACTTGTTTGGTGCAGTCAGTCGGGTGTGAGCTATGGTTGAGAGAAGGTGTGTTTTAAAGTGTGCCTTAAATCATGGATTATGAACAATGCATTAACATGAAATGGGCAATCGGTTTCATCCTCCACCATGACAACACTCCGTGTCACACATCGCTTCTGGTACACCATTATCTGTTAAATAAAAACATTACGATGTGTCCTCATCTACCTTATTCACTGGATCTGGCAACATGCGACATCTGGCGCTTCCCCAAAGTCAAAAGGACCATGAAAGGCAAACATGTTGAATTGATTCAGGACATCGAGGCAGCCATGACAGTGCAACTAAAGACACTCACGAAAGAGGACTTCCAAAACTGCTTCAGAAAGTGGCAAGAATGATGGTATAAGTGTGTTCAAAACAATGGGGTATATTTTGAGAGGGATTAATGGCAATGTGTATTTTAATGTAAGAATTTTTTTTAGACATTCACTGTATGTTTTGATCACACCTCCTAAGTCACTGAGATTTTTTCGAGGGTTGTTTGTTACTTTGGCATAACCAAGTCCCCATGGTTATACTAAAATACTTCTAGCATCTGAAGCCCATAAAAAAAATGTATAACAGATGCAAATCTCATAATGCCTCCTATACATGGATCAAAGATGATTTTAAAACAAACATTTAAAGTATTTTTAAGCATTCACTCTATGAGAACACACTTTCTGCATCCCTTTAGTGGTGTGGAACCTATCATACGATAGTTTGTGTTTATAGGTCTTCTGTGGTTTCAGAGGCTCTTTGAAGGGAGGAAGGATGTCTAATTCTTTAATCCTGGGTATCTAGCACTATGTGTGACATTCAGTGGGCACTAGATGGTGTTAGATTAGTGAAAAAAAATGCCTGACATATAACAGGTGCTCAACAACTATTTGGTGTTAAATATCTTACTACTTGTGGTTACAGAAAATGCGCTGTTGACATGTCACCTCCTTGGTTGCACTTTGGCTAATTTCCCATGGACAAAGAAGCAGTTTAATGTGGATTCTCAGGTTGTATTTTCCCTACCAGCAGGGCCTTTAAAAGGCTGTATTTAAAGAAGGACCATTAGACTTTGGCTGGCCGGATGATGTATTTGCATATAAACTGGTTTGGAGTCGGATGCTGAGCTTGCATCTTGACCATCTTTCCACTGGGCATTATAATTAGAAAATTCTGATGCTGAAGCTTGGCTAGTGCATAGTTATTGATTCAAAGTTTATTACTTCACCAGGGATTGCGAAGAATTTTATTGGGTTCAAAAAGTGCTTAATGAATGTTATTCCGAGGTGTTGAGGAATTATCACTTTGGCTGTTTTGTGTGCTCGCCTTGGTCAGTGAAAGTTCTGCNCCAGAGCCCAAGCGCTTGAGCAATATGTCATATTTCAGAGCTGTTCTTGGTCTCATGCATTAATCAGTGTAGATTCTTCAATATTCTGTCTCTTCCCCCCCAGTGGCTAGCAAGTGAGTAATACTGTCGTTTGTATCTCAGTTATTCTCTGGAATTATTCAAAAATGTTTCTCAGCTGGTCACCAAATCCTGGCCCTTGGAATTACAGAGCAATATTGTCCATTAAAGATATGTGGGTGGGTGGGAAACGTATTGCAGTTTGAACACCCCCTCCGCTGCCTGCTGCTCATGTGACTTGCAGAACCGCGAGAGAATCCATTTAACATTTTTTAGTACCTATCGTGTGCCAACTAATATGGAAGATGCTGAGCAGATAGGAGTGAATCTGCCTTGACCCAGCCTTGTCCCCAAGGAAGTCCAGTCCAGTGAATTCAATAAGATAATATAAGAGTAGACACAATGTGTCTGACACAGGTGGGCACTGGATAGATGTTAATTCTCTTTGCCTTCTCCATGCAGTTTTCTTCAAGTACCTGATGACACTTCTTGGTGAGATCATCAATACCCAGTGGGAGTTTGTTCCATTTCCTGATCATGGACTAAGTGGGGGTCCCACTTATGTGTAAATATCCAACGGTGTTGCCATTTAAACATTGGTTCCCACCCAATCAAATCAGAATCCACAACTTAGAGCCAAGTCGGGACTGAGCTGACTCCCCCTCTACCTATAAGAAAAGTCACTTTTTCCAAAAGCAATAGGATAAACACAAGTTAGCACAATTGTTTATTGGCAGAGCTGGAATGGTTCCCCTGAGGAGTGCTGTTCTCTAGCTGGCAGTTATTTTATTTTTTAATGAAAGGAGCATCAGCCTTTCTTGGTTTATTTGCTTTCAAAAAGCAATCAATGTGGATGCTTTAAATGAAATAAATCAACCATTGATAGATCCTAAATTTTACCTGCTCAACAATGCGAGCTCTGACTCAGCAGTCAATATTTATTTCTGAGCCTCAGACCTTGAAAAGTTCTATGGTGCTTGAATTAGTGTGTCTCAAGAAACCAACCCGTGGAGAGGTGCTTGTTTTATAACACAAATGAGGTTGGATTTTGTACTCTGGGAGGGAAGGTAGTTTGTCTTTCATCTCTGTATCAGAGTGCGACTGCAGGAAAGTTTCTTGAATGAAGGAAGGAATGGACCCACGGGGGAAAGGGGCTTTTGCCTGGTGATAGTGTATTCGAGTTGAGTACTGTTTAAATCTCATTTTCTAAAATTTCTACTGCCGTTAAAGTATGTTCCTGACAGTGAAGCAAGCCATTGAAACTCATTATTATAGATGTATTCTTATACACTCAACTTATCTTTTTATTTTATATAATTCCTGTCCAAGTGGATGGAACTCATGTTGTAGATAAAGGAACAAGAAATTAAGAAATTTGGACACCTGTGAATTAGTCTCAAGCTCCACTAATAGAGCAGACAGCTTTGGATAACTGGGCCCCAGCTTCTTTTGGGGATCAGGGATTGGATTGGAGCCTGTGAACCTAATTGTGGCTTCATTTGTGGGACTACAGTCCCTTGGGGCTGAGAGCAGATCTTCTTTCTTTTGCATCTATTTCAGGCACACTGTAAATGTGTAATAAATAGTTGATGAATTAAAAGGTAAGTATTTGTTCTTTGGGGGAAGATATGCATGGAGGCATTTTTTGTATACTTACAGTTGCTGAGAGTAGATCTTAGGTATTTTCATCACACCCCAAAATGTTAACTATGTGAGTTAATGAATGTGTTAATTATCTTGATCTTGGTAACCATTTCATAATGTATATAAAATCATCACCTCGTATACGTTAAATATGTACAATTATATTTGTCAGCTATTCCTCAATAAAGTTGGGGCAAAAATGAAGGCAGAGACCATTTCCTGCTTTTCTTGTATTTCCAGCATCAGGAGAAATGGTGGGAACATAGTAGGTATTCAGTAATTGTCCATTGACTCCTTACCTTCCTCTTTTTTTCATCCATCAGAAACTGAATGAATGCCTTCTAAGTGCCAGACACTGGGCTATATCAGTGAAAACATAGTCCAGAAAGGCAGGGTTATACATATATATATATATATATATATATATATATATATATATATANGAATATCAAGTTTCTTATAGATAATTGATAAACAACAGGCTAATTTAAAACTTACATGTATATTATGTTATTACAACTTAACAGTAACTTCAACAATATTTAGAACTTTGACTAATGAAAAGATTTTGGGGGAAGGAATATTTTAATATGGCTTAAAATTGCCAGTGAATGGTAATAATAAGAAGCAGACTGACTCATCATGGGTTCTATTATTGTTTTTAAATTCTTTGCAATCTACCCTCTTAATGCCTACACTCACGGTGACCTCCTCTCACCACCTTGCCCTTAATAAGTCACTGATAGTAAGAACTTTTTCTCTTGCAGGTGACAGAGCACTCAACTCAAAGTGCCTTGAGCAAAAGAAAAGTCCAAAGGAATATCCACCTTCAGGCATGGTTTGATCCAGGGGACTCACATAGTGTCACCACAGCTGCTCCCCATCATTGTAGCCTGTTTTTCCCTGGATTGGCTTCTTTCTCAGCCAGGCAGTCCCCGCTTAGTTACAAGATGACTGGCAGTGGCTCCAGTCATCTGGATGCCTTGCTCCAGGTCACTGCAGCAAAAGTCCCAAAATATGACTCTGATACTCTCATATATTTACCCTTGAATCAATATCTGTGGTCAAGAGGATGTGTTACTTTAATTGGCCAGACAGACCTTAGTCCCTTACCCCCTTGTAGATCTGGGGCTAGGTTGGGTCCATTCTAGTTGAATCATAGGGAAGTAGAGTAGCAGGGAGAAGGCCCCCAAGAAAAATGAGGATGCTGTTAGCAGAAGAAGAGGGAATAGAAGTTGGGTAGTCAAGCAGCAACCTTGTTCTTACTACAAGCAATTATTTCCTATTTCTATCCAGAATTCTGTCCCAGAAAGGTTCCCAGTTGGTAGATCTGGTACATAGATGTGGACTTCTCACCCCTAAATTGATTATCATGGCAGCTTCCTCTCCCTTTAGGTTTAGGATTCTCAGCAGGAGTCTCCCCTTCACCTCACACTCACAACCCCCCCACACACACACCCACACACACACCCACACACACACACACACACACACACACACACACCCACACACACACACACACACACACACACCTTTGAAATAAGCTGTGCTTTTGCCTCACATACTTTGCTTGAATTTATCTCATCAT
>NW_017731413.1:92152-130771 GCF_001890085.2 Hipposideros armiger | reverse complement strand
CAGTGCCTTACCTTAACATCAGGCACCTGGTGGAGCTGACCACGTGGTTGGCACGCAGCTCTGCAGTCTTCACAGTCAGGCTCTGGGCTTACCCCTCAGCCATTTCTGCCCTGCGCCTCTAGAGGATGAAGGATTGCTGAGACTGTACGAGACGCATGTCTTGGGAGACTTTCTGGCTGATGCATGTACGTTCTCAGCTGTATAGTCACAGATCTCGATTCCTCACTTAGTTTAAGACACCTTCTTGGGCTGTGAGAAGAAGGGACTTGATAATCTTGACGACCATTACCATCGCCGTAGCCATTAAGTGCCTCAGCCAACGTGACCTCCCAGTGCCTTGCCTTCCACCTACACTCCATCTCCCGCCATCACTGGTGACAACTTGAGTAACTGATGTCACCGCTTGCCCTGAGTCGATGGGCTTCCATTTCCTCCTGGCAAGGAGGTTCTGCCTGCATTTTTCAAATACGTGAGCAATCCAGTACCAGAGTCCCACTTCAGGGTCTGCATGGAAAACAGATAGCGTGCTCAAATCAGGGTAATTGGAGGAGGCATTCATAAAGGGAAATGATGGGAAGCAGTGATGGGAAGGAGCTGGAACCCAAGTTGAATGTAATAGTGTGCAAAGGGTTGCCAGAAAGGAGCTGGGAAGATCGTAATTGGAGGGATATGGTCAGCACTTTTGACATGTTCCTGTAATATTTTATGCAGCAGATCTCATTTAAATGGACCTTATTTAAAACTCCAGTGCATCCTATGACTTCTGTTTTTCGTAGTCCACAAAATAATTATTTCACTTTCTTTAGACATCCTTATCATAGTCTACAGCTCTTGGAATTAAGTTAAGCAGCCGTGGTTGTCTATTGAAAAACTACAGGAATAGAGTGAGGATTTATTTTCAGTTTTCATTAATTTTTTTCATATAGCATAGTCCTTGAAACATGACAGTTTGTCATTCCTTCCATTTGCAGAATTTTTTTTTGTAAAGAAAGCCATCCTGATCTTCTATTTTCTTTCAAATACCATCACAATGTAATTTATTTTAATCCCTTAGCCTGTGGGTCTCTTGTATTGGATGATTACTTTCATTTAAATTTTAATTAGGCACTTTTAGACACTGCAGGACAATAAATAAACCTTTGTAGTGTGGCAGGGTGATCCACAGTCCAGGAAATCAATACCCAGGCTTCTGTGTGCATTAATTCAAGGCAGGAACTATTTTCTCATTTTTTCCTGAAATCACTTTAGGTTTCCAAACATATATGAAATTCCATAATTTAAGGGTGTAGGTTTGTTGGTTCTAAAGAAGTATCCTTCTCCACGATGGTATTTTTCAGGTATTATTGGCATGTGTTCTTGTTTCTCCGGAGAATTGACCCACCTACTCTCTGCCTTCATTGCATCATTCCTACCCGGTACCAGGTACCAGGAGATCACCAAAGACTCATTTAGTAGGTGGCACACGTGCCTCTTAACATCACTATCCCCATATAGGGTGCTTCCCACGTATGGTGCTATTAATTGTCCCCTGGAAATCCTTTCACTAGGGCTGTCCCTGGTGGTCTTAGCTCCATCCATCACTGTGATAACTGAGTTTTTGTATCACCTTAAGTCTTAGATGAGCTTCTTTTAAGAAAGAAGGTCATTTATCATGTCTGCTTCATTGAGAGAAGAACTCGACATGACAAAGAGATGTTACATAATCCATTGCACCCATGAAACTTGCTAAGACATAGTCTGAAATAGATAGCGATTTCTTTAATCAAACTCTGTACAAAATAAATTGGGTGTTATGTGTGAGAAAGCCCTCTCTCTCCAAGCCAAACCTTTTTGCACCATTTAATATATAGCTTGAACGTCAGCTCTCCCATCAAGTGGGGTTTGAGACTGTTGAAGGCAGCTAGCCATTCCCAGTGCTGTACCCCCGTGCCCTTTGTGTGCACTTGGGTTACAGTACTAAGCACCGCATGGCGTTTATTGGTTTACGAGTCTTTCTCCTTCTATAGACTGAGCGCCCCAAGAGCACAGAGTGTTACTTATGCATTATTCTGTACATAGGGAGCTTAGTACATGTGTGATGGCCAACTGAGTAAATTTTCAGGGGCAAGCTTAGCTGATCTATCTTTGTATACATATGTGAATCCCACTGATAACTCAAATAACTGAGTTTATGATGCATCAGTGATGCTGTTTTCCTGGTCTCAGCAGCCAAATGATCAGTGGATTAACTTTTTCTATCTTTTTTCATTGGTTCATTCAACATGAATTGAGCACCTACTAAGTGCCAAGCTGTGACTCAAGCTTTGAGAATCAAAGAAGAGTAAGACCTTGTTCTGCTTTGCACTTCCTTCTGTTGGGTAGACAGACATAGAAACAGATCAGTTACACCCTAACACTGTAGATGCTGTCACAGGGCTGAGTGGGAGAAAAAGAAGGCTGAGTGGGGCAGGGCAGTTGAAAGACACCCACTCGCCCCCAGGGAGAGTGACCACGTGATTTTGAGATCAGCTCTATTTTCTGAGTAACCCTGGCAAACCAGTATAGTCAGGGAGATATGCCCAAGTGACCATTTGCATTTCACTTTGTGATGCTAAGTAATTATGAGAATGAGCTGCAGAATTAACACACATTTTCAGCGAAGCAAGACATTAAAAAGAAATGTAACTCCAATTTAGCTACTCTTAGCTTTAGTAAATTAATATGTTATCATAAAAACCTTGTTAATTTGTATGCTGATAGAAAAAAGCCACAAAAATGACCTTATTTGCACTTTAATTTACATTCAAGCAGCTATAATTTTATGAAAATGGGACACACTGGCTATCTAAAAAGTATTTAGTTATGTAATTTCTACAAGTCATTGAACGTAATTGTCATATCATAATCTAAATGCTTTCCTGCAGTCCCCACAGAAAGTAGAGAATGTTCTGTCCTAAAGGCCTTTCCTCCCCACCATCATTTATTTAACAAACACTTACTGAACCTACTGTGTGCCAGTGAACAAAAAGACCAAAACCCCAAGGCCATCTTGGCCTGACTCCCTAGTGAGGTCACAATAGTTTATTACTGAAAGGATCCCCTCAGGAGCTCCTTCTAATATCCTGTACATTGTGATTCCTAAGCAAGTCCTTTGAGGCTCCCTCTGCTTTTGAAACTGCACACACCTCAGGGACCTGCTGCCAGAGAAGTAATGAATGTACTAAAGGAACTCTAATTGCTATGACCGATGAATATCAAAATCTCTATGGCTGAGTACAGTAGACATCTCTCACTCAGGTCAAGTCCAGCTGCCCTGCAGGGAGGAGTGAGGCTCAGCCCTACCTCCGGGGATCCAGGTGTAGGCTCTGCCATCATCAATACATGGTTTCCAAGGTCAACCTCGTGTACACCAACCAGCCAACAGACTGTGAAGAGAAAGAGTAGATGATTTCATGCAGGAGGGTTCTGTGAGCCAGGGTGGCACACATCACTTCTGTCCTTACTCCACTGGCCAGAGTCAGGCACATGGGCACAGGTACGACAAAGGAGGGAGACTGGGAAACACAGTCTAGCTGTATGCCTTGGAAAAATAAGAAGGAACAGGGCTTGGTGAATAGCTATCCAGTCTCTGTAACAATGATGTTGAACTTCTTTTTATTATTAATTGCATTAACTGCAACTACCATTTATTGAGCACCAACTTGTAATAAGAACTTTATACTGATTTTCTCAATTTTCACAGGAGCCCCCTTCACCCATTCATTCATTGACCAATATTTATCATGTTCCCGTTATGTGCCAAGTATTGGGCTAACGTGGAAGTAGTAGACATGGTAAAAAGGTGGTCAGATAAGGGATATCATTTGAAGGTAAAGCTGATAGGACTTTTTGATGGAGTAGATCTGGGATACAAGAGCAGCAGAGGGATCAAGAATGACTTTCGAGTTTGGGCTTGAGCAACTGGGAGGATGATGGTGTCATTTACTAAAATTGGAGCGCTTAGCCAGGAACAGGTTTGTGGGATAAATGAGAGGGACTCGTAAGTTTTCTTTGGCCATAACAGGTTGAGATACCTCTTCGACATGGTGAAAATGTCAAGGAGACCATTGGATAAAAAAAATCTGGGGCTTGGGACAAGTTAGGACTAGAGATTTATGTAATTTAGATGCTATCAGCATAGATATGATTATCANGATTCCCAACATAGCCCTGAGACAGCATTGCGGGCTCTTCCTGAAAGGCAGCCAGTCTCACCCTCGGCTGAGATGCTGTGGGCCGGTGGAACTTGCTAAAAGACTGAGAAGCCCCACTAAAGTGACTGCGTTAGGTTTTAGACCTGGAGTTTTTCCCCTTGTGGATGTCAGGTACAGCCATCATAGGTTGCCCATCTATTTCAGTTCTTGGAATCCTGTGATCATTTAGTCATCACCCCAGGTCCCTGTGGATCAAGGCTCTGATCACCACTCATCCCTGTGGTTTCTTGTGTCCAACTTGTCACTGACAGTGAAGTGCCACCAGCTGGCTTCTGCTCTGGGATCCTTTTTTCTCCATGGAGACCAAAGAACCTGATTCCATTTCAGCATCCCCAACCTCCTCTGCCCCACCGCCATCTGCAGCCTGCAGAGGACAGCCACCAGACGTAGGACAGCCACCACAGCTTTTCAAGGGTGCCTTCCCTCCATCTCCCCCAGTCTTAAGAGAAGTATGGGAATTGTGATTTGGGGTGGGGGTTGCTCACAGACCCACTCAGCACTCCCACCTCTCCAAGGCCTTGGGATCTAACCCCCAACAGCAGGAGTCAGCTCAGCCAACTTCTGTACAGAGCCAGATAGTATTCAATATTCCAGGCTCAGTGAGCCAAGAGGCAAAATGTAATAACTGTTCTTGTCAAAGTCTGGGAGGTTTTTGTTTTGCTAAGTTATTTTTTTTAACTTTTAAAAATTGTAAAAAACATTCTTAGTTTGCAGATCATATGGAAACAGATGGCAACCTGGATTTGGCTCACCAGCCATAGTTTGCTGACCTCTGCTCTACAGGATGGCAGGGAAGTTCAACTTGACAACGTAAACCTAGGCCACCTTTGAGCCCAGGCTTTAATTTGACAATTTGGCAGATCACCAATGCCACTCTTGAGCTAAAACATTAAATCCTAAATCCTGGGTGAGTGCACCCTGTCAGTGAATCAAACCACATCAAGTGTTATGTTTTGTCCTCCTTGGCCCAGTGCCCCGGGAAAGTCACAGATGCTCTCCTGGTCCCTGCCAGTCCAGATGGGCGAGGTTCTGTAAATCTTACGGTACATGGGCTGTCTGATGCTTCTCTCCCTGGGCTGTGCTGAGACCTAATCTTAGGTATACACCTAGGGGCAGTGAGATGAGCTTGGAGTGGGGCCTGAGGACAGTAACCCACCAACAAATGATTATGTAGGGAGAGGCTGTTTTTCTTAGGGAGGAAATATCTGTCCCCACATGCAGGAGGAATTTTCAGCTTTGTTTGTGTCTGATGCCATCCCATTTGCCAGGGTCGCTCTCCCTTCCCACCAGTGCCTTACCTTAACATCAGGCACCTGGTGGAGCTGACCACGTGGTTGGCACGCAGCTCTGCAGTCTTCACAGTCAGGCTCTGGGCTTACCCCTCAGCCATTTCTGCCCTGCGCCTCTAGAGGATGAAGGATTGCTGAGACTGTACGAGACGCATGTCTTGGGAGACTTTCTGGCTGATGCATGTACGTTCTCAGCTGTATAGTCACAGATCTCGATTCCTCACTTAGTTTAAGACACCTTCTTGGGCTGTGAGAAGAAGGGACTTGATAATCTTGACGACCATTACCATCGCCGTAGCCATTAAGTGCCTCAGCCAACGTGACCTCCCAGTGCCTTGCCTTCCACCTACACTCCATCTCCCGCCATCACTGGTGACAACTTGAGTAACTGATGTCACCGCTTGCCCTGAGTCGATGGGCTTCCATTTCCTCCTGGCAAGGAGGTTCTGCCTGCATTTTTCAAATACGTGAGCAATCCAGTACCAGAGTCCCACTTCAGGGTCTGCATGGAAAACAGATAGCGTGCTCAAATCAGGGTAATTGGAGGAGGCATTCATAAAGGGAAATGATGGGAAGCAGTGATGGGAAGGAGCTGGAACCCAAGTTGAATGTAATAGTGTGCAAAGGGTTGCCAGAAAGGAGCTGGGAAGATCGTAATTGGAGGGATATGGTCAGCACTTTTGACATGTTCCTGTAATATTTTATGCAGCAGATCTCATTTAAATGGACCTTATTTAAAACTCCAGTGCATCCTATGACTTCTGTTTTTCGTAGTCCACAAAATAATTATTTCACTTTCTTTAGACATCCTTATCATAGTCTACAGCTCTTNACCTGGATGCCTTTTTTTTTTCTTGCTTAATTGCTCTGCCTAGGATTTCCAACACTCTGTTAAATAAATACATCTTGTTTCTGATCTTAGAGGGAAAGCTTTTAGCTTCTCGCCATTGAATGCTAGCTGAGGACTTGTCATATATGGCATTTATTATGTTGAGGTACTTCCCTTCCATACCCAATTTGCTAAGAGTTTTAATCATTAAAGGATATTGAATTATGCAAATGCTTTTTCTGCATCTATTGAGATGATCATATGATGTTTATCCTTCATTTTGTTAATGTGGTGTATCAGATATATTTACCTGCATATATTAAACCATCCTTGCATCCCAGGACAAAATTCCATTTGATCACAGTGCATACACCATATTCTTTTAAAGTGCTATTGAAATTCAATTTGCCAATATTTTCCTTAGGATTTTTGCACCTATGTTTATCACGGAAATTGCCTTGTAATTTTTCCAATGTTGTGGTGTCCTTTTCTGGCTTTGGTATCAGGGTGATGCCCTGAAAAATGAGTTTAGAAGTTTTCCCTTCTCTTCAATTTTTTGGGAAGAGTTTGAGAAGGATTGGTATTACGTATTCCAATGCAGGTATTTTCTCATTAGCCCAATGTGTAGGGCTCACTCAGTTAGTTTGTGGATTCTCAAAGGCAATTGATCCCCATGTAGCTGGACATTGAGTTTGTCTGTAGAAGGAAGGAATTTCAGGAGCCTCCAGTGTCTCCATCTTAGTCCCTCCCTCTCCAATCCTGTTTCTTAATCAGCCTGTTTTATCCTGCACAGATTTGCCTGTTTTATGATGTAGGCCCAACGCTCTTCTAATGCTGATTCTAGAAAGGCTCAGTTTCCAGTTTCATCACTAAATGAATGAAACCAGTTACTTAACTTCCCTAAACCCTAAGTTCCATTATAATAAAGTGGCGTTGATAATAGTCACTTCATAGTGTAGAGCATTTGCCATCAGTCCTGATGTGCAATGATGAAAACAATAATTATGATAATAATACTGAAAGTAATAAAATAGCTGACATTTATTGAGTGTCTACTCTGTGCCAGGCACTGCTCTATGTATACATATGATCCTCGAAACAGTCATATGGGGTAGATGCTACTATTATTCACACAGTTAAGTCAAGTTGTCCAAATTTTCACAGCTAGAAAGGAGAACCAGAATACATGCCAAACTAGGTAGATGGATTGCATTAATGTCTTTCTCAATAATAAGATTGTTAATTGTTAATATATCATTCTAAACAGTCAGCCCTGTTTTACAGAGCTTGATGTGTGCCCAGAAAAGCTCTATCCTATGAGGTAGATACTATTACTATCCCCATTTTATAGTTAAGGAAACTGAGGCCTCTAAAGGTTAACTGTGAACATACAGTTGGTAGTGGTAGAAGCAGGATTTGAACCCAGGCAGTTGGATACAGAGTCCATGTTCTTAACCATGATGCTTCAATGTGAGCTGCTATGACCATTATACCCAGTTCAGTTTGCTTTCCATGAACATAAGAAAATTTATATTATTATTTTATGTTACGTTACATTATGTCACATCACATAACATCTACACATTAGACCATGTGAGCCTTTTTTGTGGTCTTTTGGAGCTCTGTTTATACTTTTACCTATTGTAATCTATAGCCCCCCAAAATGTGACCCTAACTACCATATTAGTTTGTGAAAAGGCCAAGCAGCTACACAGGTATTTTGCCCTGCCTTCTAAAATAAAACAGGAGGTAAGTGCAAAAGTCTATGAAATTTCAAGCCATGAAGGTTCGAAATTTCAAAAAGATATCGTCTGTAAAACATTCAAGAATCAGGTGGGTAGTAAACTTGTTGGGGTTATCACTTTGAGAGGTGTGTAAATGTCTAATCACTATGTTGTTTTTTTGTATACCTGGAACTAATAATAATAGAAAAATGAGTGATTCAGGAGGTCAGAATACCTGCGCAATGTTTACCTAATACCTTAGCAATATTGATCTAAGACATGGGTAGGCCAGCTTCTTCTGTAGAAGGCCAGACAGGAAATATTTTCAGCTTTGAGGACCATATGGCCTTTGTCACAAGTACTCAACTTTGCCAGTATAGTACAAAAACAGCTTTAGTGGATACTTAAACAAATGAGTGTGGTGGCTGTGTTCCAATAAAACTTTATTTAACAAAGCAAGTGGAGGGCCAGATTTGGCCCATGAGTCATAGTTTGCTGACTCTTAATCTGAGAGAAAGGTTGCCCACTGCAGCAGGCATTGGATGCCAGTGAATTTTGGGATCATTTGCCACTTGGAGACGTGTATTTCAAAACAACATTAATGCTATGTTGATTTTCACCTCACCTTTTCTATGGAAACAGATCTCTCCCTCACCCCACATTTGCTCAACCAAGGTGCTTGCAAACTGTGGTTAGCTAAGGCTTTCAATATTTACATTGCCATGAAAGTGGTGCATATCCAATACCAGCCATTTGACTCATTAATATGTTGAAATATGACTTTAGGGACAGGCTTTCAGTGCTATGTAACAGTGATGACAAGTTTTAAAAGATCATAGAGAATGACAATATGTGAATATATGCTTTGCTTTGACCTATCTCAAATCCTTTGCTAGATATTTTTTTCAAAGTAGGAGGTAGGTAAATTATTTTAACTAAATGTTTAAGAAAAATGGAATGTAATTTTATTTATAATTTAAGGCTTTGCAAATGGGCTTTAAACTATAACAGTTGTCTGCTGGAGGGATTTTCATTAATTATTAATTGTATCTGAAATTTCATTAAGTAAGCACTGACATTAATCAAGCTCAACTTTATAACTCAGATTACATAAATAATCTTCGTTGTTCCTTTGAAATAATCACTGTAAATTTGATTAAAAGGCAACACTTCAAGCTTCATGTAATTTAATGTTGTTTTGTTCCTATTTTCCAAACATTTGTTAAACCAAGTGTATATGGAAGTACATTGTATGGCTAAAAATGTAATCGCACCATTATTATCATATTTGCTGTAATCAGCAAATAATTAGTGGGTTGTATTCTGGAGTTGGTTTTGATACATTTTTAGACTTCTCTGAATTGACATTCATTTTATGGTCAGTTAAATGAAATACTGATTAAGGACATTCATACAGGGCCAGCTTCTCCATCACCCTCCTTCAATGGTCCCTCAGTACATTGCTGTGGACGTCCTGGAGGCCGTGCTGACTCTGGGGAAGACCCATCATCAGTGGCCTTTGCCTGGAACAGGCTGACGGACCAGGGGCTTAGAATCATTGTCAAGAATATTGATCAGATTAAGGAGAGATGGGAACCTGAATTCATGTTCTATTGCTGTGGTAACAAATTACCACACACTTAGGGGCTTGTAATGACACAAATTTATTATCTTCAAGCTCTGCAAGTGAGAACTCCAACACAGGTCTCATTGTTAGCAGGGCTATGTTCCTTTCGGAGGTGGTAGAGGAGAATGTTTCCTTGCCTTTTCCAGCTTCTAGAGTTGCTACATCTCTTTCCTCATGTCTCCTTCCAGGAGCCAACAATATAGCATCTCTCTCTGGCCCCAGCCACAAAAGGCTCTCTGTTTTTAAGGATTTGTAACCCAGGATCATCTCCCCATCTCAAAGTTCTTAGTCAAATCTGCAAAATCCCTTTTGCCATGTAAGGTCGCATTCACAGGTTCCAGAGATTAGGACTTGGACATCGTTGGGGGAGCCGTCCTGCCATCTGCCACAGGACCTGAAGTGTGTCCTGGATTCACTGTGTGCACTTCCTGTGCTCATTGCTCCATCGTCTCACTCTTCAGCTACTTCTGTCTCAGCTCACTGTAAAGTTTTCTCTTCTCCGTTCTTCACTTCTTCAGCCTTCCTTCGCATGCCGTCCTGTTGCCTCCCTTCTGCTGAGATGGGTGTTGTTCTGTAGGCTGCTTGGGTTCAAATATCGGCTGTGATACTTATCTGTGACCTTTGGCAAGTTACGCACTATCTCTATACTTCTATTTTTTCACCTGTAAAATTAGGATAAAGAATTGTGCATGGACCAAGAATGACTGATGTAATGATTAAATGAGTTAATATCGTTAATGTTCTTAGAACAATGCCCAGCGCATAGTAAACCCTGAACAAATGCTAACTACACTGCCGCTGTTACTTTGGTTATTCTTCTGGACGTCCTCTCAAGGTTTTTATCTGCAATCTCTTTTGTCTTCTCCAGAAATGCAGCCTCTCTCAGAGCTTCAGCATTAATCTCTAGGCATAAAAACTCCAGTCACAGACATTCCCAAACCCCTCACCTCTGTTTCTGACAGTGCTGGGGGAACATTTGACTTGGATAGCTCAGCGAAGCCAGGGACCCAGCGTATCTGAAGCCAAACCCAACGTCTTACCTATCAAAATATTCCATTCGTGTTTTTATTTCTTCTCTGTCTTCATATCCAAAGTTAATTTTGATTCTTTCATCTCACCCCTGAACATCAAAAAGGTTATGGGATCCTACAGAATCTACTTTTAGCCTTACCTTGATCTACTGCCCCAGTTAAGATAGATCAATGCTCTTAAATCCCTATTCTGATGATGCCCTCCCCCAAGCCTTGCTCACATAACCTCAGTGACTCTTCTTGCCTTAAAATGAAGATTATGCTTTCAGTGCAGTATTCAAGGCTCTTCAAACATTCTCTAAAAATTTCAAAATTCCCTGCAGAAGTAAGTTGTCATTATCGTCGCTTTCCAGTGATGTGATGAGCCAGTGTTACTCCTCATTTTAAACATGCTTGAAACTGGGCACCTCTTCCTTTCCTGAATTCTCTTTCATTTATTTCCTGAATGCTCTTTCGTGTTTTCATACCCTCATGCCTTTACTGCTTGTTCCCTCTATCTCTGCCTATTAGAAACTGACTCAGCAGCCCAGGCTTTGTGACAGCAATTCCTTCCTCGTGAAGTCTTTCCTGGTAGCTTTTCCCCACACTCTCTAAGTCAGGGGTCAGCAAACCACAGCCCACGTACCAAATCGGGCCCACTGTCTGGTTTTATGTCAAGTTTCATTGGAACTCAGTCACACTCATTCATTTGTACATTGTCTATGGCTGCTTTGGGTCTACAGTAGCAGAGCTGAGTAATTGTAACAGAGACCATATTCCCACAAAGCCAAAAGTGTTTACTATCTTGCCCTTTACAGGAGAGGGTTGCCGACTTGCTTCTCTCCTTGGAGCTACATCGTCTGTACGGTACCCTCCCTTCTGTTAGAGTTACTTTTGCTCACTTCCTGAGACCATTTAATGAGTGGTTCCCCTGAAATGTGGGATTGCAGTGTATTACTTTTTCACTGTGTGTAGGTTTCACCATAGGAAGTAGACATCTAGTGTCTCCTTTGCTATTTTTGTTGCCCATCCACAACTGTATGTGCCTGGAATGTGATAACGTTTGACCGTGCTGCTCTCCTATGAAGAGGCCAAATAGTTACATTTGTTTTAGGAAAACCAGAGATGCCTCAATGGCTTCTTAAGGAAAGACCAAATAACCTTGATTTTTTTTTTTTTAATCCAGGAGGTATTGATGTCCTGGTTCAGATGGTATCAGATGCCATTGCTCTCTGCTGTGTTAGTGCTGCAGGAGTGCCTCCTCTCTCAGATTGTAGACTCCATTCGTGCAAGGACGCTGTCCTCTAATTGCTGAACCCTCAATGCTGAGCATGGAAAAAGCTCTTAACAAATGTTTGTTAAATGAATCAATCAATAAATAATGGAAGATCTCAAAAAGAACTCTTTCCCAGGGTATTAATTTTAAACCAAATACTTGTAATTACCTGCTTGCATCTTCTGTACATCCTTCAGTATCACCGATGACAATATTCTGTTACCTATGATAAGTTTTATATCTATTTGTGTGTGTTTGGTTGGGGGTGGTGGTGGTGGTATATTGTGCCTAAGTCCACAGAACACAAGAAAAACACCTAAGCTTTCCTGAGGTGACAAGAAATCCATAGCTGTTCTCTCTGTTTCCCTGAGTGAGAATGTCAAGATTTAGGGTAAGTTAAATATCATAGGAGGCACTGAAGTTAGATTAGCCTTCAGAGTAGTGAAGACAAGCAGGTGACCCGAAATGGCACAAAATGAGGAAGTCTTGGGGAATAAAGGTAAAGGACAGGAAACTTGAAGTTTCTGAGAGCCTTCCAAGAATTTTCAGTGATGGTGCTGATTTGCAGCGATGTAGAACCATTAACTATTAAAACTGAAAGAGCTAGATTTCCAAGGCTCTGATAACCAAGGTTCAGGTAGAAACATAACTCTAGTAAATGAGCGGATTTTAATAAAGGGACCTCTTATGTTGCAAAGGAGTGGAGAGGTTAAGGAAATTCATAAATCATGGTGAAGCGCCTCTATTATATCTAAAGAGACAAGGGTAATCGAAGAACCCACCTACCTGGAGAGGGAGCCATGGAAAAGGAGCTGCCCACCAGGGGCAGACCTTGTAGAGGGCCCTCAGAAGTGCTGAAGCACGAAGGGAGCAGGGAAGAAATAACTTCACCTCTCTCCTCACTCCGCAGCTCTTGCTGGTGTCTCCCATTGGCTGAGGCCAACGGGAAGCTTGTGCGGGAACCTGGGTGATACAGTCTGTAGGGTCAGCTCTCCAGGGCACAGAGGGTGGAAAAGGGTAGCGCGTGGACTCGAGGTTCGTGGGGGCCAACAAAACTTCACTAACATGGAGACCATCTCCAATCTTTCTGTTTATAGATGAAAAGGAGTCCCAAGGTGGGAAGAGGAAAACCTTGGAAATCCATCCCTTTCACCTTGAACACTCAGTGGTTCTACAGCCTCATAAATCAGTTTTCAAATGACAAAGGCAGTCAGTTAGGAACAAGGAAGAATGAATGAATGTGAGCATTTCCCTGTCTTAAAATCCATTTTTCACCAACATGCTTGCTGTATAGCATTCTAACAAATGAGTGGACCATAATTTATTTAACTATTCCCCTATAAACAGGTATCTTTCTAGTTTTGAATATCACTATTAATAATAATGATTATAGTTATAATGCCAGTATTAATCATTATAATTATGATACTATGTACCATTTATTGAGTGCTTATCATATGTCAGGCACCATGCTATGTGAACACACACACTCTTTTAGTCCTTATCACAAATCTTTAAGGTATTAATTTAAACTCTCCATTTTACAAAGGAAAACATTGAGGCATGCCTCATAAGTCAACCGTAATTCACCAAAAGTCCCACAGCTGTTACAAGATAAAAACCATAATGTGCCCCAATATCCATTTAACAGGAAAGCCATCTTTCTATTGCTTCCCTAAGTTACAAACAGTTTTGAGTGGAACATCTTTGTACATAATTCTTAGTATGTCTGATAATTTCCTCAGGATAGCTTCCTAGAAGTGGATTTATGGGTCTGAGGATATAACCCTGTTTTTAAGTAGTAAGGAATCATATTTAGTTGCAATTTGAAAGGTATTAAATATCTGTAGGGAGAAACATTCTTATTAGGGCATGAACTTTTAAAAGTTGTGTCAAATTGCCTAATTGCCAATGGTGAGGTGGTAGTACCTGAGAGCGTGTTTTATATCCTCACCAACAGTGAATGGCTTCATTTTTTAAGTCTCTTAAATCATTCTTTACGAAGAAAAAAGTCTCACATTTGTAATTTTTCATAGAGGATGTTAACTGGTGGGCTGGTGGGAGTGGGGAAGGGAGAGTGGAAATATTGGATTGTCGGAAAAGTCATGATGCATTTTTGCAATGAAAAACATAGAGAAAACATGTCATGACTTTTCCAACAACCCAATAGCTAAGCTGTTTAAGGCTCTCTTGTTTTACTACTTCCGCTGATGCCTACCTGCTTCAGAGGTCTCCGTTATCCACTGGGTGACTGAACATTCTCCAGTCACAATCAGTATAACAAAGGAGTAGCGTTTGAGAGGATAAGAGAAGTTTAGATGATGTCCCATTCTCTGCTGTGTTCTACTCTTACCCCTCTCTCCCTCTGTTCTTTTCTAAAAATATTTATATTAGTGCCAACCATAAGTCATGCGTTGTGATGGACATTAAATAAGACAGCCTCAGTCCCTAGTTCAGGGGACAGATATGCAGACAATTACAGTGCAGGTGGATATGCTTTGATATAGGTATGTAACAGGTGTGAACCGAGTACAGGAAGGGACATGTCAGCTTAGGGTAGTGAGGGTGGGTGGCTGGGTAGGAGGTTGGGGTAATAGGATTTTTTTCAGATGGGTAATAAGTGAGCTGATTCTAGAAGAATGTGTTGAATTGGGATTCTGAAGGAGAACATTTCAGGCAAGAAGAAGGGCGTTTGATTTGTGGACTCACCACTTGTGACCAAACTAATCACTGGTACTGTTTCATTCCACCTTGTGAAGATTGCTACTGGGGCTGTGTTTGTCAGTTCTCTGCTGGGTCCCCCAAATCTCAGTGGATCACATCCTGAAACATTTGCTTTTTTGGTCTGGGGTCTTTGGGCAGTTGGTATTTGATTGGTCTTGGCTGGAGTGAGTGGGGCGTGGCTCAGGGCTGCAGGTCAGGTTTATACCATTTGGGGCCGCACCCTGGGCTACTTGGGACATGTGCTTTTCATAGTGGTGACGGAAACATCAGAGACCAAGCCAAGCAAGCAAGCACATTTCATGTCTCTGCTTTCATCATGTCCACTAATATCTCCTTGGCCAAAGCAAGGTCATGATGATCAAGTGCAAAACCACTGGAGCAGGGAATACACTTATATTTTCCTTCTTTACCTGGAAGTATTGATGGGTCACATGGTGGAGAGAAGGTATGAAAAACTGGAGCCAATAATTCACCCTGTCACTGTGGTTTCCTGAAGTGAAGTCCTTCTAGAAGAATTCTAGCAGGGTTTAAAAAGGAGACTTTAAATCTGCCCCAGCCTCAGGAGGGAAAGAAGTTACAACAAACCTATAAAGAATCTAGAGGTGGATTTGAAGGAGAAACCCCGGGATTTATCTCCAGTGCTTTATTTGAATTCAAGTCATGATGGTTAAACATTCTTAGAGGCTCTTATCCTTTATAATTCTGTGAATTCTTCATATAGACATTGAGCCAAAAGTTACATCTGGGTAATATATCTAGTTTTAGCATTTTTTGGTCTCTTTTCAAAGTGCTTGAATGCCAAGGTGGCTTTAAACAGACAACTGTCACAAAATTACAAATAATAGCTACTTGGCAGGAAGTTCTTCCTGGTTTGGATGTGTTGGTGTTGTCAGATTTGTGTAACTGCCCGATGCCAATCCATTAAATAGCCTGTCACAATGCAAGAAGTCCAAGTAGAAGGAGGCGTGACACACCCAAGGACCTGGTGTGATGGAGGAAGGTTGGCTTGTGGCAGATGCTCTCATCAGACCTGCCGGGACTGAGCAGTCTCCCAGCTTCAGGCCTCCAGAGGGCTCCTAGATTTCATTTCAGCATCTCTATGCTGCCTGCAGTGCACCCTCGCTCAGTTACCCGCCATTTCTGAGACTCAAAGCTCCTCAGAATCTGTTTGCTGTGGGTCCACCTGAGCTCACCTGACTGAGGGGATCAGTATACTTTTGGAAAATGTTTTTTTGAGCCCAATAAGAGAGGATAGTAGAAAAGCCCCAGAAAGACTGGGAAAATAAATCCAGGCCTGAGAGTAGCTGGAGAATTTTCACCTCAAGTGCGCTGGGAAGAAGTGCTGGATTTTTTCTCCACTGTGTAGCTCAAGTTGAGAAAAAGAGAAAACTTGAAATAAATAGCCCCTTCCACAGATGACTTTTTTCTTAATGATGAATAGGCGAGTCTTATTTGTTGCTCAGGGTGGTGACATTCAAAACACGGTTTTTCAATGGTTTGAAAAGTAATTTATCTAGGAAATGACAAGGAGAACAATGCAACACATAGATGTTATTGCTGCAAGTTGTAAAACATTGACAGAACTACACATGTTCCTGTGGCAGACAGCTCTGCTGAATCACAGGAATGACATTTAGATGAAAGCAAATCACTTTCACACAGGCACACGTCTACTGGATGACACAGCCAGAACTCATGTGTCTTGGAAGTGAGCCAGAGAGAAAGAGGACCAATGGATTTTATTTTACTTTATTATTATTTTTTAAAATTAAAGTTTATTGGGGTGACAATTATTAGTAAAGTTACATAGGTTTCAGGTGTATAATTCTGTAATACATCACCTATATATCACATGTGTGCTCACCACCCAGAGTCAGTTCTCCTTCCATCACCATTCATTTGATCCCCTTTACCCTCATCTACCACCCACCTCCTCCTTACCCTCTGGTAATATGTGCCTATGAGTTTTTGTTTCTTCATTTGTTTGTCTTGTTCCTTTGTTTTCAGTTTTATATCCCACATATCTGTGGAATCATGGTCCTTGACTTTTTCTGTCTGACTTATTTTGCTTAGCATAATAATCTCAAGATCCATCCATGTTGTCGCAAATGGCACTATTTCATCTTGTTGAGAAAAGTACTTGTATTTTAGGTAGAATTTCTGAGAAATAAAGAACATATATGAGGAGCTTAAAAGAAATCTGAACTTTGTTTTCTGTTATCAGAACATTACACGTTTGCTGTGTTTCTGTGGACTCATTGAACTTCTCAGGAGAAAACTCAGGCCACGTAGGAAAGGTGGGAGTGAAATTTAGGAGGCAGAGAAAAGCAGGAGCGACTTTAGGAGCTGACCACACGAAGATGACAGCTGGAGACACAGAGTGCATACGAACGCTTGGGGAGATGATGCAGAGAAAGGAAAGGCCAAAGTCAAAACCTTGGGAAAAGACCTTGTCGCTGCAGCAGGCTGACAATGGCTCCCAAATATATGTCCGTGCCCTAATCCCCAGAACCTGTGAATGTGACTTTATTTGGAAAGAGTTTGCAGATGGGATTAAGTCAAGGATTAATGATGAAGAGATTATTTTGTATTATCGATGTGGGCCCTAAAATGCCATTGCAAGTGTCCTTAGAAGCAGAGGGAGATGTGACACCAACAGAGAGGAGGAGATGACGATATGATAGGACTATGGGACAGAGATTGGAGTGATGTGGTCACAAGGCAAAGGACGCCAAGGAATGCCGGCGCTGGCACCATGAGAAGCTGAAAGATACAAGGAGCCAATTCCACCCCCAAAGTTTCTGGAGGAAGCACCGTCCTCCTAACACCTTGATTTCAGACCTCTAGTCCCCAGACTGCGAGATAATACATTTCTGTTGTTTCAAGCCACCAAAGTTGTGGTAATTTGTCACAGCAGCCCTAGGGAACTAATACCTCATCTTTGGGAACAAGAGAAGCAAAGACTTAAAACAGATGAGCATAGGTAACATAGGTAATGGTGTTAAATGCTAGGGCTTAAGAGATGTGAAAATGAAGAATGAGGGGAAGCCATTGATGTGATAGAGGGTAATGATGACAGCTAACTTGTCACCCAAGCAAGTGCTGGATTCCAGGCGCTGCCGTAAGACCTTCAGAGTCTTCATTCACTCTCACAACAGCTCTATAAGGTATAAACTGTGGTTATCCTCATTTTGCAGGTCAGGAAACTGAGGCACAAAAAGATTAACTTGCACTAGGTAAAACAGCTGTGGCCAACATTTGAACCCAGAAACTCTGACTCCAGCACCCACATTTTAATCACCCACCATACTTTGCTGCCATCCCTAAGGGCATGTGTTTGTCAAGGTCTGACTTCAGATCTTGTATCAAATAAGGGAGATGATATGTTTCCAGAGAAAAAAGTTATTTTGAGTAAGATGGAGGGAAGATTGGAACATTGACATCGCCTGGGCTCCATCTTCTCAGCTGAGATGGAGAGGCAGCTGCCTGCTGAAGCTGAGGCTACTTCAGGCCTCAAGGAGTCTAGGAAAGATGGCGGAGGTATAATGAAACAGGAAGCACTAAATAAATGCTCAGTGTCATTTCCTTGGCTGGCTCTTGACCCTGTGCCCTGCCCATGCCCAAGGAGCCTTTGCACCATGTAGATGCCACGGGCATGGGGAGAAGGGGCTGAAGGGGGACTATCATCTCACATCTCTGTCTGGCAGGTGAATGACAGTGCCAGGGCATTGCGTGACAAGGGAGAACTGCAGGATTAGAGACTGATGTGTTCCCTGAGGGTCTGAAGCACTGGAAAGGCTTCAAGGGAAGGTGCAGTTTCCGCTAGTTCTCAGTGACTGAGGAGTGTGATAGCTGGTCAAGGACCCGGAGCACAGTTCAGCATGGATGGAAAAGGTGGCGGGTACTGCAAACGACAGCTCTGTAAGTGTTGGGTCAAAGGGCTGCCAGCATGGTATACCTTCCAACCTCACCTTGATGGATTATATACCTTCCAACCCAACTCTGTTAAATGATTCAGAACCACTACAGACTTGCAACAACTAGCCTAGGTTCTGCTATTTAATTCATTGGACTACATGGCTTAGTGGAAAAGGGCAGGGTTAAGATTCCAGTTCATTAGTTGTTGTGTGACCTTGGACCAGTAACTTCCCCTCTTGATCCTTTGGTTTTCCATCTGTAAAATATAGATACCAGTTATCTCTTTTAGGATTGTGCTGAGGCATTAACGGGATGGCAGTCGATATCTCAGCACAGCACCTGGCATTTAGTAGACAACCAGTATCAACATTTGTTTCCTAAAGTAATTAAGAACAAATTGTATGATGCACTTGATTGGTTGACATCTGAAGATGTGATTGCTGCATCTCCTATAAATGTGAACCTTTTCATATATCAGGAGTATGTTTTCTGTCTTGTGTACTTTTTGTTTATACATCTCTCTCCTCCATGGACTTGGCCATTGTGTGAGGAGAGGTCTGATGGGCCAGCTGCTTTAGCTGTGCCTCTGAGAATTCCTAATTCTTGGAGGACCTGGATGGATTTGCTCAGCTATTTAGCGGTTCCTCCCAAATTCCTCTGTAATGTACCCAATTTCCTCATCCATCTTCTGTAATACTCATGAATTCCTTTTTAGTTTTAACACTTTCCCCATAATCTCCATTATTATATATTTTAAAACATGGGATTCAACAGTTTCAAGCCCCTATGCCATTTATACCCACTGTGTAATTTTTATTCTCATTTCTGCCATTTTCTATTTCTTTGAGGGGAGTTATATAAGAGCTAGAAGCGCCACATTGATTCACAGTCCTGGTCCCTTCAGCTTAATGATCCTCTGCAGAAGGGACAAGAAGCAGTGTTTGGGGAGAGAGGTCTATCTCACATTCTCAGGCTGAGACCGCATGTACCGTCTGATGTTGATTTAAAACACCTGTCCCAGCCCCTTCATCTGTCACCCAGAAATCTGTCTTCTCATGGAATTTTAATGGTTCCACAGACGTTCACTTTTCACCTCCACGGAACTGTGGAGCCTACGGTGGTGGTGGGGTGCATGGAGGAGTGGAAGAATGCCAGGTCGATACTGTGATGCTAGTCCTGCCGATAGACACCAGGAGTCCAGGCCACTCACTTTCCCAGGCACCTGAGCATCAGAGCAGGGTGTGCCTTGCCAAGGGAAGGCTGCCAGACTGTCTCCCAATGGACAACCCAGCGTGCCCAACCTTACCTGGGTGAAATTCCCAGGACCAAGGCTCAGGCTCATAGTATGTAGGCTTAGAAACCAGACCTGGGGCAGACTCATATTAAGTAATTTATGAGAAGGTAGATGTGTGAAACCCAGGCCATCAGCTTGTTAGCCCACACGGAACACCCAGGCTGCCAGGTAGACGGGGCCACCCGCTCCCTGCACTGGAAGCCAACTCCCAATTCACAGGTTGTCTGATAAGTGCTGTCAGAGAGTGGATAACGGAGAGTAAAATTGTGTGCCCGCACTGTCTGGCCATGCATGTGGAACTCTTGAACTTTGGGGTTGTTGCCTGGATGGTCACTGCCCATGTTTGTCTCTATTATACTTGTTTTGTTTGTTTGTTTGTTTTAATGCTTCCTTCACTGACCAAACCTCATTGTGATTCGAGTTATCCTTTCTGAAAATGTGTTAGAATTTACAAATTGGACAAGGTCGCACCCTTCCCGCCTCCCGCCCTGGGGAAATTTAAGTTAACTCTTTATACTTTGGATATGATTGCTGATTTACTGTTTACCTCTCAGCAAGTTTCTTGTTGTCCCTCATGTCTGGGTTTTTAGTAGACTTCTGTAGCCTTCCATTACTGGTTATGTGTAAACCAGTTGTCAATACACAAAGCCTGCCAGACTCAGTTTCCTCATCTGCATAAAGCACCAGATTAATTAGCTAACCACTAAAGTAACTTGTAACTCTAAATTGCTGCCTTCATGTTTCAAAAGATTCTTCTCGTAATAAAAAATACTGTGATTTGATGAAGCTATCTGTCCGCATCACATGGCCTGATTCCTGACCGATGCATTCCCCCTGTCTGGTTGACACTGTATAAGGCCAACACTTTTCCTTGGCTTTTTTTACAGAACAGGTCTGGATTCAGTCACCCACGAGTTGGAATTCCAGCTCTGTCCTCACCGTGTCCTCACATTTGGATAAATCATATTATTTTTCATCTATATTACTGAAGCTTCTAAAATGATTTTCTGATTCTCTTTTCCATCAGTAATTTCTTAGCTGGAATTCTGTAGTGAAAAAATTTCTTTTATCAGCTCTTTGATTACCTTGAAATATGGCTAATAAAAAAAAAGGCAAGACAAATACTTGCTTTCTCCCCCGCCCCTGCTATTTATCAATTTTCTAGGTAATGAATGATATTTTAGCAACTTCCAATGTTGATCAGTGTTTTTGTAACAAATATCTTTTTTTTATTTTTTAAAGATTTTTATTGGGGAATTGGGGAAGGGGAATAGCGCTGGGGAATTGGGGGAAGGGGAACAGACAAATTGCTGTTGTTTTTGTTCTTCAGTCTAATTGTGGAGGATGTTGCTTCACTGGCCCAAGTTGGCACCATCATTGCACTCTTCCTGGGTGAGGCAGATCAGTCGCGGGTTTCTGGTCGGCCGCTCACGGTAACTGCTGGCCGCTTATGCTGGCTGCTGGATACACACGGTAACCCATGGCAACCCACTGCAGCAAGAGCTGCAGCCTACGCTGTCGCTGGCGACTCACAGCAGCCCAGCTCCAGGTTGAGCTGTTGTTCAGCATCTTAGCTATGGAGGGCAGTGTCACTGGCCCTCATATGTGGGATCCCAACTCGGGGCCCTCTGGCATCCCAAGCCAGTTCTTAACCATTGTTCCACTCGGCCAGCCCAACAAATATCTTTTGAATTTAGAATTTAATGTATTTCATATGTATCAGTAGGTGTTACACACATTGATGTAATGATGTAAATTGATACAATCAAGGTTTTTTATAAGATTGCCATGACATCTGGGGTTTGCTTTAGACTACTCCAGCACCTAGAAAACAAACCAACAACAAAGGGATAAATGAAACAAGATTGGAAAAATCTTTTTTTTTTTCAGCTTTATGGAATAATCTTGATATTGGTTGAAGCTGAGTGGTGGGTACATGGGGTTCATTATAGTATTCTTTTTGCTTTTGATATATTTTAAATTTTCCCAGAAAGTATCTCAAAAGAGGTACATAATTCTAAGGTTATCAGACATGTAAATCTGAGTTCAGTCTTCAACTCTGGCCTCTACATGAATCCCATGGAGAAAGTTCATTGATTTTTATTGAAACTCTAGATACCCCAGACACGCTTCCTAATCTTTATAGCTCCTGACAATAGCATGCTAGATATGTATGTACTTTTCCAAGATTTGGGAAAGAATTTTAATATTTGACTTTATTGGCTCCTTGTTCATAAAACTCCTATCATGATAACTGAGGATATCGACTTTTGAATGAAACAGTGTTCAAGAAAAGAATGTAATGTGAAAATCAGTTGGTACCACAATTCTAACATCCCTTAAGAATTGGAAGCACAGTTGCTTATGCTTTGTGGATTTCACGCCAGAACGTTACCTGGCATTTTAGCCATTCTGAACTGACTTTTTCAATATAATGATGCTCTTTCTCATTCCAGGTTTAAGTTTATCTATTCATGGGGCTGAAAAGCGTTTGCAAATCCATCAACGGCGAAGTGTGGCAAGCCGCCCAGGGTCACGTCGTCGCCTGCCTGTGGTCAGGCATTCCTCACTCCCACCAGGTAGAAGGTCAATAAAAATGGAGGCAAGCTCTTCAGGAATCACTAATGGGAAAACCAAAGCCTTCCACCCAGGTAACGCGTTGGGGCAAGTTCACCACTAACACAGCCTGCATTGTGTTTTTATCTCATTAAGCCATGCTTCCGGTTATGCTAGCTTCCCAAGAGCCTTGTTGGATTGTTTTCCCTCTCTTCACTTCAATCAGTGGAAAATGTAACCAAGACCAATAAGAGAAGAGAGAGCTTAATGTAACAGAAAAGTTTAAGTCCACACTGTACCTACAATGGTAGAATAGAAATAAATGAAAACCTGAGTAAATAAACTTGCTCAATTAAAAACACCTTAGTATAGAATAAAATAAAAGAGAGATGTGGCCATTTTCTTGATAATTTGTTCTAGAGTAGCCCAGGGAAAAAGCAAACTGGAAACACCCGCTTTGAAGTCTAAGATACCTGCTTTGACTTGTTTGCATCCACCCGGTTGAGATTAGGGGAGAAGATTGGAGTTATATTGCGTTTCAAGGCTCTGGGAAGCATTTTAACATATTAAAAATGTTAAAATGCATCTATATCAAAGCAGGTAATTTCCAACTAAAAGGCTTTATTTTCTCATTTGGATGAAAGGCTCATTTAGACATTCATTCATTTATTCAACACATTTACTCAGTGCCTGCTATATCCTAGGCATTATTTTGGGTGCCGAGGAAACATCAGTGCACAAGACAACTTTTCTGTCCATCTGACTCACAGAAACATTGAATTTTGGGGGAATTCAGAAGTCATTTAGCATAACTCTCACCTGATCCTGATTCCGCTGGGTAATGTCCTGGCAGGTGGCCACCCAGCTCCAACTAAAGCCAAGCCTTTACCTCTAGCCATGTCCCACTATCCTCTTCCTCAGTTGATAACCTTATTTCCTAACCTCCCTGAGAAACCCCGGGGCCACTGGACATACATTACTGCAGATCCCTTACCCTCCATCTCTAAATGTATCTCTGTTTACTCCCATCCTTCCCCGCTTTCCGGCAGTGTTTAGAAGATGGTCGTCCTCCCAGTGTCCTTGAACAAGGCTTCACCTTTGGCTTTGGCCATCCATCCCCTCTTGAGCCTTGCTCAGGAGAATGTGTCCCCTCATTCTCATCTTTTCCCCATCCCTCACTGCTGGCTCTTTGCCCTTAGCCTATGAAACAGGCCTAAGCGTCTCCCATTCTCATCATCTTTACCTTACATTCTATCCTTTGCTCTTCTCTGCCACTCCCCCCCCCCCGTTCCTTCTAAGCGAAACATCTCAAAGAAACGTCTACTCTTGTTTCCTCTTCTCTCTCCCTTCCCAGCCACTTTTCAACCTAACACATCCTGGTTACTAGCTCCTCCACTCCATCACAGCTGTTTTTGTGGCCCTTAGTGACCTTTTGTCACAATGTGGTGAGTGGCAGACTCTTACGATGCACCAGACCAGGGTGGACCACCACTTCGTCTCAAAACAATGTTCTCTGGCTTCTATGACAGTCTCCATTTTGGTTCTACTCTTACTCCTTTCACATGTAATTGTCCTGGTTTCCCAATCTCCAGCATCTCTCTCTCTGCTGCCTGCCTGCTGTCCAACTGTTTACACCAAATCCAGAAGCGTCCATCGTCACCCTGACCATGTCATTCACCTGGCTTGTCTGGCTGCTTATAGGGTAAAGGTCAAACTTCTTAGCGTGTGCAAACAAGTGTCCTCCATGATTTACCCCTACTCCTCCTTAACCTTCGTTATTTGCCCCCCTTCTGCCTTAAACTTTATACTGTAGTGCAGGGGTCAGCAAACTGCAGCTCACGAGCCACATGCGGCTCTTTGGGTACTTTCTGTCTCAAAAGTTCGCCAACCCCTGGAAGAGCCAATTCTGTCCCTCACAACAATTTAAAAATTATTCGAGAGCCATAAATATATTTTTACATAATCACCATTATGTGAATAATATCCTTTAAAAATTTTATAAATGAAACTATGATAGTTTTATTTTCGTTTTCAATTTTACTTCAGAATCACATGTACGTAACCAAAGAGCTGCATGTGGCTCACAAGCCACAATTTGCTGATCCCTGGTGGCTCTTCCATCTCAAAAGTTCGCTGGCCCCTGGTCTAATATATCAGTCAGAGTTCAACCAGGAAAGTAGAACCAGTAGAAGATATATATGAGAGCTTTATTTCAAGGACTTGCCTTCCATGGTAGTGAGGCCTGTCCAGGCTTGTCTGAAATCCACAGAGCTGGCCATCGGGAAGGGCAGTCAGGAACTCTTGGGCACAGCTGAAGCGGCTGTCTGCAGGGGGAAATTCTTCTTCAGGGAGGCCGCTGCTTTGCTTGTAAGGCCTTTCCACTGATGCACTCAGTCCTTCCCAGATGATCAAGGATAATCTTCCTTAATTTTTACTGTTTATGCACTTTAATCACATCTACAAGACCCTTTCACAGCAATACTTAGATTAGTGTTCATTGAGTAACTGGAACTACAGTCTAGCCAAGTTGGCACATCAACTAGACCATTTATCAGACTAATCAGACACTTAATCATATTGACTTGCTTTCAGCTGTCCATATACATGGTGCTGTTTCATGTCTCCCAACCTGTGCTCGTGCTGCTATCTCTAGGATGTCCTGGTTTTGCTCCATTATCTTTCAGCATTTTAAAATTACCTGTCCATCTCTCCACCAAACGGTCATCAAGGACAGGGATTCTAGATCATTTATATTTGTTTCTCCAATAATATTCATACAGTGAGACTGAACTGAACTTTCATTAGCTGTTTTTCAGACTATTACAATCGCTTTCTTGTAAACAATTCCTTCCAGCTTTATTAGGGTGTCACTGACAAATTACAATAGTTTCCTAATCGCTCTACCTACTTTTCTTTCAACATATACAGAGGGTGCCAAAAAATGTATACACATTTTAAGAAAAGAAAAAACTATTAAAATTGTAATACTCAATATATACCGATAACAAAAGGTGAATACAAGTCACATTTGACTTCTGCAATTACAAGAGGTACTCAAAGGGGTTACCATCAGCGTGCAGACACTTCTGATTACGGCAAACTACTGTTTGAGCAACGTTGACCAAAGTGTCCACTTGTATACATTTTTTGGCACCCCCGGAATTTACTGAGTGCCTATTACGCTGCCAGGCATTCTTCAAATACTTCGAATACATCAGTGAAGCAAACAGACAAAGGTCCCTGCCCTCAGAAAGTTCACATACTAGCTGGAGAGACAAATACATAAACATAATGAATAGATGGATTATATAGTGTTTAAGAAGAGGTAAGTATTATGGATAAAAGAAAATGTAGGGGGATCAGGTGGTAGGATTGTCTGTTGCAACTTTAAATGAGATGATCCGGGCAGGCCCCACTGTGGAGGAGACGTGTGTTCAAAGGCTGGAAGGAGCTGAGAGTGCCGCGTAGACGGGCACATCCATTCCAGCAAGGGGTGGCCAGAGGACAGGCCCTAGGATGGGGATGAGTGTGGAAGTTGGAAGAACAACACAGAGGCCCCTGAGCCTGGAAGGAGGGGGAACTATCCGCTTAAAGAGGTCAGAGGGATCAGATGTGGCAGGGCCTGGTGGACCATTGTAAGGGCTTTGAACCCTGTGTGGATTAGGAGCATTTACAGGGTTTCAAGCAGAACAGTTTCATGATCTGGCTTGTATTTTAGCAGAGTCACTTTGGCTATTGTTTGAGAATAGACTACAGATAGAGAGGGTAAAAGGAGGAAGGTCAGATAGGAGGCCACCATAACAGTCCAGTCAAGAGGGGATGGTAACTCGGATGAGGGGTTGGGGATGTGTGCCGAAGAGGTGGTGAGAATTTGCTTTCTGGAAGTAGTTTAAAGCTGGATTAGCAGGGGTTTTTTTTCAATGGGTTGGATGTGGGGTAAGAGAGAAAGGAGAGCTAAGGGTGACCCCAAGATTTTTGGTTTGAGTGAGTTGGACTGATATCAACCGACGTGGAGAATGCTGCAGGGGAAGCAGATTTGGTGGGTTTTAAGGCAGATGCGGGACCAAGATCAGAAGTCTGACTGTGAGCATGATAATATTGAGAACTGGCAGGATCATCTGCGTGGTGGGATAAACATGTCTGGAGTTTGAGAGATTGGTCTGGGAAGGAGATACAAAATTGACTGTTGTTGACATTTAAATGGTGTTTAAAGCAGTGAGGTGAAAAGAGATGACAGAAACAAGAAGTAAAGATGGAGTACGGGAGAGGAGTAAGAGCTGGAATCTGGGACACTCTGATAGGAAAGGTAAACGAGAACATGAACCAGCAGCAAAGACCAAGAAAGAATTTCCAGCAAGGTTGGAAAGAAACCAGGGATTACGTGTCTTGAAAGTTAAGTAAAGAAAGTTTATCAAGAAGAGAGGAGTGATTATCTAGGTTAAATGTTGCTGAAAGTCAAGTCAGTCACGGTCTAAGAATTGGCCATTGATTTAAGTGAAGTGAAGATCAATGGTGATTTTGATAAGAGCAGTTTTGGTGAAGTGGTAGGAATGAAACCCTGACTAAAGTAGATTTAAGAGAATGGAAACATATGAATTGGATACTGTGAATATAGATGACTTTTTCTGAGCAGTGTTTCTGTGAAGGATAGTGAAATAGGGGAACATCTGGAGGAGACGTAAGGTCACAAAACAGTTTCTTTTCAAAATAGCAGATTCTCCAGCAGACAATTCCTGATGTTCGAGAGAGGGCTGAATTCATGATGCGGCTGTCAGTGAGAGAGATGAGAGCGATGCACAATAGAATCATGACGCGTTTATCTGTGATAACAGATGGAAAGGGAGACTATGTGGATGTTAGCTATGTGATGAGGATCTACGAATTTCTTTTCCCATTGTTTCGGTTTTATCTGTCATGTGGGAAGAAAGGACATTACTGAGACTGAGAATAGAGCCAGAGAGAGACAGAGAAAGTGGGAGAGAGAGAAAGAGAGGGCTATGGTGTGAGGATCTGCTGGGTAGGGGAATGGGATGCCAGCCACATTAAAGGGCCATTGAGGTTTATGGTCATGAAATTAAAGTAGGACGAATCACCGGGGTTGCACTTTTTTGTGTTTTTTTTTTAACTTTATTTAGCCACATGAGTGAAGACATAGAATAGATGGGGAGTTAGATTTAGTCAGGGTTGTGAATTTGCCGAAGAATTAGGAAAGGAGAGAGGGAATCAAAGATGCATGTGTAAAAATGATTATAACAATCGAGTGTGTGATTTAAGCTTGCTCAAGAGGGGCGTGAGGCCATGAAGGGCGGTGAGGAAGAGTAGAAAGTTGACCAATTGGTAGGAGGTCCCAGAGGGGTTGTAAGGGTGTGGAGGTAGAGTAATGGGAGGAAGAACTGGAAGCATACAAGGTTGTTATGAGAGAGTGGAATGCATGGCACTGAAATTATGGAGGGAGGGGGGTGCTGTTACTAGTAATAAACCAGTCTACACTAGGGTATAAAATGAGTGACTGAATAGGCCGAAGGGCAAGATCATTGGAGGAAAAAATTCTCAGGGACTGAGAGGCCAGGGTTTTGGAAGGATCATCTTCCTAGATTGTCAAGAAGTGAATAGTGTCAACTACAATTATATATACATATAGTCATAGGATGTGGAGTAGAGTGTGGGAATGGAGTCAATGGAATTGTAATAGATAAGTATGATATCGGAGGTGGGAGGGCGGTGGATGGGGGGAGGGAGGTTGTTACTTTGTGAGGGGTGAAAAGGATAACTAGTGCATTGTTTTGTACACCTGAAACTAATAAGAAATTTAAAAAAAAAAGAAGTGAATAGTGTTTGGGTGAGTGATAATAAGCCAGAAGTTAACCTCATCAAGAAATGAGGGAGCATGACCTGGGGGCAGCAGGTGAGTACAGTAATAAAGGATAGAGGGTGATATACATAACAAGCTGGGACGTAAGGCTGGGGGTGTATAGGGGAGAGGGACTAACTAGACTCAAGGAAGCCTTATAAGCTCTCATCCCAAGAAAAAAATTGTAGCTATGTATGGTGATGGATGCTAACTGGATTTATTGTGGTGCTCATTTCTTAACATGTACGCATATCAAATCACTGTGTTGTACACCTGAACCTAATATACTGTTATAAATCAACTATATCTCAATAATAATAATAAAAAAATAGGACTCGAGGAAGACACCGTCTCCTCCTCTCGATCCGTTGGTGTCAGGGCTATAGGAGAAAAACAGTCGCATATAAAAGAGCCACAGGGAAGCAGTGACCTCTGAGAAGAAAAAGGCTTTTATTAGAGAGAGAAAATGAAGGGAACAACCTGAGAGAAGGTTAACAATGGGAAGACAGTTCTGGAGGGCCCAGTGGAGGGGTTTCGTACTGTTGGGGAATTGCCTTCAACGGCTCTCTTTAATTGTTTTTCCAGACCACCCCAAAGTTCTCCTCCAAAGAAGATGACTAACATTACCCCTTTCCTGCTTAAAAATCTTATGGCTATCCAAAAGAAAGTGCAGCCTTGTGAGCCCTCTACAATTTACCTCTCCCATTTTTTTCCTGGCTTATCTCCTTTTAGACTCCATAGCCTGCCTGTTCTACTTGAACCATCCATAGCTCTTCACTACTTCTGAGTTAGGCTTTTGTTCTTCTATTTCTCTACTATTGCTCAAGCTCCTCCCTTTTTTTGGAATGCCCTCCCCAATAAATCTCCAGCCCATCTCATTCCTCAAAATGTATCCCAAATTCCACTTTCTCCCCAAAGCCTTTCTAGAGCCCACTGATGAGAATTGATCTTCCACTTTGTAGTACTTCCACAGAACTTGGAAGGCTTGTTAAGTCCACCTGCTTTTAGGATTTTATAGTCCTCCTGGAAGGCAGCAACTGTATTTAATCTATTGGGTTGTCGGAAAAGTCATGACGCATTTTTGCAATTAAAAACATAGAAAAAAATACATCATGACTTTTCCGAGAACCCAATACCTTTGTATTTTTTATCTCCCCTAACCCCATGCATTATTCAGAGTAAGTTCTTACTAAATGATTATTTGTTGTTTGTTGAACCTGGTTCATCCATTGGATATACGTTTGTTTGCATTATGAAGTTAGACAGAGTAAATCGAATCCTTCTTTCAAATGACGGTCCTTTAGTTGTTCAAAAACTCATCTTGAGCTATTTGTCAACTGAAATGTTTCCTAGGAAAGTTTCTTCAGTGCTTTCTTCAGTGACCTGGTTTTCAGATTCTTTACCATCCTACCCACTCTGCTCTTACAGTCTTATTTCATGACTGCCTCTTTGAAAATACAGTGCCCAGAATTGCATAGAATATTCTGTTCACGTATGACCCAGGCAGAGTAGAGTCAGCTTTTAATTGACACCTTCTATAATGTTAATATGATACAATTTAAAGACATGTTATTAAGGTGTTTTCTAATAGAGTAACATCAATGTGGGAAAATTTAGCATATCTCTCGTCACTGCTGTCATCTTAAAAGCACGTTACTTATCTATCCATAATTTTATCATAGATTCTTGAACCACATTTACATTGGCTATTGGTTGAAAATATAAAGCCAGTTATTTATCATAGAATTATAATTAAGTAAAATGATATTAAACAAATTACAACTAGAAACCTGTTTTGAAAAATACATATTGAAAACTCATATTATTCTGCAAGATAGATGTGACTTCAACTTCATCTTTTTATTTTTAGTGTACTTATACTAATGCATCATAGCTATGTTGGGAGATTATAGAAGAGCTCTCAAACTGAGTTCCTTATTTGTAGTGAGTCATAGATCTTAGAAGCAGCATATGGACATTTTAGTCATATTGAGGCCTATTAAGTCATCCATCTACTTTTTACAGAGTTAATAATCTCAATTCCCAGAGTGCTTTCTAAAAGCCCACTCACTGGTTGTTAAGATGAAAAGAAAGAGCAAGAGAGTCGTGTAGATCTTCTGTGCCATCAGCCTTGAAGAATTTGGGTTCATGTATTTCCCTTTGAGTTTACAAATGTTTCGGAGTGCCTACTATGTACTAACAAATATTAATTTGGAAGCTTACTCTCGGGGCCGGGTTGGTGTAGAACTCTATGACACGTGGGCCTTAGGGAGCTCACAGTCATGTCCAAAGAGATGATCAGTCAATGTTCTTTGGCTGTAAATAACTGAAACCAATCATTTAATCCAAGCAAAGAAGGAAGTTAAATCCGAATGATACGGTAGGAAAGCCTAGAGAATCAGCCTTGGAAAAGGAATAGAAAGCAAGAAAAAAAATGTTTCACTATCTGGAATAAATGAATATTTACCTTTCTTTTTTAGTTTTGCATTATTTGGCTCAAACATCGAAGACCTGGGAGAGACATCCTACTGGCTATGCACCTTTCTCTTGGTTGGGTAGTGGGTGATGAGAGAGAATGGGGTTAAAGGAGACCCCTCCTTTAGCTTTTATAATAGGAGGGTAGCACCCCTTGATTTCTCCTTCCACTCAGGCTAAACACAGTAAGGGAAAGACAGTTTCCCCAAAGGAAAGAGGTGATATTAGAAAAGGGAAATATACGTGGACAAATGCCCACTGCAGGAATCTGTACATAACTTGCTATAATAGAAGTCAAACTGTATTAAGGGCTGGAAAAGAGATACAAATAAAGTTATGGGAACGTTCTTACTGGGGAAAATTTAAGAAGGATTCAAAAAACATATGGTTTACAAATTGGACTTTGAAGGTCAGCCAGTATATCAACAGGAGGATGGGGGGTTGGCCGTCCAGATACAGGAAAGAACGTAGTAATGGAGACATTGCATTATGCTGGTTATGGATGCAAGCATTGCTGTTAGAGATTTCAAACCCAGATATGTTACCTGGTAGCTGTATAGACTTGACCAAACAACTTAATTTCTCTGAGTCTCAGTTTCCTCCTCAGCAAAATGAGGGTATTAATACCTGCCTCATGGTGTTAAGGTTGCCAGATGAAATACAGAGCTCACAGTTAAATTTCAGAACAAGTACTTTCTGGTATAAGTATGTACCAAATATTGCATGGGGCACACTTAGAATAAAAAATTATTAGTTGTTTCCTTGACATTGGAATTTAACTGGGCACCCTGTATTTTTTATGTGTTATATCTGGCAACCCTATATAGCATTGTTATGACAATTAAATAAATTCATTCAGGTAACATGCTCAGTATCATTTTTGGCACATAGAAGCTGCTCTCAGTAGTAATCAGTGATCATTTTTGTTGTCACCATCATCACAGAAAAAATTCAGAAGCCTGAAAAATACATATATCCCGAATCATTTCTTGCTTAGTCACTGCACCATTAGCCAGTTTCCCAGTTCACTGGTGCCGGATTCCAATAAGACAGCTTTTCATGATGCTCTACTGACATAGGAGCTCCTCAGCTTCACCTTGTATGTGTGTGGTTTCTCTTTCCTTCTGATTGTTTCAGAGGTTTCTCTTGTGTATTGATTTCATTTTGACCTTATCTTTAATCCACTCATAATTAATGAATATTATTTTCTATTCCCTTTTAAAGGCCAATAATAAAAGTATTAAGTGGCACCAGACTTGGGACTATAATTTAAGGGTCAAGAGCAGAGTAACCTGAAGCATTGATTGTAATTTTTTGAATTTGAAACTGTAGCGCTTAGAGAGTATAGATCAAGTTATCCCACTTTAATTGACTATGCCGTATAAGATAGGATTAGAAGCCTTCTGAAATCTAAAATATTTCTTCTCTTGTTCTTCCTTTATCTGCTAGGCCCATCATATAGTCCTAGAGAAATGTCATTAGTCACAGAATATGCCCTTTATTCTCTTTTAGAGTTTGCAAAATGATGATTTGCTGATATGTTTGATTATTTTCCCCAAGTAATTTTAACCTTCTTTTATCTCCCTTTTAAAACTAAGCAGCCCTTTCCCCCTTCATGCATGATTATTTTTCGCTTATATAGATATGGTATTTAAATGCTGGGACACATTGTTATGGTAGAAAGATAGACAGGTAGCTTTAAAATGTTAAAAGATAATGGAGAAAAACCAGTGAGCTAGAATGACTGTAGTGCTGTCTGTATACAGAGGAATTCAATATTTGATGATAATAAAATACCATACTTCCAACCTCAAGCACTAATAAGCTACGTATTTGCATTCATTATCTTATTTAATTCCCATAATATCCTCATGCTGTTACCCCTATTTTATGTTGAGGACACTAAGGCACAGAAAAGTAACTTGCCCAGGGACATGACAGTCAGGAAGTAGCGGAGACAAAATTCTACTTGGGTGGTTTGATTCTCTCATTCATTGTGCTATGTTACCATCTTTAAACAACTTGATAGCAATACTTCTAGCAAGTTAGTAAACAAAGCCTTGGAAAATTTAAATTAAAAGCTCTGTAATAGTTCAAACCTTAGCATAAGACCATCCTGAAGAAGAGGCCATTAGGGTTCCATTGAAAACCTACAAAGTCATCTTAATGTATGATTATTTCTCTCTATGTAAGTGATGCTTCACTTAATAGCACCTTTTTTTATTCTACTCTGCATTCCACCTTTGTTTTTCCATCCTTTTTTTTTTTTAATAGTTCCAGCATTATGAACCTCATTCCTGTTTCCGTGAGTTTCAAAGATTACTTTCTGGCCCTCCTGTCAAGGTCTGGTCTCAAATTAGGAAACAGATTGAACTCAGCCTTTCGTGTTCTGTTTCAACCCCTTAAACCAGAGGCTGTAGGGAGAGTGAAAGGTGAAGAGCAATAAAGGAGAGATTTACAAAACGGAAGACAGCCAAGAAAGACTTATCTCTAGAACTTGTCTCTAGTTCTGCCAAGATGAGAGTCAAGATTCAACTCCTTCTTTAGGAAAAAAAATTAAGGAGAAAGTAAATGGATGGCTAATCTTTATAAAAGTAATAATCACGGTACCACCCCCTTATGTTAGATGGTGCTCCATTATTTCCGAAAGGCTTTCACAAATATGTCTCCTACATCTCATTTAATTCTCACAGCAGTCTGTGAGGTGGAATTACCTGTATTTCGCTGTGGCTCGGGAAATAAAATTGCTTGCCCCAAAGTAAAAAAGTCAGTGATAGATGGACCCTAAATAAAACCCATGTCTTTAATGTCTTATGGTCTTTTTTGTTTTCCACTGTGTCAATTTTCTTTTTCTTGAAGACAAGCATTAGTTGAATGTGAAATTTTGGTGGTTTTTTTTATCACTTTATCTGAACACAGACTTTGTTTTTTTAGAATTGTGGTTGAATGTTCTTTACTGAGCCTAAGGAAGCTGGCTGCTCTTTTTATTTTTAAGATTTTTTTATTGGGGAATTGGGGGATGGGAACAGCGCTGGGGAATTGGGGAAGGGGAACAGACAAGTTGCTGTCGTTTTGTTCTTCAGTGTAGTTGTGGAGGACGTTGCTTCACTGGCTCAAGTTGGCACCATCATTGCACTCTTCCCGGGCGAGGTAGATCAGTCGCCGGCTTCTGGATGGCCGCTCATGGCTGTTGCTGGCCGCTCACGCTGGCTGCTGGCTACACACGGCAACCCACTGCAGCAGGGGCTGCAGCCTACACCGTCGCCGGCGACTCAGGGCAGTGTCACTGGCCCTCATATGTGGGATCTGAACCGGGGCCCTCTGGCGTCCCAAGCCAGCTCTTAACCATCGCGCCACTCGGCCGGCCTTGGCTGCTCATCTTGAGTAGATCTGAAGCATGGATGAAATTACATATTTGTTTTTCTGTTTGTGGAATGGATTTTTGGTATGGCTGGAAGATAAGATCTTCCACATGGCTTTGAAATTATGTGGAAGAAAACGTTAAGAGCTCCTTAGGACTTCTGTTTCATTTCTCATTGCGTTGAAGGTCATTGTGGTGTCTTTCAGAATAGTTAGTGCCATGGTTTAGAAATAAAACTAATCATCCCTCATTTGAATCACTTCCTCTTTAAGTGAGTTGTGTGTGTGTGTGTGTGTGTGTGTGTGTGTGTGTGTGTGTGTGTGATGTGAGCTTAGGAATTAGGGGGTTGTTTAGGAAAACAAGTTATTTTGAGCCTTGGTAAATGTGGGCATCTGAGCTCCTTTTTATCATTTACTGAATAACAAAATTGTGTTGTCTAAAAATACATACAGAGTCTTCCCTTTGATATTTGCATTTTCTTTTCCCTTTGATGAGGGACATATGCACATCCAGAGGGTGCAGAGGGTGCCCAAAGAATTTATACACATTTTAAGAAAGGAAAAAACTGCATTAAAATTGTACTACTCAATATATACCAATAACAAAAGATGAATACAAGTCATATGTGTCCACTTTTTTTTTGGCAGCACAGATATTTTGACCTATATGATGCATTTAGAGAGAATTTTCTGAAGAGTGTTTTCACAACTATTCAAACATACAAAATTGAATGAAGGAAAGGCGTAGGAAAGGCAGCTCCAAAAAAAACCAAATGATTAATTTCTGAGAAATGCTTTGTGGAATTTAAAATTGCATCTCCTGCCTGAGGCTATTTCAAATAATTTTATATTTAAGGAGCTTGGCGAGATTTATGGAACTATTTAACTTACGATCATATAGCTATATACAAAATAGTAATGGGGGGGTCTACAGTACAGTATGGGGAATATAGTCAACAATATGGTAAAAACTATATAGTGTCATATGGGTACTAGACTTATCAGGGAGAGCACTTCATAAATTATATAAATGTCTAACCTATATGCTGTACACCTGAAACTAATATAAAATAATATTGAATGTCAACTATAACTGAAAAATACTCATGGGAATACAAAGTACAGCATAGGGAATATAGTGAATAATACTGTAATAGCTATGTACGGTGTCAGATGGGTACTAATAGACTTATTGGGGTTATCACTTTGTGAGGTATATAAATGTCTAATCACTGTGTTTTGTACACCAGAAACATAATATAATAATAATAATAATTAATAAAAAGATCATTCAACAGTAATTAGTGGCCTAAGCCCTAAGCCTAGCCTAAGCCCGTAACCATGGTAGTCAGTTAATAGTAACTTCCTTTATGCTTAATTCCCTGAGAGGCTGGAGGCTGATATACAAGCTCTCAAGAGGCTTGTTTTCTTCTAAGCACATACTCCTTCGTACATCCAGCCCAAGCCCTTCTGTACACCCAGGTTTATCATGCAAGTTAAGAGAGTAAATAACATTTTAGTGTTGCTGCAAATCTCATGGTTTCTCTCTTTCCTCTGTGAGAGTCCCTGTCATCATAGCAACAGTCCTCAACGTGGGGGAGATTGGAAGACCCCCACAGAGCACTGCCTAGATGATGTACAAGTACTTCCTGCCATTTGGAGCTGTGCAGCTTCCGGGCTCTCCTTGGAATTCTTAGTGCAGGGGTGCAGTATAATTGAGGAGACGCCTGTCTTGCCAATCCTGGGAAACATGAAAGCAATTTGTTGAAGGGCGGCCATTACTGGCTGAAGCAGTGGGATTATTATTTCCATTTTAGATCTGAGGAACATCTGCCTGCTATTAGCCAAATGTGGTTGTCCAGTCAGGACCCAGTCCAGAGTTGGGTCTTTGGAACCACTCAGTGTTAGTCATTTGGAAGAAGATCTTTAGCTTCTATATTGGCTAGTGTGGGTGAACCCATCTTTTTATTCCTACTATTACCAAGCTGAGTTTTCTTCTGTAGAATAATGATCATGCCTTATCACTACATTTATTGTTACACAACACTAATATGAAAGAATGTGATTGGCATGTCTTCTTACAATAGCGTTTGTGAAGAATCCTCTATTGTGATGCCTTTTTAGCATATGGAACCCTAAATAGATTTGGGTAAGCACTATAAATGAAGTTAAGAAACAGAAATGGAAAGTTTTTCCAGAACTAGGGGAATATCCTGCCAGTAAATCTAGGATTTTAAATTTCAGATCCTCCAGAAGAATGGAATTTATTTTCTTTTTTCTTAACAGATTTGTCTTGGACACTAGCTGATGGAGGGAAAGTCTGTAAAGAAGACAGAATATACCTCCCTCCCTTCTTACTACCGTTTTCCGTCTTAACACTGTCATAGAAACACTGAATTCAATACTGGGAATTGAAAACAAATTTCCAATGTCAAAAATGATGTCTTTACAATCTGCTAAGTCTAAAAATTATACACGTGAGGATTTATTTTAGATATTTATATCGAGTTTTGAAATATCACTGTTTCCTATTCTGTAAAAAATGCTGCATTTGAGGATTGACGTTAAATATACCTCTCAGGACAGGAACTGCTAATTTTTATTTGCGGAAGAGAAATAGAATATAGACAGAAGCTCAGTTCTATCATCATTTATTATGAGGAAATCATGGAGAATACTATTTGTCCCCTTAGGCCTACTTTACAGAGTCTCACATCTTTTGTGTTTCATGGGGAATATAAAATTTGATTTGTCACACTTTCCTTTATTTGTTTAAATATGGAATAACTATTCCAAGTCCAAATTACAGGATTTTTTTACTGAATTGTTTTTATTTAGCCTAGGCCCTAAACCTGGAATTGGCCTTCATTGTGCTGAGAGGGAATATGTCTCAGAAAATTTTTAGTGGGTCATGATGGTCTAACACTGTGAGCCAAGTTATTTACATGTGTGTAAATAATTGTCTGTAATGGTTAATAAAGCCTCAACATTTTTATGTTTTTCATTTTATAAATGAGAAAAATGAGGCTTATTACTTATTGGCTCAGGGTCATATACAAATAGAATTAATAGAATTCAAACCCAGGTCCGTGTAGTGTCAAAATCTGCTTTTTATACCACTTTGTGTTAATTTGCAAATATAAGAGCTATCTATATTTCATTTAACAAGGAATTGAATTTCAAGTCATTTATTTAAAGTTACTAAACTGAGGCAATATAATAGAATAACTAAGAATAGTGATTTGATGGGTGGGTAGAGGGCAAAGGAAAGTGACAGTAATGTATGTTACTTGCCTTGTATCATAGCAGAAAGCAATAATATATAAAATTGATCAAGAAACAGTGGAATTACACACATGATATATCCAAAAGAGGTAAAAACACAAATTCTTAGAAGGGCTTGTACTGGGGGACTGGGACTGGGGTAGAGAAACGGGTAGGGTTTGACAACTGTTGATTTTCATTATGTCTTTTGATATTTTCTTTATTATTTGACAACATTTAAAAAGATTTTACAAAAAAAACCCAAATGTATGACCTTGAATGTGTCTTTTGGGGTTTCCTACAGATAACCTATTAAGATGCCTAAAAATTGTGAAGTATGAAGGGAGACTGGGACATTTTTTTTAGCTTGTATCCGTCACTGGAACTAATACTGTGAAAATGCAATAAGAGAGCATTAACTGAGCAATTAATTTTTTTCAAGGCCTTGTTCTAGGTTCTGTAGGAGATAAGAAGGTGGGTGCAGTGTGGTCCCAGGCCTCGATCACGGTACAGTCTAGCTGAGGGTGCTGGGGATCATGAAGAGATCTAGAAGGGAAGGAATAAGGACTCATATTTTGTCTCTGTCTACTCCACACTGAGCTGGGTACGTTACCTTATTTTTGATGGAAGATATGGACCACAGAAAAGATAAATTATAGCTAGCTATATGGGTTCAGTGGGTAGACAATGGTATTTACTTCTTTGGATCAAGCAGAGCATTTAATAGGATGGGCCTCAAAAGTAGAAAGGGATTTCTATAGACAAAGTTGGGATGGGAGAGGCACTGACTTATTTGCTCACCAAGAAACTCATGTTTGGAGCTTGTTTCTTTGGTTCCTTTTGCACATAAGCATTTAGCTAAAATCCATGTAAGCGAGACACAAACCTAAAATGAATTTTTAAAATATTGTTTACTCAGCTGAAGAACTTTTATTAAATGTAAATGCTGTTATCAAGGTTACTTTTTATTGAAACTACTTTCAACTTTACTCATACTATAGAATCACAATTAAGATTTGAGTATAAACATTCCTATCAATCAAGTGGGGAAAAAGCTAAAGGCAAATTTGGGGATGACATGAATTTTGTAACTATTATTATTATTTTTAAAGATTTTTATTGGGGAATTGGGGGAAGGGGAACAGACAAGTTGCTGTCGTTTTGTTCTTCAGTCTAGTTGTGGAGGACGT
>NW_017731413.1:84936-91932 GCF_001890085.2 Hipposideros armiger | reverse complement strand
CAGGTTGAGCTGTTGTTCAGCATCTTAGCTGCAGAGGGCAGTGTCACTGGCCCTCATATGTGGGATCCGAACTGGGGCCCTCTGGTGTCCCAAGCTAGCTCTTAACCATCGTGCCACTTGGCTGGCCCCTTTTGTAACTATTATTGATTTTTAAAAATTGTTCAGTATGGTTTTGACATCATTAGGGATCTTTTAGCTTTCTTGTTTTAAAAATTAAAGTTTATTGGGATGACAATTGTTAGCAAAGTTACATAGGTTTCAGGTGTACAATTTAGTAATACATCATCTATATATCACATTGTGTGTTCACCCCCCAGACTCAGTTCTCTTTTCATCACCATATATTTGATCCCTTTTGCCCTCATCTACCACCACCCTCCCCCACTACCCTGTGGTAGTTTAACTTCCCTTTTTAATGTGACTTATTTGTTTAGTTTCCTTGGGATTGTACTTAGTTGCACATCAATTACTGGGGCCGAGTAGGGTTATATTTTATTTTAAAGAATCTTCAGTTTGAAATGATAACATCTTCACCGTCTTGCCTCGTTTTTCAGTTTTGCATTTTGACTCAAAGGAGAGACATCTGTGACTATAGGAAGAACTCCGACTCTCAATGTTTTAGAAATCACATCAAACTATTTATGAATAATTAAATATCAAAAGTCCAAAGTAAACATACAACCTTTTGTATATTGAAGTCATTGAGTCTCTTTCATTTGGGCAGTAAGTGCTAAAGGTGAAGACTGTCACCTTGAACGATTCATCTGAGAATGTCCTTACACCGAGGTTACTTTACATTCAGGAAAATTTGCACATGTTCTTGTTTTACACGAGCCCTTACTTTGTCATGTTAGACTTTAATGAACGACTTACTGCCAGAAATTCCAGGCCATTCTATTATACTTTATGAAAGTGTATCTTATATTTCTTCTAGGGCAGAGGAAGAAAAATAACTTTATAGTTAAGGGATTCTAAATGTGATCTTAATGCTTAACATAAAGAGAACGTTGCATTCTGCAATTTGGAGCTGCAATTTGGACCTTGAATTATACATTTTAAGAATTACATTAATGTAGAAAATCTTATATTAAATTAGTTCCTTAATGGTTTAACATCTGTAGTCTTTGTCTTGAATTCTCAACTCTAAATACTTAATATCCTCCACTGCCACAATCTGAATTTTTAAATGACTTTGAAATTATAAATACATTATGATTATTGTGAAAAACAAAGAAAAGATAAAGAATAAAACAAAAATATATCCATAATTTCACAGCTGAGAGATAACTTCTGTACTCATTTGGATATTTCTGTCTTTTTTTCTTATTTAAAAAGGGTGTGTGTTTTTAATATACTTGAGACATATCTATATATTTATGTCTCCTAATATCCACTTTCCTCACTTTTTCATTATATCCTGAGCATTTCCCATATCATTAAATATCCTTTAAAAACAGACTTTAATGACCGGAATGCCTCCTTATGTTGCTGCTTTTGAGACTTCTGATACTCTTACAATATCCTCTAACAAAAGAAATTTATTAAAAATTTGTGGAATTTTGGTTATTAAAATTATACTTATGTAGTAGTCATAACTGGCACATGAATTTATGAACTGACTATGACAAATAATAAGTAAATAAATTAGGCTTCTGCTTATTAGTCTACCGTATTTGCCGGCGTATAAGACGACTCGGCGTATAAGACGACCCCCTAACATTTCCACTCAAAATACAGAGTTTGTTATGTGGTCGGCTGTGTGCGATTTTGCGAGTGTGGTAAAATCGCATAACAGCAAAATCGCATAACAGCCGAGCATACACCCAGCAGCGCTGCTGATGCCTGAACGGTATGTGGAATGAAGTGGGCGGGCATCGGGAGGCCACTATGGCACGGGGCAAGCACTATGGGCAGTCTATCTGAAGTGTACCTGGCGTATAAGACGACCCCCCACTTGGAGGCATATTTTTCAGGGCCAAAAAATCGTCTTATACGCCGGCAAATACGGTATTTAGGAAGTCATTTACTTTTTAGGTTATGTAATGGCTTTTGTCTTGGTCTGAAGTACTAGAACATAGGACTTTGGTAAATCTAGTTCTCTCATTTCTAACAGCCTGTATTTGTGATTGCTTGGTTATGGATGGTATTAAAGAGTTGAGTGTAGATTGGTATTATATTTTTACAGTTTAGTAGCTGTGTGACTTTGGGCAAATGACTCCTTACTGCACCTCCTTTTCAAGATTTAAAGACTCAATGAGATAATAAAGTACATAAACAGGCCTGGCCTATGGGCAGTATTGAATATTCTTGTTTTTTGTTGTTGTTGTTGTTTTTGGTTTTTTTTTTCATTGTCGTTGTGAGATCTTTGGTTACTGAGCAGACCAAACGTGACTAGCCTGAGTAGAGCTTGAAGAACATCAGAACTTTTCCCTACCCAGTCAATGAAGCCGGCCATGGGGAAACAAGCAAATAACACGTTTTAATTTGGGGCCAGCAGAAAGCTTGTTTGTTCCTTCCATCTTTGAGAAGCTTAGTCTCACAGACAACTTCAGACTCTGCAGTGAGGCAACTGCATACACGCATTTAAAAAGTTCACTGCTGTGTCTGCAGTGCTTGACAGTCCCAAAGAACTGACTTACGGCTTTCTGCTCATTATTCCCAAGCTAGATAGTTTCTATATAAATCCCAGTCTTGTTCTAATAAGTGATTAGGGATGGTAATAGTAATGGCTTCCATTTACTGAGCGCTGACTGAGTGACAGCTAAGAGCTTCTCATGCGTTATCGCATTTAGCCCTCATGACTACTCTGTGAGGCTGTTACTGTCACCCCTATTTTATCCAATAGATGAGGAAACGAAGGTTTATTGAGATTAAGTGTTACCTGATAAGAATTTGAACGCTGGTCTGACCCAGAATTTGAGCCTTTACCTTTACCTGTAGCCCTGCTGCCTTTGTTTCATAATTACTGTGTAGCCTCATTCATTCATTCACTCTACATTTGTTGAGCTCCTACTCTGTGCTGGTGCTGTTCTGAATGCTGGATTATAGCATGCAGACAAAAGTCCTGGCCCTCTTCAAGCTTACCTTCTATTATATTAAGTTACTCGTGTTCATTTCCCTCCTAGAATAAGTGTCCCTGTATGGTGATAACTGTGTCAATATTCCTCTTTAGTTTTAGGGATAGAACTGAAATTTTATTCAAGGCTAAGCATAATTTCTGGGGTTATGAAACAATTATTTCATAATAATTGTTTGTTATGAAATTGTTTCATAACAATTCATAATAATGTCACAATAAACAATGAGGGCGTGCCTCATTCTGTTCATCGGGCTATTTGTTTATTTCAGCACTGGCTTTTAGCCCTTTCAGACTTCTCAAATTGGAGGTGTTCTTTCTGGTACTTTAAGAAGTACTCAGAGGTTTATTATTTAGTTTATGATAGTGTTACTTTTTGATGTTTTAATTTCTTTGACTTCCTTAAATGTACTATATAGGTGTGTGGAATAGCATAAACATCCTCTTTCTTTAGAATACACCAAAAATACATCAGACAAAACTAATACAAGAAGCTTAATTACTTTATAGAATAAATGACAGTATTCTGATATAATTGAAAAAAATGCATGATATAGAAGGGAAGTCCAACTCTGAGGGAAAAAAGCGATACCTGTTTTTTTTTGTGATATCAAAGAATATTAAATCCTTCCCTACAAATGAATTATTATAATTTTAAAGAAGATGATATCATAAAGTGTTTGTGTTGAATGTCGCTTATTAGCCATGTAGAAGCTGACAATAAGTTTTAATATCCTTGGGTGCAGGCTACCGTGTTATATTCTTCACTTAAGAAATCATCAGTAAATACCATAAAGAATATGGTATTGCAATAAAGCAGTTGCTGTATTTTTTTTCATTGGAAATGCAGTTAAACCTTTTAGGTCCCATAAGGAGTAAATGGCTGATAATAGTCCTCATTTTTTAATGAGTCATTTGTCCAAGAGGGAAGATCTTGGGCAAACCAGCTGGCTCTTCATTTTAGATGTTGACATTGCTTCTCCTTGGGACCCTAACTGCTGGGCTGTGTGATAACCAGTGCCAACTCCATGAATATCTTTCATTTCTCTAGAAGGAGGTGTGGATTTGCAAGGCTACCAGCTGGATATGCAAATACTACCTGACGGCCCAAAGAGTGATGTGGACTTTTCAGAGATTCTTAATGCAATACAAGAAAGTAAGTTTCACTCAAATCTTAAATTCACCGTGAAAGGAGTAACTATTATAATACTTGGGAGGGGTACCAAAACTAGAAACCTTGGATGCCAAGCTTTAAAAAAATACAATGCTATCTTAAAAAGAGATACTGGGTAAAATAATTTTGAGAACAGAAGTGATGGTTAGTGAAATGTGGGTTTAATTTGTGAAACTGAACCACATAATTTTGGGGTCTTTGAAGAAGCCTGAGGAAAAACTGTAGTGAAAATTACAAATTCTGTAAATTTAATGTGCTATACTTTTTACTAAATTACTAGGTATTATAATTTTTGATATTACTTGATTAATCATAATGAAAGAAAAATCTTTACAAAGAATACTTTTCCTTTGCTCAAATGTAAGTAGCAGGAAGTCAGTGTTGATAAATAAGCCAAACTCAGGAATTTATTCTCCAAAAACGGTTATTTGGAATCATTGATGATGCGCTGTGACCTACAAGTGAACCCCTCTTCTAAGCATTTTGATTAATCAAGGTTTACTCTTCTTATACTACTTTATTTGTGTTTTCTAGTTTTCACTAAGACTTTTATCATAATCAATACATTTATTCAAGTTACAGATTAAGCTCGGAGGATGGCTAATGCGGTATCACATAGTAAGCCATTTACATTCGTGTTTTGCTATCAGAGCTCTAATTCTAGATAATGATGCTCCTCTTTTAGTATCAAATAGTAGTATGTAGCATTTCCTTTGAAGGGTTTGGATCTGGAGAGTGTTGCATAAAGAACCACTGCAATTTTTTTTTTGCTACGTTTAGTTTTGTAACATTGCACTCGCACTTCTATATGAATTTTTTAGCAAACAATTTTAAGCATTTTTATAGTAGTTATCTCCTTGTGTCATTATACTTCCCTTCTGACCTTATGAGATAATATCTCCACTTTATAGCTAGGACAGCTTAGGGTGGGAGAAGTTAAGTACCAAGGTAATATGATAAATAATGGAGACCAGACTGGAATGGGGGGATCTCCTACCCTTCCTTTCGTTCCTTCATGAATGTGCTCAGTATAGGTTTAAACACACTGAGGTGAGAGATCCTAAAATTGAAGAAGATAAGGCTAGTTCTGAGAGAAACATTTTTAATGAAGAATATAAGAGGACCAGCTGTAATATTTAGTTCTGGTTGGGCAATCCCTTTAGATTAGTTTAATGAATAGAAGAGAAAAAAATTTCCCCAGGAGAATACAAATCAAGTTAATAGACATTGGTGAGAAAACTAACTTTTCATGGTAAGTTATAAAATTATGCAATTACGTCATTTGATTCGAAAGATGATAGCTTATACAGTGTTGAAAGGATTTTTTAAAATTTGGTAAATGATAAAAGTTGGCTTGTGTGCAAGTACAGGGAATGAACTTAAATTTTTTTAGAGCTGAATGAGCTTATATCATATTGAACTAGATGTTTATGAGACTATTTTTATAGTAATTTTTGTTCACATATCTTAGTAGAGACACATTTGTATATGATGTTAACCATTTTATAGTTTAGCATAGTGACCTCTTTATGAGCAAGTAGAAGAGTGTTAAGTTTTGTGATTACTTAATATTTAAATTTAAAAATAAGAAAAAGGAAATATTACTGCATTTTAAAATGCAAATCAACTCTTATAGGTTTAAGAATTTTCTAATATTTTAGAACTAACCTATTTATTTTTTTGTTAAAAAATAAGTTTTATGCTAAGTAGGTTTGGACACCTGCCCACATAGCATGGGTCATTTCTGGTAAGAAAGATTTAGGCCACTCATATACCTTGAATTTCTGCTTAGATTCCAAATGTGATTCAGATGTTTAACCAGTTCATTGAAATTTCTGAGTTTAAAAATGCATAGTTTTGTTCTTCAAGGGACTGTACCTTAGATAATTGTATATAGAAAGCTTTGAGAAACCAACATATAAAAATGTAAAGAAAATACAAGATTCAACATCAGTAAAACTTCATCTCCCCCCCCCCCTGCATTTTTGTTGAGATTAGCAGGATGATGGAAAGATTTCATTGTTTTCGTAGAGGTGGTAGCATGGCTTCCTGTGGGTGGGTGAGAGGGAGGGAGTGGGGAATGGCTGTGTTGTGTGCTTGAGGAACTGCACCTGAGCCCCCTGAACTGCCTGCCTTGGCTGAGATTCCTCATCCTGAGGAAGGAACAGAGCCTACAGCATTCAGGGAACTTGGAAGACTCTGGGAAGGTGGCAGTCTCATCTTCCTGTTTTCTTTGTTGTATCCCTAGTACCGTGAGTCAGAGTGTGGAATATAGTAGCTACTCAATAAATTTTCTTAATGAATGAGTGAATGAATGAATTCCACTGTAGATTTGCAAAGCGGGCAGTTCAGCAATAGCCAATGCGGCTTGGAGACCTGAGTGGTCTCTTTAAATGTTCTGCTGTTTATGAAACCTCTGGAACCTTTGTACAGCCCTGGATCTGTGAGATACAGAAGTAGGAATGTCAGCAATGACTGAAATTAAATTGTCCACCAAGCCAGTGGGATGGAGCATAGAGAATGATTTAACTTGATGTGGTGATGATGTGGGAAATTCTTACTCTTGAGTAAGATTTAGACCGTCTACACAGTCTAAAGATTTGAGTGCCTACTTTATTGTGTATGATAATTTCAACTAAAACTAAAAAAAAAACACTGCTTTTTTTTTTTAAAGATTTTTATTGGGGAATTGGGGATGGGAACAATGCTGGAGAATTGAGGGAAGGGGAACAGACAAGTTGCTGTC
>NW_017731413.1:15927-83575 GCF_001890085.2 Hipposideros armiger | reverse complement strand
AGAGAGAGAGAGAGAGAGAGGAGGGAGAGAAGACACAGAGAGAGAGAGAGAGAGAGAGAGAGAGAGAGAGATTGACATATACTAAACTAGTCATCTTGTCTGGCCACTCTGTGGTTGACCTTTTTACCTATTTTAGTGTTAAATTCTCGTTGCTTTAATTTCCACATTTGTCAGAGGGAGCTAGTTACAGTAAATCTATGTAAATCTTAGTGTAGTGCTTGGCACACGGTAAGTGCTGTAATGAGTGCTGGCTTCCACCTTGTCCTCATTCTTTTCAAGAATTCTGTATGGCAAATTGTATTATCCCCACTTAAAACACAAAGAAATGAAAGCTTAAAGAAGTCAAATAACCCGATCTAATAGCTAGGAGGTGGGAGGCCTAGTATTTGAACTCAGGCTTGTCTGAATCTAAAGCTCATGTTCCTTCCAGAGAAAGGAATATTACGGTCAGTGGGCTTTGAGGACCTATAATGTGGAACACCACTGACCTCATTTCAGGCTGTGACAAGGTAACCAAGGTTATGGAGCAAAGCTTGAATTACATACATAGTTCTCTAAATATCATATCATACCCAGGGTTGTACCATTCCCATGACCTGCTTTGTTATAGAGAAGTAACGGAGGTGTCTGTCTCTTCTTTGGAATGAAGTGTTAAGTAGCCAGAAAAGGTCTTCCTAAGAAACGTGCTGTCCCAGAACAAGGTAATGAATGACTTTGGCCCCATTGCAGAGCGTGCCCTGGGCACCCCATGCCATCGTGGATGCTGTGTTTTACAAACAGCATTGCTGAGTCAGGAGATGTCAATTAAATTTTTTCTTAATGAACACATATATTTTTTAAAATCGCAGGACTTCGTTTTGTTTTGTTTTCAAAGACATATTTTGAATCTCAAAGTATTTCAAGTAAACTTTCCTTGGCAGGAAAGTCTGTGCCCACTCTCGAATCTGTGTCAGTGAGGACTGCAGCTTTCTTACCCCAGTTTTTTTGGGGGGCATATGTTAACATAGCCATTTAATTGTTACCATAATACACTAACAGAGCTTTCCAAACTGATTTTCCCCCAAATACATTTTTATATCTGCTCGCAGTATTTAAAATAGATAACTGAGCTGTTTGGAGTAGGTGGGGGTAGAAGGTGTAGGGCTTTGCCTGCTCAATTTCCTCTTTGCCTTCTTCATGGCCCCCTGGAGCTCCCCAAAGGATTCTGGGGTTCCAGGGAACGCATTTTGAAAACTATTGGCCTATTGGAAAAGGATAAAACCAGCTAAGTAAAGATTTATGTCCTTTCCAAGTACATTATTTATTTTGAGTATTCTAAAGTAGGCTTTTTTTTTTTTTTCCTTATTGGTCAACTAGGCAGTCTCTGCCTTAGGGAGGTTATCAGATTCGTTTGAAGAGTAACAAACAGCTAGAGAGTGCGAGGCTGGCTAGCAGTGTCCTCTAAATGCTAAGTAGTGTTTGGTTTTTAAAATCCTAGCCTAAGGTGCTCAAAGCTGTGCTGAGTCTGCGCATTTCCCTGAATTTTTAAAAGCATTTAATTTGATGTATTTGTTAAATTTTAAAAAGTGTCAGACCTGTCATGCTGCAGATGTAAAGTCTAGCTTTATTCGGATAAATGTTAGGCCTGTGACAAGATAATTGTGTGGTGGTTAAATGACTTCCTGTTCTTGAAAGCCTAACATGATTTAAGAACAGTAGAATGCTTTCCAACAACAACAACAGAAATGAAGCCAGCTAGAAATAGTATGGATTTGAGGCAGAACTGGGTTAGACTTTATCTCTGTTGCTTACTAGCTGTGTGGCCATAATCAGCATCTCTGGACCTGCCTTCTTTCTCATAACACCTATCTCATACGATGTTCTGAGAATGAAAGGAGAAAATGGACCTGACAATTCTTAATGCACAGCTGGCTCTCAATAAATTGTAGTCTTCTCTTCCTTCCTTCCAATGTAGTCTCTAAGCCTAAGAGAGAAACAGATTCTTTTAAATAATCTAATTAATATAATTAGAATAAGGAAAGATAACAATTGATATAATCGTACAAATAGCTTTTATTTATTTAAACATGGACACTGAGTACCTCCTGTTTGCTAGCCCTTGTGTCAGTTTTGAAGCTCCCTTGAGCCTTTACCTGAAAGAGACTCAAGATGTAAAGGTGAACTTGTTATAAAACAGCCACGTAGGTGTTTAGATTAAGATATAAACAATTTTTTGAGGGGGGAGGGTTGTGGGGGGGGTGCCGGCTGAGCAGCTCAGTTGGTTAAGAGTGTGAGCTCTGAGCAACAGGGTCATCAGTTCGATTCCCATATGGGCCAGTGAACTGCACCGGAGCTGAGCTGCCACTGAGCTGCCAACAGGTGGCAGGATGGTTCAGCTGGGGAGAGCACATGCTCCTAACAACGAGGTTGCTGGTTCGACTCCCTCATGTGATGGTGGGCTACACCCACCCACAACTACAATTGAACACTGCACCTTGAGCTGAGTGGCCACGAGCTGCCAACGGGTGGCCGGATGGCGACTGGACTTGGAGCTGAGCTAGCTGTGCCCTCCACAATTAAGATTAAAGGACAACAACTTCGCTGTTCCCCTTCCCCAATTCCCGAATAAAGCTTAAAAAAAAACACAATTTTTTTTTTTGCATTCTAAATCATTCCTGAAGGTCTCCTTTTTTATTTTATTTTTTCAATTTCTAATGAGGCTTTGAGGTCAATATGCAATACCTTCAGAATTCTGAGTATCAGATGTAATAATGTAGAACTCAGGACAAAAATAGTATAATGAACTGGCACTCCGGAGAACAAATATAGATACTGAGATTATGCTGCTCAGCTCTCTCATGTCTTCAGTGACCTATAATTTCATTTTATTTTCTCTGCATCTGAAAAATACTGAGATTAAAGTACTTCTTTCCTGTAATACCAAGCTGGAGTTGCTCTGCTGCATTTGGAAAATAGAGAATTAAAGAAAAGAGCAGTGAGTCAAACTATTTGATTATTTGGCATTTGTTCCTTATTCTCTTTTAGACTATTTCTAAAAAATACTTCCTTTTTTTTTCATTGCCTTTATAACACTGATTCCTTGATTTTATCCTCTTATCTGTAAGTGCAAGGCTTCCCACTCATGTTTTGGTCATGTTTGTGTCTCGAGCACCTAAACTAAATGTTGGTTCAGTGAACAAATGGTAGAAGAGAATTTGTTTGCTTGCTTATTTGTTTGTTTGTTTGAGCCCTTGCAGTATATTTGTGGTCTTTATCTCTCTAGAGAATGAATTATGATGTTCACTGAAAAAATCACTGAAATGAATGCAAATATTTGATGAGTAGGTTCAGTACTATGCAGTAGATTTGCCTTCGCATCGCATAAAGAATGTCAGGACCTGCGTGTTTCCTGGCCCTCTGACTTCTCTGTGATAGTGTAGTGAGCCAGCCCTCAGAAATCTCTTTGCTATGCTGAGTTTGGTGATTTACTCAGACTCTGTAGCTGATTTTTTGTCTTCCCAGGCTATGCTAGTTTTTTTACCTTTGTTCAGTTGTTATAAGTGAGTTCCTGCTGTTTTTTCCCTTAGGTCTTTCTAGGCTGAGTGACTGCTTTTTTTTGCACAAGAGAATCATTTGGGTATCTCCCTTGCTTCCCCAAATGCATGGTCACTACCTATCCTGACGCATCTTAGCTGCCTGGTTCTGTTCATACAGCCCTTCCTGAGTCTGCATGCAATGTAGGTCCGTTATTTGGGTTGCACTGGAATTTCTGCATTCTTTCTCCCTCTGGTCATTCTTTCTCTCTCTCTGTTTTTTTTTTAATTAAGATTTTATTGGGGAATTGGGGAAGGGGGACAGCCAAGTTGTCCATTAATCTTAGTTGTGGAGGGCGCAGCTAGCTCATCTCCAAGTTCAGTCACCATCCGGCCGCCCGTCGGTAGCTCAGTTCGGGCACAGCTCACTGGCCTGTGTGGCAATCGAACTGGCGACCCTGTTGCTCAGCGCTCATGCTCTTAACCAACTGAGCCACTTGGCTGGCCCCCTCTGTTCATTCGTAATCAACTCCTAAGAACATTTTGTCTCCCTTTCTTATTTAATGAAATTAATAGCAGAATTGTTCCAGGCAGATGCTTATCAAACGTATTTTTACTGGAGAAAAAAGTATATAAGGGGTGATAGGACCCATTAACAAGTGACCTTGTTTGGATGTAGAGCATATTTGTAGCATTCATGCCTACACGTAGAGTGGCCCCACTCCCTTCTTGGTTGGACAGTGAGCTCTGTGAGGACAGGGTCATGTGAGCTCTGTGTCATGTTCAGTACTTGAACCCCAGTTCCTAGCCCAGGGGTCTGGCCATGGTAGGCACATGATAAATATTTGTTGAATAGATTTTTAAAAATTGGTTAACTTCAGAAGTTGGGGGCTGTTTTCCCTTAAAAGAAAACATACAGTCATGGAATGTAAAGTATAGGGAATATAGTCAGTGGTATTGTGATTGCTAAGTATGGTGTCAGATGGGTGGTAGACTTGTTGGGGTTATCACTTTGTGAGGGGTGTAAATGTCTGATCACTATATTGTTTTGGACACCTGACACTAATAATTAAAAAAGAAAATGTTGTAAGTTTGCATCAAAGGGCATTGTGCTTCATTTATAAAACTAAACTTGTAGTTAAAGCTCATGAATCAGTAGCAATAGTGAAATATTGATGAAGGGCACATATTTCTTCTGTCTGTGGGGAGTTTCCATGTTCGACAGTCTTCTTTCTGAGCATTCCTGACAGATCAGCATTTCTAATCTCTGCGGAAGCTCTTGAGAGGGTGGCAGGTGATAATGGTGCCTTCATATCTAAAATGTATTCCCTAAAAAGCAGATGGCATTCCCATACTGATTTCTCTTTAGTATTCAGGAATCCCAGACAGTAAATCTGCTGGGCAAAAGTAAGGAAAACAAAGGGCTTCTCTCCCTTTTCCCACGTTATCTGGTTCCTCTCAAATTATATAGTTAGGCCTTTAATGTAGAGCAGAATTTCTCAACCTTTGTACGGTTGGCATTTTGGGCTGGATACCTAGGTGTTGTCAAGGCTATTCTGTGCATTGTAGGATGTTTAGCAGCATCCCTGGTCTCTACCCACTAGATACTCCTAGCACTGTCCCCGGACATCAAAAATGCCTCCAGAAAATGCCAGAGGTCTCCAGAGTACCAGTTTGGTCCCAGTTGAGAACCACAGATAGAAAGGGCTCTATTGAACTGATCGTGCCAACACCAAAAAGTGATCCTGGCAGAAGATGACCTGGTAATTATCTGTCTATCCATGGCAGAAACATAGGGGCAGTTCTCATGAATGGATGAATGGGTATTCAAGAGTTTCTTCTCAGTCTGGGCCAGTTACCTAGACATGGACTTCAGTGTCCTCATTAGCTCCCTGATTTAACCCACATCTCATACCAATCCATCCCTCATAACAGCAATTCCAGCTTATAAATGCCTCCCCTGCCTTCTTGTATTAATAAGGCTAGAATGCTGACTTAATGTCCCAGAGTCTAAAATGGACCAGCCAACATTGCTTGCAGATCTCTGTGTCAGCCACCCTGCTAATACGTAACTTATCTCACATACACCTCTCAGCCACCCTGAGAGAGAACTTTCCTTCTATACCTGTATACCAGTGAGGAAACAGGAGCACAGATTCACACAGCTAAGTGGTAGAGTTTGGAGTGGTAAGCACGTCTTCTGACTTTGTGAACGTACTATTTTACCCAGTTGTTCAAATCTAACCCATTTAATCACGATCGACTTGAAAATGTAATCAGTAGCTACTCGGCACCGTGGAGCTCTTGGCTTGTGAATAAGAATCAAGTTAGGAGACATGTACATGCAAGGTCCTAGGGCCACAGAATGTTGGAAAAAAGGAGGCACTCAGACATCATTAGACAGTGACCGCTTTGAGGTCATCACTCTGTCATTCAACAGAGACATGTGTTGAGGGCTTACTCCAGGCTAGGGCCGCTGTACACTGGTCAAGACAGACCAGGTTCCTGCCCGTAGAGGACTTATATTCTAACAGAGGAAATACCCAATACACAGGTAAACAGATAAACACAATACACAGTACAGACCTTGATAAGTTGCTGTGAAAGATTCGTGAGCAGCGAGATGAGATGGAGAATAACTGGGTGAGGGGGAGTTACTTGACATAGGGTGGTCAGGGAAGTCGTCTTTGAACTTGACAGCTCCCACAACACTGAAAAGACCACGATGTTTTTACTTTGTAGCCTCAGAGTTTCAAAACCTGTAGTAAGTATATTAGTTTTCTTTTGTTGCTGTAACAAATTACCACAAATTTAGTGATGTAAAGCAACACAGTTTATTGTCTTACACTTCTGGCGGTCAGAAGTCATCAAGGTGTTCGCAAGACTGTGTTCCCTGTGGAGAATCTAGAAAGAACGTGCTTGCTTGCCTTTTCTGTCTTCTGCAGGCCACCTGCATTCCTTGATTTGTGGCCCCATCCTCCTTTTTCAAAGCCAGCAGCGTAGTGTATTCCCGTCTCTCTCTGATTCTCTGATTCTGGCCCTCCTGCCTCCCTTGTAATTACATTGACCCACTCAGATAATCCTGAATAATCTCCTCATTTTCTGGTTTTGACTTAATCACATGTACAAAGTTCCTTTTGCCATGTAAAATAACATATCCACATGTTCCAGGAAGTAGGTCACCACTGGGAGCCATGATTCAGCCTATCACGGTAAGCAATAAATGTTAATTTTATTCCCATGCCTGTTTTATTTTACAGGTGAAACACTTCAAGTTAAATGAGTTGCCTAAAATCACACACTTGGATATAGCTTTAAGATCCTTGTTGCCCCATCTAAATACATTATCTCCTGTCTCTCTTTATCCAAACTGTTCTTTCCTTTATAGCACTCACCTCACTTTCCATTTCCTTGATGATTTGTTTTGTGTACTTATTACCACAAGGGCAGGAAGACATAGCACTTTCTTATCCACCAGTGTTGAACTTGACTTTCTGATATGCTGCAAGGCACTGTGTGAATTTGGACATGGTATTCTGTATTTGGAACTCTGATATACAAGCACAGGGCTTTATGTATTGACATGTTAGCATCGAGAGTCTTTTGAGAGAGCCCCTGAGTGGCTCACTTCATGATTTCAGTCCACGATTAGAGGAGAAGAAAGGCAAAAAGCCTGACCACATCCTTTATTGCTGCATTGGGTTTTCTCTATTAGGCTGTAAGTAACAAAGGAGGAATAAAGCCACAGTTCTTAGTGAACCACGCAAGTGGCACATTTATGAGTTTACTTAACAAGTTGTATGCCACTTAAATGAAAAAAAAATTAAAAAGTATAGGTCATCTCCAACACAGGGGAGTTCTTAGAAGTCTTAAATGATAGTACCTTATGCTAAATAATTAAGTGAAGGGAAGCTAAGCACAACACCCTCTGTTATCATGGAATGCAAGTTATATTTTGATTACGAAGGTACTGTACTTTGCTTCGCATTGTCCTTAATCTCACCTAGTAAAGACACTGTTTGGTCAAACATGTTGTATATCTGACATCCTTTTCTCTTAGGAAATAAATACCTGTCATTCAAGATGTTATTGAAACAATGAAATAAATATTAAGCCAAAAGGAGTTGTCTTCTTTTTTAGTATAGCTTTTAAGATTCCCAGATTCTTAATCCCACTTGTAATGTATTTACTTTTGTTCTAGTGGCCAAGGATGTCAATATTCTTTTTGATGAATTAGAAGCTGTCAACAGTCCCTGCAAAGATGACGATTCTCTCCTTCACCCTGGAAACCTGACCAGTACTTCGGAGGACGCCAGCAGATTGGAAGCAGGAGGAGAGGTAAGAGTGTGTGATTTCTTAAACAACACAATTTTATTTATTTATTTTTTTGCCCGATGTAAACTGACATTTATTTGCTTTTTATCTGGTAACTTAGCAACCAAATCCGTTAATATGATTCACAGTTAAACTTATTTTTTCTTTTTTTAAAGTTTAGATACATTTAATAAAATATTTAAATTGAATACATAATAGCGTACTAATAATGAAAATTAAGATATATCGAATCTGCATAATTTCTAGTGTTACATATTTAGTGTTCAGTAAAAATCTATTGAGTAAATATTATATTTAATTTTTGTCTTCAATTTGCATTCTACTAAGCATTTCTATTCTTTTTAATTTTAAATTGGATAGCCAATTGTTAATTTATTTGTGCTCATTTGAATTCAGTCATATTTGCTATTAGTTTTTTTCTGACATTCAAAATTTATGTTAGTTTCGAGTGTACAGCATAGTGGTTAGACATTTATATAATTTACAAAGTGATCCCCCTGATTATTATAGTGCCCACCTGGCACTATACATGGTTTTTACGATATTATTGACTATATTCCCTATGCTGTACTTTAGATCCCCCTGACTATTTTGTAACTACCAATTTGTACTTCTTAATTCCTTCACCTTTTTCACTCAGCTCCAACACCCCTCCCTTTAGGCAACCATCAGTTTGTTCTCTGTATCTATGAGTCTGTCTCTGTTTTGATGTTCATTTATTTTGTTCTTTAGATTCCACATATAAGTGAGATCATGTGATATTTGTCTTTTTCTGTCTGACTTATTTCAGTTAATATAATACCCTCTAGGTCCACCCATGTTGTCACAAATGGTAAGATTTCATTCTGTTTTATGGTTGAGTAATATTCCATTGTATATATGTACCACATCTTCTTTATCCAGTCGTCTATTGATGGGCACTTAGGTTGTTTCCATAGCTTGGCTATTGTAAATAATACTGCAATGAACATAGGGGTGCATATATCTTTTTGAATTTCTTTAGATAAATACCCAGAAGTGGAATTGCTGGGTCATATGGTAGTTCTATTTTTAATTTTGTGAGGAACCTCCATGCTGAAAAACACAATTCTTGATCCAGGCAGGAACCTGTAAAGCGTATTTCAATGAACCGTTTAATGTAGTCATGTCATTGAACTGTAAGTTCCTGGAAAACAAGGGGCAGGTCTCACATTCCTTTGGTATCCCCATGGTCTTGTATATTTCAGGGGTCCCAAATCTGCCGAGGCTGAAAACAAACTGTCAGGGGGTCATGCGGTTCCCATTTATACCTAAAGACATTCTGTGTATACAAAGGAATAGTCTTAAAACCACCTGTTATTTTAAGATAATTGACATTTTTGGTGTCACTAACTAGTAAAAAGTAAGCTTTACAAGGATGGATTTCCTTGTGTAAATCCCCCAGCACCTAGAACAATGACAGAAAATGGACCAGCCCTCAGTAAATTGTGTTGTCTCAAGCATCTCTGAGTTTCCATTTGCCTCTGTCATCTGGAAATTCATTGTAATTGTAAATAGACCCATCTGTTCATTTCTGGAAAAGAAGTATTTTGTCAGCGGCATTCACTTTTGCTTAGGTTGTGTCTCAGTGGAGTTTAATATCGCCTTTGTATATGCACTGGGTATAGGTAATAAGAACACAGAATAAGAGTCATTTATTTACTGCATATTCTTAAGTGTTTTTATTATCCCAGAGCCAGTTAGCTATGGAAAGGATGACATATTAGAACAGAGAACATTGCTTTCTTCTACTAAGCTTCCCAGGTCTCTCCCTACAAAGACTACTATCCATGTTATTTTATTTTGTCATCTCTTCACACAGATACTGTGAAAGCCATGATGTGATGTAAAGGAGAGATCTTGAAAGGTACCTCAAAAAGCAACTAGTCTCATCCCCGTAATTTACAGATGAGGGAACAGCCTCAGGAAGGTTAGGGCTTTGCTAACCCTCCTCCTGAGGCCTTAGCCGAAGCCATGCAGGCAGGCAGATGCTCATGTGCTACATAAACAGGATAGTTCCCTTGTTTGGCAAATCATTGTTACCTAAGTGTTTACTTGGGTAGACTTCTGAGTACCTCTCAAAGCCAAAGGCAAAAAATAGTCAGTGAGAATGGGTCATGCATTGTAAATGTCTACACCGAGTATGGGACAATGGTGTTTCCGTGCCTCCTGGCTGAGATGTTCCTTTTAGATGAGGTTGCATGCATGGCACTTGTGCGCAAGAATATGGATTCTAGCAATGGCCTTGGTGGGCTGGCATGTTTGCCTTCTCCACACTAATATTTGGAAACTGATGTGTACTGTGGCCTGGAGAAAAAATAACTCCCCCATTTCTACTTGCTAGACGACAAACATGTTTTTGAAATCTGTCAGCCTGGCAGCCCATGCTTGGGCTTTCAGTGCTGTACATGATTACAGCAAGCCCAAGGAGCCTGAATGAAAATGACTACTGTTTTTGGTATTTAATTTGTTCATATATAATCACTGCAAAATATATTTTTAACTTACATGTCAGCTCTGAAGCATAATAAAATGAATGCCTTGAACCACCATCTATCTTATCAGCTAGGATGTTATTTTTCTTTTTTGCAAAAAAGAGATTTTGTTTTATTCATTTCAGGTGTACAAAACAACATAGTGATTAGACATTTCTATACCTCACAAAGTGATAACCCCAATAAGCCTGTAACCCCTAGGAAGGTATTTTTCAGATTAGAGTGGCAATCTAATTGTAGGTTACTAACCCCAATTGTTTTTTAATGGAATGGAAAATTAATATTAGTGTGTATGCAAATAGAAGGGGTAAGTATTATTGTGTAAAACTCGTCTCACATATTTTGTGTGTGTTTACATATACACACAAATAGTACAAAGTAAAATGTTTTTCTCATTGTGGGCAAAATATTTAAGAAACATTGAACTAGACTATTACTAAAACCATCAAAGATTCTTGCAGTCCTATCTCTCTACCCTACCAGAGGTACCATCTCCCTGAATTTTTGTGTTTTTTATTCTTATTCTAAAAATAGTTTTACCTCATACACATGTAGCCTTAACAACTTCTTTTTAGATTTATTTCGTGCTTTACAAAAAGTGATATCATGTAGTGTGAAGTCTTCTGTGACTGACTTTTTTCTGTTACTATTGTTTTTAAGATTTATGTTTACAATTAGAGGAAACTATAATTCATTCTTTTTCACTGCTGTATAATACTCCATTGTATGACGATTCTACAATTTATTTATCTATTTGTTCATCGACATTTGAATTGATTCTCATTTTTTGTTTTCTACTCTTATGAACAATGCTGCTATGAATATTCATATATGTGTCTCCTAGTTGCTTTATCAGAAGTTCCTCTATGATTATATTTTATGCATATGTTCAATTTTATAAGATAATGTCAGTGTGTTTTCCAGAGTAAGTATATCAATTTTCACTCTCACCTGTAGAATGTTAGAATTCTCAGTTGCCCCACATCCTTGCCAAACATTCGATATTGTTTGGTGTCCTAAGTTTTGTCCAATTGACTCAATGCTTTTCCCAATTTTTATTTTGTTTCTTATTTACATTTTTCATCTATAAAAATGTAATTTTGATAAAGCACAGGAAAAAAACGCATTTAGTTTTAATTGATCTTCAAACAATACTCACCCAAGGCTTAATATTTTTTTTAATTAAAGTTTTTTGGGGTGACAATTACTAGTAAATTTACATAGGCTTCAGGTGTACAATTCTGCAAAATATCATCTGTATATCACATTGTGTGTTCACCACCCAAGGCTTAGTTCTATGAGTATCTTAAACTGGTCCCTTTCTCTTTGTATGCAGACAGTGCGGGAAAAAAACAAATTAAATGGACTTTACTTCAGAGATGGAAAGTGTCGAATTGACTACATTCTCGTGTACAGAAAATCCAACCCCCAGACTGAAAAGAGAGAAGTATTTGAAAGAAATATTAGAGCAGAAGGATTACAAATGGAGAAAGAGGTAAATAGTTTGCTTGGATGAGAAAAAAATATACATATACCTCTATTCATATCAAGAGATGATTTGAAAAACAAGCAATTAGTCATTATGTTAACCGAGTGTTTTATTTGGTTTGAGTTTGCCAGTCCTCTGTGTTTGGGGAACCTTCCAGCAATTCGACTTCTGCAGCACAGTCTGCCTTAAGAGCATTTTATTACCAAGTGATCTCATGAAAATCATAATACTCTATCCCAATGGAATAGATTGTTTCAAAGTGTTACAGTTTACCTGCCGTCCTTCATCTGTTGCCTCCCTGTCTGTGTGCATGTAACATTCTAGTCCCATGGACTAAAGACAACTTTGGACAAATGCAGCCCCCCTGCTCTGAAGGCTCTTTTTACATTTCAGGAAACATGATGAGCTCGGGCAGCCTCACACACCAGGAGAGACGGTCTGTCTGACTCGGCCCCAGACAGCTGGAACTCACACAGTCATTCCAGTTTTAGGAAGCATTCAGGTTGCTTTTATCAGGTTCCCAAACTCCAGTGTTACCTTACCCGTATTCGCCATCCCCCTTCCCTCCTTCGTCTCTGTATGGGGCGTTTTAAGGAAAAGTTGAGTAAGGAAGGTGCAGGAGGTCCAGCCAGGCCTCTGATGATAATCCACAATGAGGTGGTTGTGTGCCCAGAACTACTGTGTGCGTGTATAGAACTTGGCCCTGGAAGGCGGATTATGTAACTCTGCTCAGCTTTTCCTTAAATATTGCGCAAAGAACCTGGAGCCTGGCTTGGTCAATAAAGAGAACAACTTGGCAGTTGAAGTCTTTTGCTTCTGAGTCTGCTCCTCAGGCCTGAGGGACCAGCTCTTTGAAATCAGACATCCTGGTTTCTCTTTGTATGGTGCGGAACGCATGCTGATCCTGGGACACGTCAGATAAGTGGGGTTTTCCCAGAGCTGTTAGAATGATCTCAACGCTTGAGGATTTCTAAAACAGAAGCAGTCTTTTTCTAGAATGTCCCCAAAGAGAGAATTAGAAAAATGGTGAGATGAGTGGCCTTAAGGGAATAGGTTCTCATTCTCAGGAAAGTAGAACTAGATTACTTGAAAGACTCTCAGTTGGATGGTCCCCCAGAAAAACAAACAAATTTAAATATGTTGTTTTCCACTTTTGTAGGCTTCCAGAAAAATCTTTCCTATACTCATTGAACATGTCTTGTTCTTTAAGTTCTTGCTTAAGCAACTGTAGACTCCCTTTTCTCAACATTGATAGCATATGAACACTTTTATCTTCCAAAACCATTCCTTCATCTTTTATTCTTATTCCTAAGTTTCAGAATTTTTATGCAAAGAAATAAAAGCTCTGTATTGTCGCATGGTCCTAAATAATGTCAGTCCTTTCTCCGATCCACTCTGACTCTGTCAAAATTTGGAATCCCATCAACACTAGGTATCAATATTCAATTAATTAAATATTGATATTTAATGCTTCATAACTCCTTTCTCCATATCTGGGGCTCCTTCTGCAGAGGTCTTTTCAATGTCATTTCATGACTTACTAGTTAAAACTCAAAAAGCCTAATACTTTGTCAAATAAGACACATTGCTAAAGAGATGACAAATCTCTCAGGAGTCTCCTAAGATATCTAGACTACAGTATTCATCTACTGGAATCGGAGCAGGTAGCTGAGGAGGATTATTCTGACCTTTGTTATATAGTTGTGCTGACCACGGTATGATGATGGACTGCTCTTATTATTTTGATTCTATATAAGATAATTTTGCTTGGTTATACATCTTAAAAATTTGAATAGCTAGGTATTTATTTTAATACACTCTAGGAAAAAACGGCAATTGGAAAAGCGTGATGTCACCATACAGCAAAACTTCATAAAAACTTATCTAAGCATTTCTGCCTCCCCTTGCCTCCAAATGTTCTTCTCTGGGTGGCAGCTTCCCTGCTTCTCCCTTATCCCACAATCTTCTATCCACTACTAACAACTCGGATTTCTCTTTCTGGAAACTTCTTCATAAGTAGCCTTTCCCCTTGCTTGGCTTCCGATTTTCACTGCCCCCCCCCCCACTCTTTGCATAAGTGGCACGATGGGCTGTCACACAGCCTCGGAGCTCTGCAGCCCCTCCTTAGGGCCCCAGCCAGCTCAGCAAGAAGAGGGGACTTTGCAGGTTCTTCTCTGCTTAGAAAGCAGCAGGAAATTACAGGCAAATTAATTTTCCCTCTCACAAACAATTAAGATCAACTGTCCCTTGGTTGAACAATAAGCCTGTATCTATATGGTGTTATTAGATTTAGAAACCATCAGAAGCACTCTTACTTAAATCAAGTGTTTTATAAACAGCTGCAACAAAGAGAAAACAATTTTAATAGCTATTTCAGCTTCAACCTTTTATTTATTTATTTATTTATTTTTAAGATTTTTATTGGGGAATTGGGGGGATGGGAACAGTGCTGGGGAATTGGGGGAAGGGGAACAGACAAGTTGCTGTTCTTTTGTTCCTCAGTCTAGTTGTGGAGGATGTTGCTTCACTGGCCCAAGTTGGCACCATCATTGCGCTCTTCTCTGGTGAGGCAGATCAGTTGCTGGCTTCTGGATGGCCGCTCACTGCAGCTGCTGGCCGCTCACGCTGGCTGCTGGCTACACACAGTAGCCCATGGCAACCCACTGCAGCAGGGGCTACAGCCTATGCGTCGCCGATGACTCATGGCAGCCCAGCTCCAGGTCGAGCTGTTGTTCAGCATCTCAGCTGCGGAGGGCAGTGTCACTGGCCCTCATATGTGGGATCTGAACCGGGGCCCTCTGGCGTCCCAAGCCAGTTCTTAACCATCGCGCCACTCGGCCGGCCCAGCTTCAACCCTTTATACATAAAACAAAGAACTTAGTTCAAGGTGGGAAAAGAAAGAAGAAAACTCAGAAAGCTTACTATGACTCTGTATACATCTGAAATGATTAACACTAAGTACATTTTGTGAATTACTGGTATCTCCTTCGCTAGCTGTGTGTCATGATGTCCAAAAATTATGCAAAACATGTTTACAGACTTAGAGGTTTATACCTCCAAATGGGTAAAGACAGGCTCTGTAGTTGAACAGTTTGATAGTAAGAGAATCTTATCTCTTTTAACATTGAATGTCAGGAAACACAACTAAGAGAATCTTTAATTCATGATAAAAGTGAGGACATAGTCAAATTTAATCTTTCTTAAAACCTTTGCCCCAGCCTGATTAGTCAGCAGATAAGTGCTTGCTTTGCCTCCCTAGGTCTTTACTATTCTGTAACTCAATTAGCCCAGAGAAAGCAAAAGCACAGCAAAATTCCCAAATAAAGTACTATTTCCCAGTGAGTTAGTGCCTATTTAAAGAGATCCCTTTCCTAGGTACACTCATATAGATGAATTCACATTTTCTGTTTTAGATTTTTTTTTTTATTTTATGACCATCATGGACACTTTGGTACCTATTTTGAAATCATCATCATCAATAAGAAGTGTATCTTTTCCTTTCTATCAGTAGTCAAATCATGGATGACTTTTGAATTATTTAGAATGTATGAATTGCATTTCTATTAATGGAGCACTCTTCCTCTATAGAATCATGCAGAACATGGGAGAAAATCCATAACATTGCAGTCATTGCAAGATAATTATAAGTAGATCAATTATACCATCTTGATAATAGTTAATTCATTCAGCAAGTATTTATTGCACACTCATTCTATGCCAGGTGCTGCTTTAAGTACTAAGAACTCAACAATGAATAAAACAGATAAAAATTCCTGCCCTGTTAGAACTTAGGTACAAAACAAATAAGTACACACACACACACACACACACACACACACACGAAAAAAATACATATAAGTAAATATATACACATACACACGAAAATATATATTATGCATATAATATTAGTAATTGCTAAGGGGAAGAAAGTACAGCATGAAGTACTGGGAGGGGCTTGCAATTTTATAAAAGTTGGCAAAGGTGGGCCCATCTTCCAGGGAAAGAGAACAGCAAGTGCAAAGGCCCTGAGGCGTACTCATGGAAAAGTGAGGTTAGTATGAAAGACGTTCACTGAGCAAGGTGGAGAAGAGTAAGAAATAACACCAGAGAGGCAATGAGAGCCAGATGACATCAGGCCCTAATGGTTACTGGGGAACTTCAGTTTTTCTCTGAGTGAGTGGGAAGTCCTTGGACAGTTTTGAGCAGAGGCATGAGATCTGGTTTCTATTTGATAAGGGTCCCTCTAGCTATCTGGTGATATTAGACTAGAGGAAGAGGAGAGGTGGCAAGGGAAGAAGCAAGAATCCAGGAAAGAGATGATGGGGGCTTGGTTAAGAACACAGCTGAGATGTTGAGAAGAGTATAAAGCAGAGCTTATGGGAATTGCAGACAGTATGCCGACATATTGAATGAATTATTTGAGAGAGAAGAGTCATAGGCTATTCATGGGTCATATGCTAGTTTTTAAAATTTTTATTATTTTTTTAAAGTTGACCTAACTTCTTTTTTCTTTTTTTCTTTATTTTTTAAGATTTTATTGGGGAATTGGGGAAGGGGAACAGTGTTGCAGAATTGGGGAAGGGGAACAGCCAAGTTGTTGCCCTTTAATCTTTGTTGAGGAGAACGCAGCTAGCTCAGCTCCAAGTCCAGTCGCCATCCAGCCGCCCAATTAGCAGCTTGCAGCCGCTCAGCTCAAGATGCCATGTTCAGTCTTAGTTGTGGGTGGGCATAGCCCACCATCCCATGTGGAAGTTGAACCGGCATCCTTGTTAGGAGCACATGCTCTCACCAGCTGAGCCATCCTGCCACCTGTTGGCAGCTCAGCGGCAGCTCAGCCTGGGTGCAGCTCACTGGCCCATGTGGGAATCAAACCAGCGACCCTGTTGCTCAGAGCTTGCACTCTTGAGCAAGCTGTTAACTAACTGAGCCACTGGGCTGGTCCCATATGCTATTTATTTAAAGAGTTGAAAGAAAGAAGTTACCTTCTCTTGACAGCAAGTAATACACTGATTTTCCAGTTGTGACTCTGATATAAAAGTACTTTGTAAAGTAATTATCTTAAAAAGTAATTTAAGGAAATAGAGGAAATTAAAATATTATAGGTGATACCCACATTGGCAACAGTTGAGAAGGTGGCACAAGCGTGATTGCAGCCTTTTATGGCTAGTGGTTGTGGTGGGCAGATCCTAAAGTCTGTGATGCTTGCCTTCTGGTTTTCACACCATTGTGTAATTCCCTCCCCTTGAGTGTAGGCAGGACCTATGACTTGCTCTTTTAACCAATAGAATATGGCAAATGTAATGGAATGTCACTTCTATGATTATGTTATAGTATATAAGCTCCTGTCTCAGCCGACTAACATTAGAGAGACTATTTTATTGGCTTTGTGGAAGTAAGCTATCATGTTGTAAGACAGTCATGAAGGCGGCCATGTATAAAGGTTGGGTGGCCTCTAGGAGCTGAGCATTGCCCCCAGGTGACAGCCAGCAAGAAAACGGGACCTCACTCCTACAACCACAAGGAAATGAATTCTGCCAGGAACTAAGGGTTCTTGGAAGCTGGTCTTTCCTCAGTCAAGCCTCTGATGAGACTGCAGCTCTGACCAAGCGCTGTATTATAGCCTGGTGACAGCCTGAGCACAGCTAGGCTGTGCCTGTATTCCTGATCTGCAGAGATCATTAATGTGTGTTGGTTGAAGCCTCTAAGTTTGTGATAATCTGTAACGCAGCAATAGGTAAAATCATACAGTGGTGAAAGGTCAGACGTCCTGAGTGCTCACTTGTTTCCGCCATTAAAATCTGTGTGCTCTTGAGAAAGCTAGCTCATCTGCAAAATGAGGCTAATGGTGAGGTCTATTTCATGGCTTATTCGATAATTAAATAATTCATAGTAAGTGCTTATATCTGTACCTGTCATATTGTAAGCCTGTAACAAATCTTTATTATTACCCTTATAGTTATATCAGCTAAACACAGTGTATTAACACTTGTACTTTTCAAACAGATTTCCAAGGCAGACATTTTAGAAAAATGTTCTAACAGTTTACAAATCACTTAAAAGTAACCATTAGGAATCGCAACATCAACTGACCATCTATTGCTAATGTCTGTTCATGAATGAGATTAACGATTATCTTTAATGGTCTTGGAAAAACTCAGAATACATTAGGTAACAAGTTTAGCACTATCAGGGTTCAGACACTTCTCTGGTTTCAGAGGATTTGGTTTGGATTCATCAAGAATGAAGTTATAGATCCACCTGGAGCTAAAAACACTGTGCTTGACTGCCTATCCTCATCTCATTTCACCCCTCCCTACTCATGGGAAATGGTCAAAGAGACTCACCATCTAAAGTGCTGGTCTCACCTGCATTGTTCTCCGCCTTCTCAGGCTTCCTGCCCATACCACCCTTTCTATTTTCATTCCTGCTTATGTTCTGCAACCTGTGGATCCAGCTTGTTGCTGTAGATGCTCTCTCAGGATTTAGAGCTCTGAGAGAGAGCATGAGGCGAGAACCAAGTGCCCCTTCCTTCCTTCAACATTAACACCATGATAATGAGTGTCTAAAATAAATGGGCTTCAGGACAAACAGATCTATACACATTCCTGTCTTTTAGTGCCTTGGGGTCTCTAAAGAGACTTAGACCTCACTCCACTTAATAACCCCCACTTTCTTATATGTCACCCATATGTATTACCATGGGTCTCAGGTTGGGGTGAAGAGAATGGAAAATTAAGGACACTCATAAGCAAAGAGTGAAGAAAGCAGATTTTCTTCTGAACACGAAAGCTCTGAAGACTCCTTGAGGGCCTGTCTTAGTCTGTTTGAGCTGCTATAACAAAATGCTACCGACTGGGTGGCTCATAAGCAACCAACATTTATTTCTCACAGTTGTGGAGGCTGGCAGTCCAAGGTCAAGTCACCCGCAGAGTCGGTGCCTCTGGAGGACCCACTTTCCGGTTCATAGCCAGCACCTTCTCTGCGTCCTCATGCAGTAGAAGGGGTGAACTAGGTCACTGGGGTCTCTTCTATAAGAGCACAAATCCCCTCTGTGAGAGCACCACCCTCATGACCTTAACACCTCCCAGAGGCCCCGCCTCCTAATACCATCACACTGGGAGGTTAGGGTTTCAACTTCTGAATTTTGGGGGCCACAAACATTCAGACCATAACACTGTCTTTCAAGAGTTACCATTATTGACACACGCTTGCAGTGGCTGTTTTTTTAAAAGTGAAATCTTAGGTTGAACTTCCTGAGCAGAAGCAGAGCCTGAGGCAAGGGTTCTGGCTAAGGTTGTTGATGGGTGCAGGGCCCTCAGGCGAAAGGGGAGTGAAGGAAGTGGAAGAGGGCAGGGGACAGAAGCAAAGCCGAGAATGCGTTCTCTGATCCAACAGGCAATCTCGGGAGCAGACAGCACATCACACAGCTGGATCACCTTTAAAGCAAGGGTCCCGTGTCAGGCAGTCATTGGCTGAGGTCTGTGAGGTGATGATGGAAGTGGGCGCTTGCCCCTGTTTCGCAGATGGTGGTTCTCCAGCACTCATGGCAGCTCACCTTCCAGGCTGGGCATTATCAGCATTCACTACCACTGATACCAAGTTCGGAGTAGAGAGGCCGCAAATCCGTGGTTTCCAAGGGCCCACCTGGAGTTCCCAGCAATCAGCGAATTCACGGGGTCCTTGATGAAATTGAAGAAAGGACAAGTACACACAGGCATTTATTCTGCTTTAATTTATCCTGTTTCCCCTCTAAGTTTAGTGTACTACGTGTTAGGGCCAAACATTCCACGTGGCTGGTATAATCACTTTGAGGGCAGAAACTGTCATGCTGGTTTTTACACCCTGAAGACTTAACCCAGTCCTTAGTGTATGGAATTTTGACTTTGCTACAAGAGATTGTGACTAGCTGATTTCCATGGCTGTGTGTGGTTAACATCAATCAATTCAGTCCCACAGTTTCTCAACCTCAGCACTGTTCACGTTTTGGGCTGGATAAGTCTTTTCTGTGAAGGGCTGTCCTGCGTATTATAGTGTGTTTAGCAGCATCCCTGGCCTCTACGCGCTAGATGCCAGTAGCACTCCCCCCAAGTCATGACAACCAAAAATATCTCGAAGCATTGCCATATGTCTTCAGGGCATGTGAGTTTGTGAATGAGTGTGTGTGTGCCCCTGCATACATTATCCCTGGTTGAGAACTACTGAGTTAGACCCTTTGACCCAACATTACGTAGTGTGTTGCATTGTCCATGAGGAAGCTAGAGGGATTGAAGGCAGCTATTCCATCCTTTCATTCATGTGGACAAGCTGATTAAGGCACGCTTAACATCAGACTCTTGAATCAGAAAAGAGGCTTATGTATTTGAGAGGAAGGGTAGGGTAAGTTAAGATTGGCCTTTCAAGCCAGACAGCTGGAATTTAGATCCATTTACATTTCATCACTTACTATGTCAACTACTAGGTAAAGGCTTTTAACCTCTCTGTGCCTCAGTTTCTTCATTTATTAAATAGCAGGTAATCTTAACTGGTGGGGCTCTTATGAGGATAAAATGAATTAATACATTAGAACGTGCTTAGAAGAGTGTAGCACATATTAAGTGCTCAATAAATGCTTGTTGTTGGTATTGATAAAGAAGAGAATGGTTTCAACCACTGGTCGCCCTGATTCCTCATTTAACCTTGTCACCTCTTGGACTGAGGGTCATTGGCCTGTGTCTGGTAGGTAGGACTCAGTCCTTTTTGGTGCCACCTACCACTGCCCTACATCAGTCCATCAGAAAATGGGCCCTATTCTCACTGGTCCATCTTCTTAAAGCAGCTTCATCAAATTGGGGGTGGGGGGTGGGGGTAGCATTCTCTTTTGTCTCTGTCTCCCTCTCCCCACCCCACATCCCCCTTACTTTTGGCTCTAATTTTTGAGACTGGTTAAAGATCTGAGGGCCTAATTATTAATGCGTCAACTGCTTTTGCTTGTTTAGTAAGACAAAGTTTAATGAAAACATTTCTGTTGCCAGGTCAAGATGACCAGTACAAAGTTATCTTGAACTGATTTACTCAAAGGATTATTCTAAATCAATACATATTTCATATGACTCATGCATATTCCTTCACTCAAGATAGCACAGCATTAAGGGGAAAAATAACTGTTAGACAAGGCACAACTGAAGAACTGAAGTGATGTAATGAACTGTTATTACCATCCCGCAAACTGAAACTTAATTAATCTGAAAGATCTTCTCAGTGGTCTAAGTGGAACTTGTCTGATATAAAACACATTTTGCATTATCATCATTTATTATGTGCCAAATGTAGGCACCACATTGTTAGAGCTATGAAAGGAACTGAAGTCCTTTCTCTCTGGTGCTATTTTTGTTCCTGTTGCTTTTACTACATGTTATGTTAAATTGCTAAAAATTACTCAAAGTATATACTAGGGGTCACTAATTTTTTATGAAGGCGATGGAGAAATTTCAAAACTTTGAAGCAGTCCACACAACTGTAAATCCATGGTCTGCTTGTAGTTCTTAGAAATGAAAAATTTGACACGGACGAATGGTAAGCTGAAGTTTACTAACCAGGCCCGATATACTTTAGTTGCAAAAGGAGTGATGCAGCAGTGTCCCTTGAGGCAGGGGCCAGAGGCTTAACTCACTTCCTGTTGTGTCTTAGGCATAGTTTATGAGCAATTGATGGTACCAGATGATTCCCCTTCTAGATGGAGTCATTTTTCATTCATTCATCAAATATGTAATGAGTGTCTACTGTTACTGAGGACAGAATGGCATTAAATAAACAAACCTGTCAGGTGTGATGAGGGCTGTGGACAGAATGTGCAGGAATACTGGGAGTGAATCACTGTTTTATTCCAGGAATTCAGGAAAGTCTCTAAAATAATGGGTTCCCTAAGCAAAGTGACATTGGAATTTGCACTCTTAAGTCCAACTCTGTAAAGCAGTGTGGAGTTCTCTCAGTGTTGGAGTTATGTTTGCCTCGCATTTTCCCAGGTGTGGGCTGGGACGAGGGTAGGAAGAATAAGTGGAACAACAGAATGGGGTCGGGGGACAGAGTAGGTGCAGGATGGGAGGAGGTAAACCCGCTGGATTTGGCTGAAGCAGTGGGTGGGGAAGACTGGCTGTGGTGTTTGTATCTATGACCTCTCCCTGGGCACAGAGCTGGGGCAAGCTAAGTGTGTGAGCAGTGCTAGGACCTTTGGGGAGACCTAACCTGGTTGTAAATCCTCTCCCTAACTTGTCCTTTGCCATTGATCAGTTGATCAGTTGACTTCCACCTCTTTTGATGCTACTCTTTGGTGGTCTTCCGCACTTTTGTGTACACATACACCAAAGTTTCTGCTTTGAGAATCTTACCTCGTGCTTTTAACTGCTCGGCTCCCCTGCTTAGGGCTCTGCAAGAAGACAAGCTACTTTGTGTCTTCCAAGAATGGAGTGTTTAATACAGAGGCCTACACCACTGCTAAAAGCTGGGGAGTGAAGGACAGGAAGTCGCCTCCACTACTTCCTGAAGTGCCCTAGCAGTGGGCCCTGGAAGCTGGCCTGGAAGCCACGAGGGAATCTCAAGCATTGCTGACTATGGCGCAGATAGATGATTCTCACAAAGCTTAACTGAAGCTGTCTCTAACTTACACAAATAAGTTACACAACCATCTCTAGATGCCTACCTGGGGATAGAAATAGCCTATTCTTTTCCACCTTCCAGATTTCACCTGAGCACCCCTCATCTTCCCATGGGGAAAGGGATTCTGGGAAATGTAGTCCCAGCTCCTCCCCCTCAATATGGGAGGAGACGTCAGAAGGAGGGAGCACAGGTGCCAAGCTGGCATCACAAAGTACAGGCAGCCACCAGCACTCCTCCTAACAGATTTGACTGGGCCACCTGTCCCTTCAATTAAATTATGCTGGCCCCTTCTCTGTCATACCCAAATGGTTTCGCAGCTTATGGTATGAACCCTAACACGGCACCTCAAGGTGATAGTAGACTAGCTTTTTCTGGTGTTTTACGTAGGCATGGCTGGGCAAATTGCCCAGTCATAGGACCTCCCCCACACCCACACCTTTGATCTGATGCTAACACTAGACAGTTCCATTAATTCAAAACAGAGCTAAGTTCATGGAGACCAAAACTTTAATTTGAGAGTCAGACAGTAGGAGTCACAAGCCTACATAAGGAAACATTCATGTGTTGGTGATGCAGTAAAAAGGGACAGAAACAAGGAAAGATAAGCTGAAAACACCTTCCCCGCTACTGCCCACAAAAGGAAACTTCTCTTGACCACTTGTGGCTCCTGTGGTGTTAAGGGCACCAATCATCCTGCACATGGACACTGAGTATCTGCTATTATATATACCAGGCACTGTGCCAGGCAGTGAAGAATCAAAAATGAAAGTGCTCTGGCTATCTACTGTTACATAACAACTCCAAAACTTGCGGCTTAAAACAACAGTCATTTCTTTTACTCTCAAATCTGCAATTGAGCAGGACTCAGCAGAAACAGCTTTTCTCTGCTTCATGGCGCATCAGCTGGAGCTGCTCTTCTACGGGTCTGGAGTGCCCTCTTTCAAGATGGCTGCTCACGTAGTTGGAAAGTTGGTGCTGGCTCTCAGCTGAGCGCTCAGCCAGGCCTGTGGGCTGTGGGCCTTGGTTCCTTTCCACACGGACCTCTCCATAGGCTTCTCTGAGGCCCCTCTGCCTTGGGCTTCCTCATGACATGGCTGAGTTCCAGCAGAACAAGACAGTGGTGCGTTTTTATGACCTAGACTCAGCAGTGTTTCTTCTGCTGTAGTCCACGGGCAGAGGCAGGATCAAAGGGAAGGGACACCGATTCCACCTCTTGCTGGACAGTGGCAAGGTTCTAGAAGACATGTGGGAGAAAGCTCTCGTCAGGGCCGTCTTTGGATAATACAGCCTGTTTGAGGAGCTCGTGAACTAGCCATGAAGACAGACATGAAAGGGGTGATCACAATACAGCCTGAAGAGTTTCTGTAGAAGCCCTGAGGGAACTTCAGACTCTGCCCAGAGGTTTCAGGAAGGTTAGAGGAAGTGACGTGAGTTGTAAAGGAAGAATAGGTATTCACCAAGCAGAAAGGTAGCAGGGCGTGGCATTCCGGACTGGAAACATTATGAGCCAAGGGGCAGTAACCTCTGATGGAGGCATCACAGCTCCTCTGTGCATCTCTGCTTCTCCAGTTGGAGTGGGAATCCCACGAGGACCTCACGGCTCTCTCCACACAGCCCAGTACAGTGCCTGGCTCATCATTTCCTCTTGACTTCCACATTGTTGATGCTCACTCATCAATTTCCCATGAATGTAATTTGTCAGCTATAATTGTTCTCCTAGGACTTCATGACTGGAATGGTACTCGTCAGATAAGCATTTTTTTTTTTTACTCATTTCTTTACAAGGTGATCTAACCTAATATCATTTAGCTTATTTGCAACCAAATCCATCCCATTGTACTTCTATTTAAATCAAGCCATCTCGTTGCTGGATTTCTTTCAGGCCAAGGGTTTCCCTAAACCAACTACACCAGCTATTACCTGCAAACTTAACCAAGATCATGATGGTCTTCCAAGATGATGGTGTTTATTGCTCACTGGAGTTCTTGTCTTTTACCTCCATTCTTCATTCTGACTTTTTCTACATATTGCTGAAATTAAAAAGAGCTTTATGGAAGGCTGGGAATAGAGCAGGCAGAAGAATGAAGCTGTCCTGCACACAATTTTCCTTGACCTGAGCAGTCCAGTGGGCGGGAAAGAAAATGACACACGGTGAGACCTCATGTCCATTAGTGTTTCAGAAATGCATTAGGTCCCCTCTTGAGGCCTCTCCTCCCCCACAGTCTGTGGGTTCCTGGGTTTAGCCAGGATATTATTTTGGATTGCACGGCAGTAAATCATTTTGGCATTCATTTGCTGCTGCCTTGGTTCAGTATTTCAGACTCTAATAAGTACCTGTGGGTCCTCTGAAATCTAGTCCTTCATTTGGTGACTCATGGATACGTGTTGTGTGAGGTGCCTGATGCCCACCCTGCCGTTCTCTGTATAAACACCAGTAGAATGAAAACCCACTGTTCTTGATTCTTTCTGTCACACAGAGTTCTATTTGGTTGGCAAAACAAAGACAAACAATCAGCAAGTAAGGACTGAATTTTAGTTTGTGATTTTCCGTTTCTTTCCCTATTTAGATTTAGCAACGCTCTGCCTTCATCTCCCTTTAAAATGAAGCCTCTATAGGGAAGGAGAGTTCTAAGTAAACCCTTAAATACTTGGAACTGAAACTTGCTTTGAATAGGTTTAAATATTCCAAAATGTCACTGGGAAGTACATTGAATATGATAATGAACTCGCTGATTCATTGTACCCCCTGCCACTTTTTTCATCATCATTTTATTTCCTTCATTACTTAGTTTCAATTTGATAGTCTATCATTATGACCGCTCATTTACAAGCACCCGAATTCTCTCATTCCTTTATTTATTTGGCTTTTTTGCATGACAAAGCCTTGACCTTGGTTAAACACCACCTTCTTTGTGCCTGTACCTGAGTGGTTGAATGTTGCTAGCAGAACATGCAGACAGGTTCACTTTAAATCATGCCCACTGTCTTAGAAGAGGACCAGAGAACACCCAGTGAGCCTAGTAGGTTTGCTGCTCCCCCACCATAACAATGAACTTATTTCATCCCCGTTCCCACCTTCCCTTCCCTTTCCTTACCTCCTCCTTTCATTCATTCGTTTTAAAAACTTCATTCACTAAATATATATAGTGCTTGGCACAATTCTAGGCACTTGGAATACATGGGTGAACAAAGAGCCCTTATCCTGTGACACATTCTAAGGAAGGAAGCAGTGAACAGTAAACATGATAAATAAGTAAATGGCATGGTATGTTAGCAGGTGATAAGCATATGGCAAAGGAGACAGTAGAACAGCATCTGAGAATACTGGTGGGTGAAGGTTTAGCCATTTTAAATTGGGCATTGGGGAGGGGGCTCTTTGAAGGCGACATCTGACTAAAGAAGAATAGGTGAGGAAGTTGGCCAACTGTTATTTCATACTTTCTTTTTACCCGCCAATGCTCCCCACTCCTTTATCTGTACCACCCCATCCCCAAGCACACACAGGCTTTGCTGATAACCTTGCCCACTCTGGTAGAGCATAGAAGCAATTGGACACAATATTCTGTGACTGTCCCCACACTCTCTACCTTCCCTTTGTCACTATGCATGGAGTGAGTGTCTGCTGCTCTCCTGGGAGCCCTCCTATTATATAATATGTGCTGAATCCCATCCCCTTTCACCTTCTTAAGGACTTGGCTTCTGTCATTGTCCCCTCTCTCTCCTGCGTTATCAGTTTTTCCTCTCTGCTCAATCATTATACAGGCTTCTGTAACTCATCTTAAAAAGACAGATGCTTTGACCCCCATGTTCTCCTCCAGCGACTACCCCATTTCTCTTCTCCGCTTCACAGAAAAACCTTGAAAGATTTGCCTGGCATCATTGTCTCCATTTCCTGGTCTACCAATCTCTTTTCAATTTGGTCCAGGCTTTCTCCCTCAGCATTCCACAGTAACTGCTTTTATAAAGGTCACCTATCAACAAATCCAGTGGTCATGCCATCCCTCTTATCTTATTCGCCTCATCAGCAGTATTCATCTACAGGGTGGCTTTTTCCTCCCTTGAAAAGCATTCTTTTTTTAAAAAAAAAGAAAAATTTATTACATTTACTGGAGTGACACTGGTTACTAAAATTTTATAGTTTTCAAGTGTACAATTCTATATCATCTCTATATTGCATTGTGTGTTCACCACCCAGTCAGTTCTTCTGTCACCAGATATTTGACCCCCTTTTCCCTCTTCTACACCCTTACCGTCTAGTAATCACTAAACTATTGTTTGTGTCTGTGAGTTTTGTTTCTTTACTTGTTTGTCTTGTTCCTTTGTTGCTTTCAGTTTTATATCCCACGTATGAGTGAAGTCATATGGCTTTCAACTTTTCTGTCTGACATACTTCTCTTAGCATAATAATCCCAAGAGCCATCCATGTAGCCACAAATGGCACCATTTCATCTTTTCTTATGGCCAAGTAATAATTCCATTGTGTATATATACCACGTCTTGTTTAGCCAATCATCTGTCGAAGGACACTTTGATTGTTTCCATGTCTTGGCCATGGTGAACAATGCTGCAGTGGACATAGGGAATGTAAATTGGTGCATCCAATTTACTCCATCCTGACAGTATGGAGGTTCTTCAAAAAATTAAGAATAGAGCTACCATATGACTCAGCGATTTCTCTTCTGGGTATCTACCCCCAAAATCTGAAAACATTTATCCATAAAAACATTCTTTTCTTGACTCAGGAGACATGTCATGCTCCCCTGGATTTCTCCCATCTTTATTGGTCTTTTCTCCATCTCCTTTGCTTCTCTTCTTCTGTTTGATCTCCAACTGTTAGAGCGTTCTAACACTTGGTCCTGGGTCCCCTTTCTTTCTATATCTCTATCTCCCTGTGATCTCATGACGTTCCACGCAGATCTTTACATGATTTTACATGTCACTCAAGACTTTGCCATCTGAGCCTTAAGGCAACAGGAATTAGGTCTTGATCTCAGAATAGCAGGGGCAGAGAGAAGGGGACTGCTACTGTAGGTACCAGGGACCCAGCATTCCATAAACTTCCTCCAGACACCTGTCTGTGTGGCAAGGAGAGGTAAATCAGCACCAGTCTTCAAGACTTCTGCTCTAGCTCAATGGCCAGAGCTCATCACCTGCCTCCAGCCTGGTACAGTGGGCCAGGAAGCTTAGACTTCCGTGTGCTGTGAAGGAGAGGAGAACCAGATGCCAGGGACTCACTCATGACACTTACAAAACATGGTTTCAAAGAAAATATTACATATTAATATATTTAATATCTAATATATAATGATCTAATGTAATTATGTATAATAATATATTACTATATAATATTACCCAATAATATATATAGTTATCATGTATATGCATATATATGGCCTAGCCTTATAAAGTAAGCAAAGTTGTTACAGCATCATTATACCAATGAGGAACTAATATGAGTTGTGTAATCTATCAGCTGCATTTCTCTGTTATCAGAAATCATGTGAGCCCTGTTTCTTGACAGCTTTTTTATAACCTTTAGGTCAAAAGCACAGTGTACGCTATATTGCTCCCTACCCTGTTACTGTATTCTCCAACCCTGATCAGCATTCCACCAAGAGATAAATAGACTATGCCTAGGAGGGATGTCAGAACCTTTCCAAGAGCATTAGAAAGTATTTCCAAAGTTAAATTACTTCTTCACCGGCAGCAGACATCCTGCTCATCTGTCCTTTCTGGGTCATGCTTACTTCATGGCTGTTGATTGCTGCAGCTCTCAAAGGGCGTAAATGATACGTGGGTTATTGATTGGGTCAGAACTATTTTTAGTTATCAGGGGGCTGATGATTTGTGATGATATGAAGCTTAAGTGTGATGATGTAGTTGTCCCTAAGCTCAACTTATCTAATAGGCCACCTTGAAGGAATAAGGAGATGTGAAGATGATCTGTAACAAGTGAAAGAACTTTCGGAATTGTAGGGGTCAGAATTGGCATTGCTTAGTTCTGAGGACAGATTTATTACTGCATGGAGGGGGCATCCACAGAGGGGGCGTTTTCTCTCCTGGTACCCCAGAGGACATTAGAGCAACTTCTGTTCATAGTCATCGGGATTATTTGTAGATGTTATAATAGTTGCTCTGTTGAATTGTGAGTTCCCTGAGGTCCAGGACCATGTCGTAGCCTTCTCCATATCCCTAGGGGCCAACATAATGCCTAGGATGTAGTCGAGTTATCGTTAGGCATTTGTTGAATGGCTTTATGAGTGGTTATGTTGTGAGGAAGAGAAGACATTTGCTTTACACAATAAATCTGTCACCCTGAGTAGGTGATGGAGAAGAGTATGCTACAGCAGTGCGCATTAATTAGCACTACTTATCAAACATAATTTCTCTTCTTGGTTACCTTGTAGACAAATGGGTCCCTATAACCACTTCTTATAATAGTCAAGGTGCAGAAGTGGCATGTGTCCTGATGAGCCCATCTGAGCTCTGCCTGTCCTCTGACACAGTTGACTGATCAGCATGAATCCCAATCACTACAGTGAGCTGAGCTGCAATGGACATGTAGCACAAATAAGAAATAAACCTTTATCCTAGCACACCAGCCAATAGAAATAATGTCATTTTAAATTTTCTGGTAGCACATATAAAAAGTAAAAGATTAAATTAATTTTAATATGTCTTATTTAATCCTATAGGTCTAAATTATCATCACTGAAACATGTAAAATAGAAATTAAGGAGGTACTTTACATTGTTTTCAGACAGTCTAAATCTTCAAACTCTAGTAGATATTTTCCACAATCAGCGCATCTCAGTTTGGATTAGCTACCCATATTTCCCCATGTATAAGACACACCTTTTTTGAAAATTTGGGGTCTAAAAATTGAGTGCGTCTTATACAGTGGTTGTAGTTTTTTTTTTTACTTGCATTTCCCGCTTTTCTTGCACTTGTTTTTGTTTGTTTGTTTGTTTTTTTAAAATTTTTTTTATTGTTAGTTTCAGGTGTACAGAACAATACAATAGTTACCCTTTTCACCCTCACCAGGTAACAACCCCCCTCCCCCCATCTATTGCCCTCCCACCCCTGATATCATGCTTATCTATTACAATTCCATTGAATCCATTCCCGCTCTCTACTCCATGTCCCGAGACTATATGTATATATATAATTATAGTTGACATACAGTATTATTCAACATCAGTTTCAGAAATACAATGCGGTGGTCAGGCAATACAAATTGGTAATTGTAATATGGCCTCAGGGATAGAAAAAGACAGTCCGAGGAATATAATCTATAATGTTGTAAGTATTTCTTAGGGGGCCAGATGGACCCATGTCCTTTTGGGGAGTCCACTTCATAGTTGATGTAGAGGTCTCGCACTTGTTTTTGTGCTCATACAACCACTGTAGGATGCACCCAGTTTTGAGACCCCAAATTTTTCGAAAAATGGTACGTCTTATACACAGGGGAATATGGTATATTTAAAGTATTTAATAGTCACATGTGGCTAGTAGCTACCAAATTGACAGTACAGCTCTTATTAAGTCACTGATATTTGGAGCTATTCCTTATTGCAGCCTAACTTAGCCCATCCCAACTGATACACCACATGTTGAGTTTTTTCAGCTATCCTGATGCAGTAATTTTCCTAGGCTTGATGCAGGGATCACCAGTGTTGATGCAGAGTGACCAAGTTATATCAACGTTCACTTAATAAAATACAGCAAAACCTTGGATTGTGAATAACTTGGTTTGTGACTGTGTCGCAGGACGAGCAAACATTTCTAATACATTTTAACTTGGTAAATGAGCAATGTCTTGCAATACGAGTGGTTTGTTTCCAGAATGAATTATGCTCGCAAACCAAGGTATTACTGTATTTGAAAACTTGTGCTTAGCAGCTCAGCATTAGTCCTCTCCTGTTTGGTGTATAGAGGAGTGCTTCATTGAGCCTCTCATAAATGTAAACCATATTGAAACCTTTGTAGTGGCAAGAAGATGAAATTTTTCTGTCTAATAATGGTGTTTTAACAAGCTAATCAATAATGTCAGAAAGCTACTCAGAGTCTAGGTCTCAAGATGCTCATCAGTTAACTTGGGAAATATTCATTCTCAATGACCAAGTGCTTAGTAACACACTGGGTGCTGGGGATACAGCTGCAGAGAAGCTGTAAGTCTCCTAGAGACATTAGTGAAATACACATTACAGAATTAACTGAAATATGACCTACATTAGTTTTACATTGCTGCATAAGAGATTTCCTCAAACTCAGAGGTTTAAAACAACATATGTTTATGATCTCATAGTTTCTATGGGTCAGGAGTGTGGGTGCAACTCAACTGAATCTTCTAATCAGGTCCCCATAAGGCTACCATCAGGTGTCAGCTAAACTGTATTCCTTTCTGGAGTTTAAGATCTTTTTCATAGTTGTTTGCAGAATTTAGTTCCTTGTGGTTGGACTGAGGTCCCAATTTCTTGCTGGTTGCCAACCAGGGACTGTTCTCAGCTCCTAGAGGCCACTCATGATTTCTTGCCCTCACGGACCCTCTCACAACACAGTAGCTCACTTCTTCAAAACCGGCAGAGGAATCTCTCTGACATGGAGGCTCTCTTTTAAGGACTCACCTGATTAGTTCGGGCCAATCCAATGTAAGCTCTCTTTTGGTTAACTCAAAGTCAGCAGATCAGTACCCCAATCACAGGAGTGCTATTCCCTCATAGTCATAGGTTCTGACCACACTCAAGAAGAGGTGGTTATTTGGACGTGTATACGGGGTGGGTGGGAATCTTGCAGGCTTTAGAATTCTGCTCACTGTATAACTTGGGACCTGACAGAGGAGGATTTACCGGGCAGAGAAAACAGCATATGAGAAAATCCTGAGACTTTCAGGAGTTTGACAGTTGGGAAAAAAGAAAGAAGGCCCTTGTGACTGGAACCCAGTGGTACAAGATAAGGGAGTGGCCAGATCATGCATTGGCCATTTTAGTGATTTTCGAGACAGCCATGGGAAGCCATAGGTCACATCACTTTTTAAAGACGTCTCTGATGTCAGTGGGAATATACAAGGCAAGAATGGAATTGGAGGGAGCCCAGCGATAGGGCTGTTGCATTCTTCAAGGAGATAAAAGATGGTGGCTTACAGGAGGATGGTGGCAGTGGAGATGGAGAGAAGTGGATGAATTTGAGAGCAATGTAGGAGTAAGACATGGTGACTAAATGGATATGGGGTAAGTTAAAAAAAAGAAAAGTCAAAGGCAACTCTGGACTTTAGCAGCTGGGTGGATGGTTGTTTCATTTCCCAAATCTGGGGGCACTGAGGAACAGTTTTGCCAGAGAAACAGATTCATTTTAGACACTTTTCAGTCTGATATGTCAGTGAGACTGCTGAGGGCAGATACCATGTCGACCATTGAATGTGCTAACCTGCAACTTGGAAGAAAGGCTTGGGGAAAAGTTACGAATCTGGGAGACATCAGACAATAGGTGACATCTGAAGCCATTGGGAAGGGATGAGATCTCCCAGGGAGAACAGGTAGATGAGAAAAGGGCCTGGGTGGAGTCCGCAGGGAACCCTCCTTTAAAGATCTAAGCCGTAGTGAGTGGCCATTTACATATCTACCAGGGGTGCCCCCAAAAATGTATACAAGTGGACACTTTGGTCAACGTTTGCTCAAGCAGTAGTTCGCCGTAATCAGAAGTGTCTGGATGATGATGGTAGCCATTTTGAGCACCTCTTGTAACTGCAGAAGTCAAACGTGACTTGTATTCATCTTTTGTTATCGGGATATATTAAGTACTACAATTTTAATACAGTTTTCTTTCTTAAAATGTGTGTACATGTTTTTGGCACCCTCTTTATTTCCTGTCGCTGATGCGACATGTGATTCAACATGTGAGAATCAACATGTGATTATTTAGGAACATAGGGTGCCTCCCAGGCTTCTCTCCACCAGGGACAGTTAGTGTAGGTGACTGTGTGTGTGCGCGTGTGTGCACGCGCGTGTGTGTGTGTGTATGCATGCGTGTGTGCGTGTGTGCGTGCGTGTGCGTGTGTGTGTGAATTGTGGAGAGAGAATTGCATCAAAATCAGCTGAAGAGCTTTTTTGAACTATAATACACTCACATTTCTGATGTGTCCCTAAGGAAATCAAGGATTTAAAAATGTAAAAGTCTTTTTAGAGACGTATGCCCTCATTTTTCAGAGGAAACTGAAGCTGAAAAGCACAAGTCATTTACCCAGTGACACACAGCTGGTTAGGTGGCAGCCCCGCTGAGAGGAGTTGAAATTGCTTAGCAATTACTTCAAGCCCTATAGTCCTTCAGAAATGTACATCTCTCCATCAGTTTCAGAGACTACATCCCACATCCACCAAGAAATTCTAGCATCAGCAACAGGCTAGGGAGATGCCCACTTGAGTATTCAGTAACTATGGGAGAAAGAAGGAAATTCTTACTTACTGAACCCCCTACTGTGCAACTATGTCAGCCTCAGAACAACTCTGCAAGTCGGGTATTATTATCCCCATTTTAAAAATGAGGAAACTGAGGCCCATGAGCTAAGTAACATGCCCAGAAACACACAGGTAGTGAAGGGCAGGACTAGGCTTCAAGCTTCTTTTTACCACTGGCTCTACCTTCATTTTAGGATATAGGGGAAATTATGTATGCATTGTATCCTGGATTCCATTATGTCACTCAGCATTTTTCCAAAAAACAAAATGGCAGTGGAATTGAATCCAGGAGAAAGTATATTTCCATTGGCCCCAGCTTTCCCCTTGTGGACCAGCAGTTCTGAAGCCCAGCCGTCTTTGTGACAATCTGGGTTCCCTCCTTACTCGCTGTGTGATCTTAGCCACTGTTGCCCAGTCTCTCTGTGCTTCAGTTTCTTGTCTGTAATAGATTAGGGTAATGATGATGCCTGCTTCACTGGGCTTGTGTGAAGATTAGGTTATTTAGTGCATGTGAAAGCCCTAAAACACTCCCCAGTGTGTAGCACGTGCTATGTAAGTGCTCCCACCTCTACTGCTCCTATTTTCTTTGGCCAAGAGGCCTGTCTGACTTCCCAGTTGGAAATTAATATCTTCTTTTTTGCCCCAGCATTTTAGGGATTTCCTTTGTTTTACTAACAGCATAGAGATGAGCAAGTGATACCCAGGTAATTGCCTGAGGGATATAGAACAGTTGCAAGAAACTACCCTGGTTTGACCCTTCGTCCTCTGTAAGTGAAAATGTCACGCATATTTATACCTGGGACCCTTTGCCTTTGTCTCTTCTCACTGCCTGGAATGCTCTCTCCCTCAATAAGGAAAGAGCCTATCTCTCTGCACTTTCTTTGGATTTCTGCTCACATGTCACCGTATCAAAAATCCTGTCCACACTACTCTATCTAAAATAGCATATCCTCTCACCATTACTTTCTCTTTCCTTACCCTTCTTTATTCTTCTTCTGAGCATGCCATCAGAAAGGTGTGTTGACTGAGGGTCTGGGTCCCCAGTAGAACTTGAAGTCCATGGGGGTAGGGACTCAGTCTGTTGAATGTTGTTGAAGAAATGAATGTCTTTAGAGGAGCATGTAGCAGATGTCCGGTGCTGTGGAGGGACAGGAGCCAGGACTTGGGGACTTGACTCTCAGAGTTTCTTCTAGGTTAGCCTTGTAATCAAAGACTGGAAAACCCTTCCCAGGTATCGGTTCCTTATTTGTCACCTTCCCAGGTCATAACTTGGATGAGTGCTGCGTTCTCACCACCACCACCACCAATATGGTGCTGCCCTTCTTGGAGATAATGACGACTAACATGTTTTTAGATGTACTGTGAGCATCTTACCTGTATTATGTCATTTAATACAATCCAATACATAGATACAGAAGGTGCCAAAACAGTGTATACACATTTTAAGAAAGGAAAAAAACTATTAAAAGTGTAATACTCAATATATACTGATCACAAAAGATGAATACGAGTCACGTTTGACTTCTGCAACTACAAGAGGTGCTCAAAGTGGTTGCCATCAGCATCCAGACACCTCTGAGTATGGCGAACACTGTTTGGTAGCCTTCTGTGGCAAGCATGTAAACTGTTTCAACACCACAGCAGAAGAAGCAGGACTTGTTGCTGTGCGAGGCCTCCCAGATCTTCCCTTGTGCACATCACACACAGGACCATGAGTCTCAAACTCTTCACAAATGCATGTAGTTGTTAGGTGCATTGGAGGGTCTGTTGCATACTCAGGCCCCCATTGTTGTTGTACTTCCACAGTGTTCTTTAATTTCAAATACCACTTCAAAATGGTCTTGTGCTCCTCCAACGACAGCTGTGCTTCCGCCATTTTCTTTGACTGTCCTACTTGTCACATGGTGACGCTAGCATTCGTTTGATTAATGCCATCTTTTGAGTGCATCATACTATACATTATATATACATTATATATACATTATATATACATTATATATACTATAATTCAATTCAACTTCAAAAAGTCATACATAGAAAACATCTCTTAAAATGTGTGTACATGTTTTTGGCACCCCTGGTATTGCCATCATTTCCCATTTTACAGTTGAACAAACTGAGGCATAGAGAGGTTCAATAGTTTGCCCAAGAGCCCAGTGATGGTAAGAGGTAGACATAGGACTATTTGCAGTCCAACCTCAGAGTCTGCATTTCTAACTAACCTCTGTAATTCAGCTGCCTATGGACCTATGTTTGCTCCCAGAGTGTCCTCATCCAATACTGTGGATTTTGATATTGTCTATATCCCGGCCACACTTACTCTGTATCTCCGTCCCAGGCTGCTCTCCTGAGCGCCAGACTCATTTATCTAACTCCCCACAAGCCATCTCCTCATGGGTATCTTGACCTTAACACTTTCAAACATGAACTTATGATCTTTCTCCATGTCCCTGCCCCTGAACTTATTTATCCTTTAGTGTCCCCTTCTTGGCAGTGATGTCAAGGGTCATGAGATGCAGAGATGTGTATACCTGAATACATGTCTTTGAGAGATGGATTGCTTAGATTAGATAATAGCATGGTATTTCTTCTTTTCCTAACTATCACCTTGTCTCACCTTCTATTACTGTTGGGTTGTTGGAAAAGTCATGACGTATTTTTTTCTGTTTTTTGTTGCAAAAATGTGTCCTGACTTTTCTGACAACCCAATACATTGAGACATACCAAGGCAAGGACCATGATTTCTATATCTTTGCATCCCTAGCATCTGGTGCATGGAAGGTGTTCAATAGGTTCTTGTTGAATAAAAAGAAAAAAAGAGAAGGAATGTTTTCTGTGAATCATAGCTCTTTCTATTCCAGTAGCTTCCATGCTACTATTGAATTCCTCCTTTATTCTTCTAAAGATGTTTTCCAGACTCCTCTAAATGGGCATTTTTCTTCTCACCAAGGTTCTAACCTAAGGGAGTTTTATTGCAGTGTATTAATGAAATAACTCTAGGTTTCAAAAAAGTCATTTTAATTTCTCATTGACATTTGCACACTAGGATTTATGTGGAAAAGAATACTTAATAATGAGGGAAAACCTATTTAGACAGTGAAGCATAATCATTCAGCATTGGAGGAAAGAGTGATCCATTAGCCATATAATTAGCAATCATCTGTTTCACATTTATTTTTCTGGGCTGAAAAGTTCAGTTCCCCCTTGAAAAACTGAATATAAATTGTAAGCCTAATACACAGAGACACACGCATGGGCGCATGTGTGCACACAGACACACGCACATACACACACACACACAAGACCTATGAATAGACATTCATCATCATTCAAGGGGATTCAGGTTACATTTTTCTCAAGTTTATCAAAATAACTCTTAATAGCCTCAAATCAAATCTCAGTTCATTAGTAGCTTCCTTTTGCTCTTGGTTTTTGTTACTCTGTTTTCTAAATTAGGACATTCCTTTCAGATTAGTTTGTATAGTCTGATAAAGGAACAATTCAGAAATTGTGCATCTCCAGCCCATACAAAGCCATGAGTTTATTCAAACCTCAGAGTTTAGTAGGTAAAGTTCACAACAGGGTCAAGGGATGTGGATCCCGGATAAACATGCAGCTCGGCTGTGAGCAAGTTGCTTGACCTTGTCTGTCCCCTTCCTATGAGCAATGCAAGGGAAGCCTCTCTCACAAGGCTTGTGTGGGAGTAAAGTGAGGTGATGTGTGAAAGTGCATCCAAAATTACAAAGCTCTAAAAAATAATAATCATAAAGCGATGGTCTTATCATTATTATAACTGAAATAATAAGAAAAAAACGTATCATTTTTATCATGCTGAATGAATCAAAACAGCTGTGATTTTATGCAGAAAATGGTTGTGATTGGAAGTTTAGTTGACTCACTATGTGTTCAGATAATGAAGTTGGCTTTTCCACACACAGAAATGTGGCATTTAAAAGATGCCTTCAGTGAAATATACCTAAGAAATAATGTTTCTTAGGTTCATGGGGATCTACAGAATAATTGTTATTCCACTAGGTGGTTATTTTCTGTAACACTAGCAATCACAGTAATTCCACGAAGAGAGTATATTCTAGGATTGTATTGTGCTCTAAATCAAAGTTTGGTTGACTGTGAGTCAGTCAGATTCTGTGAATCAGTCATATTCCCATATTGTCTTTCTCGTTGCACATTTTTACTATTTCTCTCCTAGAGGAGAGAGGTACAACTGTGAGGGCGTAGAATCTTGTGGGAAAGCTAGGTGAATTTAATGGATTCCATTATCACAATTAAAATTTCCAAGTAAGGAAGCCACAAAGCCTTCCCAGACTCTGAAGTATATCTTTTAATATAAACAGAAGACCCATTCTTAGCAAATATAGTCTTTGTTCTGCTTTATAACTTGAAAAGCTGTACTATATATTGAAAAACAAGAGACAATCTTTTCTAGAGCACAGAAATGCTTGACTGATCAGCTGTGAGACCTTCTCAGATCAGGGCATCAGTGCATTTGCAGACATGGATTGGACAGGATGGAGAGCTTTGTGTGTGTGCTCTGTTTTTGTATATTCTGGACAGTCATTGCCACCCGTGAGCTCATCCCCCCTGGCTGCTTAGCTCTAAGTACCCTATGCAGGGAGGACCTAATGTAATAGCTTACTAAACAGAGAAGCAACGTGTGCAGAGACACAGCACTGGCCACCACATCTTCAGTGGTTACTGGCTTGTCCGTTCCCTGGATGGTTGCCTCATTCACAGTAACTTGGTGTCTTGCCTCGAAGAGTGACTTCAGCAACAGTCACTTCCTGCTTCACAGGACACACAGCTTTCACCTGGGCCAGGACTCACTTTGACCGTATTCCCGAATTACACAAATATTGGTTAGGCTCAGAGGAATCAACCATGAATAACAGAAACATCCCTTGTCCTCAGGGGGTTTCTGCTTGTCCTGAACCTGAAAGTAAAAACCTCATTTCAGCTTGAGCTACCAGAACGTTTGATTTTTCAGAGCAATATCAGAGGGTGCCCCTCCCAACGTTGTGGGTTTCGGCCCTGGCCCTCTTCGCCATGGGAAATTCAGCACCACCAGAGTCCCTGAGAACATGGTAGTTGACCCTACTTTGACTTTTATAATATCTTGAGGCGTTCTTAGGGAATTAAGTACAGTATTTATAAGCCAGCAAGAAAGCCCTGAATGAGAATATGAGAAATGATGACAATTATACATCATCTATAATTGAAAAACAATTCCCTGTAGCACAAATTTACCCCAGCTAGAGCCTAATGCTGAGCTTCTAGTTTTGTCTGCTGTGTACAAACATTGGATTGTTTCTAAATACTATTATAAGGAGTGTTCAGCCAAAAAAGCCTAACATATCTGTCCACATTCTTGAACTATAAAAGTCTAAATGACATGCAGTCCAGAATGACCCTGTGTGAGAAAGAGATGGATAAATCATCGGTCATGTTGCTAAATTAAACTCATTTGGCTCACTGTTCTCTCATCTTTCTTCTGCCTCTTTCCACAACCCAGCCCTCCCTCTGGGAAATGACTTCCAAAGGAAATCTCATTGGCAGTGTCCTTTTGGCCAGAGACATAGACCAAAACCTGTTGGGTGGTTATCAGGGTGTGAAGTCCTAGTTTTACTTCCCTAAGTTCTGTGTTGATAAAAAGCCCCACAGGAGGCAAAGGTTTGGGTCCAAAGAACACGGTCCTTTGAAAAAGCTCTGCCTGTTCCTGACCCAGATTTAAATGTCACATCTCTTAGGTCCCCCCATCTCCACCACCACCGCCGCCTTTCTTTGTCCTGGAAGATTGAGAGCACCTCTCCGTCTCTGGGCTCTCACTGCATCGCTCCCTTACAGTTGATTCTCCACACAGCAGCCAGAGTGGTCTTTGAAAACCTGAGTCCAAATGGCTTGCTAGTGACATTAGAGTAAATTCCAGCTGTCTTGTTGTGGCCTGTGAAGCAGTGCCCTCTGGCCCCTGCTCACTTTTCCAGCGTCTTCTCGTGCCAAGCTTCATGATAAATACACCGCAGCTACTCTACTCTCCTTCTGCCCCTCAAATGTAGGAAATACCAAGCAATTTCCCAGCTTAGGGCCTTTGCACCCAGAACACTCATCCCACGGTCTTTACCCATCTGGCTCCTTTTTTAAATCCCAGCTCACGTAGCCCCTCCTCAGAGAGGCCTTACCTCGACCTCTTCTCCAAAACAGTGTGTGCCCCACCCTACCCCATAATTATTTTTCCCGTTACTGTGTTATCTTCAGAACATGCATCACTACCTGAATGTATCACTCTCTTTTTTAACTTTTTTGCCTCTCTTTTTAAAATATATTTTTACAGAATGTAAATGCCATTCATAGCTCTCCTGTTCACAGCTGGGTCTCTAGGGCCTGCAACAGTGGTATATTTGTTGAATGAATATATACACATACAGTGGCCCAGCTTATGATGGAAGAATGCCCCAAACTTAAACTCCATACAAGTTCATGCTTTCTAACTTCCAACTCAATTTAAACCATAGGAGAGAGACTTGGATGTGATTTTCAATTTAGTTTCTTTTTTCTGTTTCAGTCCTCTCTAATAAATAGTGACATTATCTTTGTGAAGTTGCATGCCCCATGGGAAGTGCTTGGAAGATATGCAGAACAAATGAATGTAAGAATGCCTTTCAGGTAGGTGTCAATATATTTTCCCTACTCTCTCTGCTGCTTCGCTGTAAACCTATTGCGCTCCTCTCTCTGAACAAATGAAACTGAAATGAAGGGCAATGCTATTAGAGAAGACAATCCTTCGAATGTTTAAGAAGCTCAATAAGTCTTCTTAGTCAATAATGATTTCATGGCTTTTTGTGAAATTTTTGGCTAATTCATTCCTTAGCAGGTAGATATTTCAAGTGCCTGTGAGAAAGAATTTTCCAAGTGACATGTTCATTTCCAAAGTGCCATTTTTCAGAGCCTTGAGTACTGCTGCTTTGAAGGGCCAGATTCCAGGCATCAGTAGTACCAGGCAATATTCATGGTCCTTAACAGACAGGTCCCTTCTAGAAAATCATTAAAATCTGCTTCCATAGAAACAAGCTCAACAAATTTCATGAAAGCATGCTCTATTGCTAAAAGTAGCCTATTTTTAAATTTTAAAAACTCAGTTTGTGAGTAGTGTTCAAACCCAAGCATTGATATTTATTCCAAGAGGAATGGAAACTGCTTTGTGTGGCTTGCTTAGTTGTTTAAAAGGATGAATTTCCCTTCATCTCACAGTGACTGTTCTTATTTTCCCTATAGATTAAGGAAAAGTGATCTTCATTTGCTAGATGGAAATAAAATAAAGTATTAAACCTGACATTATAATTGCCAGATATGTGGGTAGTCCGTAATGGAATCTCCTGGAGGAAGTGGAGGAATTTAGTACCAAGGACAGTTCCAAAGGGACTCACGAACTGCATACTTTTGGTTCGCAATTTGCCAATAAGGTCAAGTCAGACAACAGGAAATAGGCGAACTGGTGCCAATTCTAAAATATACCTCTTAATGAGCTGTGGAAAGTAATAGAGACAAAGAATCAGCTACATTTTTAGGGATGGAGAGGAGCTAGGGACACATTTAGAGAAGGGCCATTTCCATTCCGAGGCCAGTAATATATGTCCCTGGTGCATATTATTTTCTTTGTTTGTTGGCCTTCATGGTCTAATATTCAGTCGAAACAGAGGCTATGATTTCTCGCATCTATTTGACTCAAGGCAACTTTCTCAAAAGAATGGAGATAAACACAGTTCTAATCTTTGGATTTATTTTTTTGTATTTCAAATGTTACAAAGGAAATCTAAGAATGCAGGGATTTAAAACATGTATATTTATCACTAAGAGAGAGAAGGAATATCAATTTAGTTTTTATTGAAAATTATTATACTATAATTCATAATTAATTAAAGCCAGTAATCAATGCTATAACTATCTAATATGGATTAATAATAAGTCACACATAAGGACCACTACAAAACATGCTTAGACAGAGTCATATATCAGATCAACATCTTCTGGCCAACAAAGACCAAATTCTACCTTGTGATAAAAGTAAGGTAGTGAAATTTAGTGAAATTGATGCCCCCAGCCCCCCCCCCAGTAGAAATCTCATAAAACCTTCTGCCGGAACATACATCTATCTGGAGGCAAGAACCTGAGCAGATGGTGGAAACTCGGGCAATGTTAATGGACAGCAAGCTCCCCTAGTCCCTGGAAGGGTTTCCTGTATGAAGGGCCTGGCTTCGTCATACCTCACAATTCTGCAGGCCCATTACCTCGCAGAAAAGTGCTGTCTGCAGCAGCAGTAGGACGTTTCTTATGCAGCATTAAGAGAATGTGGTCCAAGCAAGAAAATGAAAACCATAATAACTATGAATAATAATCTTCTTTCTAAATGTAGGCATTCCTGCAGGCCAACACTTTTAGGAGAAAATACTGTTAATGTATGGACCCTGATAGGCCTCATTAATATTGATATGCTTTCACCTGAATGTAGTTCCACCTGATGCGCCCTGATGCATTTCCAATTTATGCTATCATCTCATCCAACGTTTCAGACCAATAACTCTACCTAAGGAGGTATATGCATTTCCAGAGGAGGAACTGCCCTGCCATATCATTTCAACAAAACGTACAACTATCATATCAATTTGCCTGACTGTAAACACCCCCATATAATCTTATCTGTATTTATCATTTTCTGCAGACTGCACTTCTGAATCCCAGGTTTAGTCTCCTTGGATTGTTATTCCTACAATGTTTAAAAGAAGCTGAATTATAGGTTTCTTGTGGGAAATTGCCAGTAAAACCTGCTTGAATCCCTGTATGTCCATGGATAGAAGTTTTCCTCTTAAATTAAGTCTATTTTTAGTGCATTTTTTAGGTTTACAGAAAATTGAGTAGATAGTACAGAGTATTCCCACATACCCCCTCTCACCCCACTCAATTTCCTTATTATTAACACCTTGCATTAGTGTGGTATGTTTTTTATAATTCATAGACCAATTTTAATACATTATTATTAACTAAAGTCCATAGTTTACTTTAGGGTTCATTCTTTGTTTTGTACAGGTCTGTGGGTTTTGACAAATCCATTATGTCATGTACCTACCAGTAAGGCATCACCTAGAATATTTTCACTGCCCTAAAAAAATTCCTTGTACTCCAGCTATTCATCTCTGCCCCCTTACTCCCCCACCAACCCAAACCACTTGCAACCACTGATCTTTGTATTGTCTCTGTAGTTTTGCTTGCCAAAAACATGGTTATGCTTTTAAGTTTTCACAGATAGGAAAAATGAGTTTCGGTGTATAAACTTCCCATTTTCCAAAAGTGAGAGAGCTCAGTAACAGAATACATACAAAGGGCCTCAGTTTCATGACTGCTCCATTGGTTGAAGCCCAAAATATGGAAAGGGAGTTTGCATTTTAATAAGGCATCTAGCACATGGTCTCTTCATTCAAACTACACCCAGAATTTTCATTTTTAATATTAAAAATTGCAGATACAGAAGTAGGCCAGATCCTTATTAAGTTTGATTTTTAAAAAATTCCAGGATTCCTTGGTTTACCTCTTTAATTCCCCTATACTCAGGGCCACTGTTGAGGCTGCATGCCCTGGTGTGGTTATTTACAGCTGGATGTTGATACTGACTAGTTAGTAGTGTTCTTCTCATACTGGTTGTAAAATTCTATATTTTTATATTTCCCCTGCCTATATCAAACGAGAGACATGTTCTGCAAACTTAAAGTGCTGTATACGTGTTGGTTAATTTAATAGTGTCCCATTAAATTATGTGCATTGCCAGCACCATCTCTGCATTCCTGAAAAAAAGCTGATCTCAGCTGAACTCATACAAATACCGATTGCTCCAAATCATCACCCTGTCGAGGTTTTGTAGGCAAGTGGCTACCCTAAAAATGATGGTAATGAGGAGAGGAAGAAATATCAATGGGAAGCTGGTTCATAAGATTGCATGACTCAAAAATGCATGCCCGATGTCCCCACTACATTTCTCACTGTTAATCTCTTTTTAGTTTTTTCTTCTTCACCTCTTACAGGCTTCTATCTTCAATCTCCTTTCCTTCCTTGCTAGTTCAAACTGTAACTGACGATGGGTTTTCTTCTCGACTGGCTTCATTTTTGCTGTTCTTCCAGGAGAAAAATCTATTACCTGCCCCGCCGGTACAAGTTCATGAGCAGGTTAGTAGCATGCTCTGTCATGATAGTGTTTGCTTGATCTGTTGCTTTGTGTGCTCCAACAATGACAATACATGCTGGGGAAGATGCGGCCTTTGTCACATGGGGAAACTGGCCGCCAAGCTCATTCCAAAAATAGCTAGTTCAGGCTAGCCTGGACCTCTCAGAGTGTCCCCTGTGACTTCTCCACACTTGAGAGGACACAGTTCATCTGCAGGTATGTTGGGACTGCTTTTGTTTGCTTGTTTAAGCCCATTCTGTTAGATAAATTACCAAAAATCCCAGCTGCTTCGGGTATCTTTGACCGGAATGTTTTTCTTTTTCCCCGCACAAATTCCACTCTCCATTATATGTAACTTGAAATCTTGAAGTGCAGACAGTCACCCTTTCAAAAAGCTGACAGTTGCTCGGCCAGCCACATAGGTGGGGCCCTCCTATGTTAGTAATATTTTGTTAAGAAAGTATGTAGATATATTACCTCACTCAGGAACTGTCCCTACCCACTTTTTTACCACACATCCACAAAACAAACAAACAAACAAAACACCTTACAGTATTGTGTATCTTTCCAAAGCTTGTTTCTCTGTGTTGTTTTTTGAGAAACAAGTGGTGTCCTTTATTTACTCTGATTGTGTTGTGACCATTAGCCATCTAATTTCAAAATTGTAATTGGTCTTATGTGGCCATCCACCCTGAGCTGAGTTGATGGTTAAACTTGGAACCACTGCATTTCTCTGGCAGTCCTATACTTAGGTCAGTTCTGGGGGATTTAGGATTCAAATTCACTCTATTTGGGTTATGCAGAGTGATCAGTAAAAGAGCAACTGATAGATTTTAGTGAGGTTACTCAAATGCACATATGCTGAACAAGGTATGGTGTGAGAATTGGCATCTAGAGAAACTAAGATGTTACGATTTCCCAAGATTTCCCTGTGCAGAATTCTTATTAGCAGTTCTTTCATTAGGCAGTAGCCATGGCATTTGAATTCACCACGATTTAGATTAGCCCCTTGCCACAGAACATAACATTTCATAAATGCCTGATGCTACACTTTAGCCTTTTCAGTAGTTCTCAGTAGTTCTCAAACTTCAGCCAGCCTCAGAATCAGCTGGAGGACTCGTGAAAGGAAAACACAGATCACTTCTGAGTCAGTGGGTCTATGATGGGGCTGGAGAACTTTCATTTCCAACAGGTCCCCAAAGTGAGGCGAATGCGGCTGGGTCTGGAACCATGCTTTGCAAACCACTGGTCCAACTCCACCTTCGAAATAAATAACAGATCTGCCTGACTATGATGGAGTCAATTAAAACTTAAATCATAACCTTGCTAACAATTGTCACCCCAATAAACTTTAATTAAAAAACAAAACAAAAAAAACTTAAATCATATAAAACCTGAAGGAAACACAACAAGGTGAAGAGAAGTTTCTCCCAATTGTCGTGGAACAAAATATCCAGTTTGTCTGTATTGTTTCAATCTGTTAAATGCAATACTCCAAAGGCCTAAAGGAACAGGGAATGGGGAGAAGTCTGGCTCTTGCTCATATTTGCCAAACAGCCTTTATTAAATATTAAACATAAGGCTTCTCTTTGAATCTTGGCACGGGATGACGTTGGGCACGTTTCTTCACGTCTTTGAGCCTGTGTCTTCCACGTTTGTAAAATAAGGGTGCTCATGACCGTCCTGTAGGGGTTCTGTGAGGTTTCGTGCCTGGTATGAAGTAGAACTTCAGTCAGTTGTGTCAGTGATTATTATATGTAATACTCCTAATAATAAGCTCACATCTTTTCATACCTCCCCTTCCCTTTCTGCTTCTGAACTTATTACCCATCTCCTCTCGTCTCTCCTTTCTTAGTGACAAGCCCGCTAACGCTGTTCTGATCTTTTTCTCCATTTATATTCCCTACACAGGCTTTGTCCATGACCCACACAGTCACCTAGCTTAAATCCCAAGGTCACTCGGGGTGATTTGCCCCCTCACATCATCGGTCTTTCACACTCTGTGAATGCTGCCTCAGGAGTACCGCTAGAATCCATGCATCACTCTCCATTCCCTCTGCCATTGCCTTAGCTGAACTCTCATCACCTCTTGCCTATTTTACATCAATTTCTCTCTCTCCTCTATTCTGACTCTCTTCCAAACTCTCCTACTCATCTTCCTAAGGAGCAGATCTGATCAGGTCACTTGTTGGCTTCCCCATAGTGGAAAAATAAAGCTAAAAGTCTTCCACTTAAAACACAGCCCTTTGTAAATGGTCTTTACTCATCTCTCTCTTCCCATGACTCTTTGCTTCATCTATAATGAACACTTATAACTCCCAAACATATTATGGTTCCTCATATTTATGTGCCTTTGCCTTTAGCGGTCTTTCTGGAAGGTTCTTTTCCATTGTGTTCACGAAGATAATGTCTACTCAGCCCTCAAAACTCAGTCCGCATGGTTAGGCCTTTTGACCAGGTTAAATGATGCCTTTTCTCTCTTCCCCCGTTGGCCCTTGATGCTCCCGTCACCCTTTGTATCATCCGTGATGGAGACGTCCTTCTCTCCACCTGGATGGTATTTGAAGGCAAGAGCAGCTCATCCTGGGCCGGCCGAGTGGCGCGATGGTTAAGAGCTGGCTTGGGATGCCAGAGGGCCCCGGTTCGGATCCCACATATGAGGGCCAGTGACACTGCCCTCCACAACTAAGATGCTGAACGACAGCTCAAGCTGGAGCTGGGCTGCCGTGAGTCGCCTGCGATGGCGTAGGCTGAAAAAAAAAAAAAAGAGTAGCTCATCCAACTCTCTGTTTCCAGCATCCAGCACATAGAAGGTTAAGTGAGTGAATGAATGAGTCTCATACACGTGCGTGAGGATTGGAGTGGGGGGAAAGTAGGTCACATAGAAAACCCAGGTCTGCCTGAATTGTCAGACAGATTTGAGACAGAAACATTTGCTCACACTGTGAGGGTGGGGTAGGCAATGAGGGCTTGAAAGAAAATGCTGATGAAAGGAACCACGTTATCTCAAGGTTGAGTAGGATATCAAGTGTCATCAAATCCAACCACTTATCAGAGACACTGGAGCCTCTGCTGTGTGGTCATCCAGCCCGTGTTTGAATATCCCTGGAGACAGGGAATTCCCAAACACATCTGTGGGCACCTCTGTTAGAAAGTTCTTCTATAATCTCTCTAGCTTTCACTCTAAAGAACAGATTGTGGTTCTGCCTTCTGGATAGGCAAATAATAATAATAATCTACAGAGGAAAAAGTCAAAGGATCTGAGAAATGGTATAAAATTATAGGCCAAATGACTTAGCAGATATTTGATCATTGAGAGTTGAGGAGAGAAAGAGGTTTCCATACCTAAGGGACTGAGAAAATGTGGTTGGAGGGAAAAGAAGACTGGAAACCCAGAAGAGATACAGGTGTGGTAAGAAAGATGGTGGTTTTCATTGTAATGATTCTGTATTGTAACTCACAGTAGGTCTTTGGGGCGTTAGTGTCCCAAAGGCCTTTGGAACTGATGGCAAACAGTTGAAACTAAAAGCTGGAGAATACAATTTGGGGATCAGAGGCACAGACGTGATGACGTTAGCCAGGGGAGTGAATGGAATTTTCCAGGGCAGGGTGTAGACATCCAAGAGAAGAGGGCCAGTGGCAGTTCCTTGGAAAATCCGGAGACAGGAAGAAGTGGGAAGAGTGCAAATAGGAACAATGTAAGAAGTAGGAGGACCACGAAGGAGGGGGCAGTGCAAAGGCACCAGGAGTGAGTGCCCATAAGAGAGGGTGCTTCAGCTACTGAAGAAGGCTGAGCGAGGAGAAGCAGGTTTGGGTTACCATGGTAACCACCATGCAGTCTCCATAGAGTGGAGGTTTTCAAACTTCAGGATGCATCAGATCCTCTGAGGGCTGTTTACTGCTCAGATCACTGGGCCCACCCCCAGGGTTTCTGAGGTGAGGCGCAATAATTTGCATCTCTCTCAAGATCCCAAGTGATGCTGGTGTTGCTGGTCTGGGTCCACATTTTTAGAGTCATGACCACTGAGTGGAGTGTAATGGAAAGCAAATTACAGCTGGTGGAGAATGGACGAGGTCCTGATGAATCAGAGGCGGTGAGGGTTCCCTGCTACCTTGGCAAGTTTTGTGGCAGAGGAAGGGAGAAAGAGAGGATGGGCTTTAGAACAGGAGCCTGGAGGAGAGCAGCAGAGGAGCCTGTGAACACATGACCAGCCGCATATTCCCCATATTCCGCATATTCGTGTGTGTATAGCGGAAGTTTTGAGTGGATAAGAGCTTAGAAAATCCTTGTTTCTAGAACTTGAAGAACAACTTACCAAGCAGTAATCCCTGGCCTGAAAAAGTCGATGCTACTTCATGTGCATAAATCACAACCATAGAAGGATTAAGGCATTAGAAGGCACTGGAACAGCTATAATTAGAAAAAAAATAGTCACAGGGTTGTATAGTACAGCATAGGGAATAGATTCAATAATATTCTAATAGCTATGTACAGTATCACATGGTAATAGACTTATTGGGGTGATCACTTTGTGAGGTATATAAATGTCTACTCACTAGTTGTTTTGTACACTTGAAACTAATAAAAAGAGGCAACTGTAAGACTCTAGGGGAAAAAAAATCTAACTATGGTAGTATGAAAATTATTCAGAATGGCCTCTTAAGATAAGCTTCATTGCTTACCACATAGAATTAAGTTTTTCACATCGCTGTGGTGGTATAACTTGGTGAAGCCCTGTATCTGGTATAAATTTTAAATGTCAAAAAATTTAGTCAAAAATGTTAGTCAAAGAATTGTATGTCTATAACTCTTCATTTCGTCTCAGAACAGTTTGTTTTAGACGATGAAATGTGTGTGTTTGTAGCCAGGTCTGACCTTGTAAACTGAAGGGCACGTCTACAGTTTTCCTGCTCGTACACTAGTGAAAAAAAAACATTAACTTCCAATATTCTCAAACTCTTACGTCATACTAAATATGCATATTTAACTTAGCTTTTGGTTTCGTCTATATAAATGATATTTCACTTTTTTAATTCATGAAAGGATCCCTAAAATCAACCTATCTCCTTTAAGGATGAGAGAAATGATATAAAATTTCTGAGCAGGCAGAGGAAAAATACCTTTTCACAAATATCTTTATTATAAAAAGTCACCTGACTTCCCGTAAAACATACTCATGTAGTTCAGACATATATTTTTGGAATAAATGCTCTTTTTATTCATGTACTTGGTCTATTAAATGCTACTCTGACTTACCTTTGGGCAGACTTAACAGGCATTATAAATTATCCAATAATGAAAGGGAACTTATCTTCTACCTTTTTTTTTTTTGCCTTCACCAAATAGTATAAATGTAACCTGTAGAAGATGTGAACACAATGTAGCAAATCTGATTATTGTGGGTGGCTTGTAGCAGGCATCTCATTACTAATCCCTTTTCCCTCCACTCCTGCCTGAGGTTAGCCTTTGCAATGGTTGGCAGAATGACTGCTGGACCCCACTGCGTTATAGATTCAGTGTAGCTGTAATCTTATCAGATGAGTATGCAAGCAAAATGACAAAATGGCCTGTATATTTCCATCCTTGTTTTTAAAAATTAATATACGTGAATGTTCCAAAGCCTAGGGAGACTTCCATAAGGTATTTAGGCTGTGCCCCAGTTAGTAGCCCTGAAACCTAAAAAGAATCATATTAGCTTCCATAGATCCCTAACTTCTATCCAAGGAGAGGCTGTAAATATAGGAGACTTGGCTCTAAGAAGAGGAAAAAGAAATCCAAGCCTGCTCGCGTCTGACTGTTACCACGCCAGTGAGGCTTCATTTACTGCAATGTAGGACTGTGTGTGGAGTCTCTATTAAAAAACAAAACAAAACACACAAAAAAAACACCTCATCTGTATGTTCCCTCTAGTCATGCCATCCCTGAAAATATAATAATCTAACTGTTTGAATCGTGGTGCTATTATTATAATATTCTGGTCTGGGGAAAAGCCGGTGTCTCTGAAGTAGCCTGTTTCATTTACTTTAGCCTAATTAACTTGTCATTAGTACAAATTCCCTCCTGAGCAGTTAGTGGCTCAAGAGAAAGGCCTTTGTCTTCTGTTTCTTCAGGCTATACCCACAGCATCCAGGTAGGGGCCCTGCACACAGTAGGTCATTTATAAAGGCCTACTGACAGGTTAGCCTGTGGGTAGTGAGGTCCTTTGCATGTGGCCTTTTCTTTCATCATCACCACTTGTAAGGTTAGTAGGATCATCTCCCCTTTATAGTTGAGGGAACCGTAAGTCAGAGAGGTTTCAGTAGAACCTTCCCAAGGCATTTCCAGGGCACACCTTGGAGAGGCACAGCAATGCAGGGGGGAAACACCTGTGCCCATTCACTTGTGCTGTGCTGCCAGCTCTTTCCAGCCACTGAAAACCTCACCTGCCACGAATCAGCATTTTTTGGGGGGAAATTGAGGGTGGACCTTGAACTTATCACATCTTTCTATAAAAGTTTTCACCTTTTAGTTCAGTTATTAACTTGACATGTTAAGGCCAGAAATGCCCAAGTAGACGATCCATCTTCTCTGTATTGATTTGCCTGTGTAGTCTGTAAGAGGGCTTTTGCCCAGTAAATGGCAGAACAAAGTGACAGGGTATCCAACCAGAATCAATGCTCAATGGTTTTCTCTTTTCCCTATCAGTGGAGACTTGATCAAGCAATCCCACTTCTGTATTGAAGAGACAAATGAGATGCTTTCTGGTTGTTTGGTTTCTCGAGTTTTACATAGCTAAGTGAATTTCAGGATTGCCTGTTTAGGGAAGTTTATTAGATGCAAGATGGAAGCACACACCTCAATATCCAAGTGAAGATCCTAGCTCTAGAATTTCCATTGAGGATCCTCTACATGAAAGTTCATTATCATCATTTCCTCTATCCTACGTAACACCACTTACTTGACACCACTTAATGGAGCATTTTGTACACCTAAGGCGTTGTGTGAACTCTTGATATTCATTATCTTGTGTAGTCCCCACCACTGCCTTATGCAATGGTTATATTAGCTTAGAGAGATTTAGTCACCTGCCCAGCACGGCACGCCACTCGCGAGCTGTACAGCTAGCTAGGATGTGAACCCGCTTCCACTGACACCAAAGTCTTTCATTCTGTAGGAAAGGTTATCCCTTATGCATTGTGAAAAGGAAAGCTCTGTATTAACTCAAGTTTGTTTAGACCATTATAGCCAAGCGACTGTTGCCTAAGTCACCACCGATACGTGGTATCTAAAGAGCATTTGATGGACCATCATTTAGAGATGAGGATACGCAGACTCAGTGAGGATGAAAGGCTTGTCCCAGGCTCCACTGACACACAATGACAGAATCAAGAGCCTCACCGAGTCGCACGCTTTCCAGCCTGGCACCCTTTGCACTCTGTGTTTCTTTGCATGGTAGGAGGGGATCCTCAGTGATGTCTGAGTGGCACAGTTTGGGGACAGGAATGTGTTTGTTTGCGGAAGAGCAGCCAGTTGTCATCCAGCCACAGAGAGACATACCGTTGTCCCCAGAGCGACCTGACTGGCAGGTGAGGGCAGCATGTGGAATGTCTGCCCCAGCCTTGGGAGCCGGGCTGGCCGTGGCCAGGTCTCGGGGGGAAGACCAGACCAAGGCTGTTTTAAGAGGTGTGTTGGTTTCCTGTTGCTGTTGTAACACATTCCTGCAAACTTAGCTGCCAAAACAACACGTATTTATTACCTCACAGTTCTGGAAGTCAGAAGTCCAGGGGTCTCACAAGGCTGAAATCAAGGTGTTGGCCAGCCTGGGCTCCTCTATGGAGACTGTGGGGGAGAAGCACCTCCAGCCTCATTCAGGCTGCGGGCACAATTCAGTTCTGTGCTGTCGTAGGACTCTGTTTCTTTCCTGGCTCATGAAAAACTGCCTGTCTCAGCTTCCAGCTGCCCACACATCCTGGCTCCTGGCCCTGTTCATCTTCAAAGCTGGCAATGGCCAGTTGAGTCTTTCTCACACGTTGAATCTCTGACCTCCCCTTCTGCCTCATCTCTCTTGTCTCCAGTCAGAGAAAGCTTTTTGCATTTAAACGACTCATGGGATTAAATTGGGTCCACCTGAGTAATCCAGGATACCCTCCCTATTTATAGGTTCGTAACCTCACATCTGCAAAGTCCCTTTTACCATGTCACATAGCATAGTCCCAGGTTCTGGGGATTAGGGTGCACGCGTTGTTGGGGGGAAGTATTCTGCCAACCAGAAGAGAACACAAACTGCTGACCACATTTGAGCATTTGTTTCTGTCGTTGTAAAGAGCTCACAGCATGGACCAGTGTGTGTGATGGAGCCTGGGCAATCTACACTCCCAGGAATCTGTCTCTTTCTCCCCCTGCTTACGCTGCCCCCAGGAAGGCCAGTCCACGCACCCCCAACCCCAGTTAGTGTCTCAGGGGTTTTGAGTTTAAGTATCTTTCAAATATCTTTCTTCCATAGTAATATTTAAAAAGCCCAATTCCTCTGCTTTCCATCACATTTACATTAGTCTCCATGGTCCTCAAGAAGTTATTAATAACACTGCTCTGCCTGGCAGTTTCTCCACAGCTTTTCATGTACACCATCCTTTACAATCCACCTAACAGCCCCTCAAGGTCAGTCACATGATGGTGATGATGATAATGATGATGATGATGATAATGATGATCCCATGTAAAAACTCTTAAAAAATAAGGCTCCGAAAGGTGAGTGATTTGTAGAAGGTCACGCAGCAGATAAGCAACGGAGCCAGGATTGAGACCTCCCATTACAAATCCCGGCTTCTCTCCACCACCCCAGGCAGCCTTCCCTCACTTCCCTGTCACTTCTTTTTGCCCCTTTTCATTTTCCCGTTCATTAATCAGTTTCATTACCCTGTTCTCCTCTCTCTTCACCATCTCCACACATTTCATTTAAATTGTGGTGCTACAAATTAGTTCCTGAGAGCTGCCATTTCATTCCCATAGCATATTTATGCCCAATTTTTCATGGCTTTATTTGTTGATATCCATGCTGGGTACTGTACCCAGTTGGATTTGATTCCTAGTCCTTGCATGCAGAGCCCAGATTCTGTGAGGATGTGAATTTTGCAAAGTGTAATCCCATTAGTGCTGCAGACTGGAGATGTGTGGGAGGTAAAATCTCTGTTATGAAAAACCTCTGAGCCAGTGTCCTCTTTTTTTTTTTATTGAGGTAAAATTTTTATGTGACACATTAGTTTCAGGTGTACAACGTTGTAACTTGGTATTTGTATGCACTACAACATTATCAGCGCCGTACGTCTAGTTACCACCCATCAGCATACAATGTCCTCTTTCTTGAACGAGTTTTAAGGCAATCAAATGAAACAAAACCAAGAGCCACAGGGAAAACCACCAGCTTAGCCTAGGAAGTCTAATTTATGAGTTCATTTAAGGACTAAACCATTGAACTTGGCGAATTGATAGATGCTGGTAAAGCACAATTTACTTTGAATTGAAAAGAAAAAAGAAATGTTAAGAGGCAAGCACATCACTCAAATTCTTATTTTTGGTGAAAAAAAAGATGACTGATAATAGCCAGTGCTTACTGTACACCAGACACTGTCCTAGAGACTGTGTACATATTGATCAGTTAATCATTACAACCCTAGAAATTGAGTGTCATTATCACGCCCATTTTACAGATAAGGAAATCAAGGCACAGCAAAGATAAATACTTTGCCCAAGGTCACACTGCGAATTTTACAGAGCCAGGATTTGAATCTAGGCACTCAGCCCCATGTTCTCAGTCACTGTCATACTGCCTCTCTAATGCTCGTCATCTCGCTGTATTTTAAGTGAGGAAGGAGAGGGCCAGGAGAATGAAGGATGGAGGAGATAGGAACTGTTTCCCTTTCTGGGGCTTTGGGCTCTTCCAATCTACTGTTCTTTTCTGTCTACATTACCCTGGGTAGAATCTTAACTTCTATGTGTGCGTATGTGTTGGGGATGGGTCCCTTTTTGAGAGGAGGGGCCTAGCAAAGCTGAGAGGGTCTTTCCTGTTTGAACTTTCAGAGGTTCTGAAAAAATAACAGCCGCCACCAGGCCGAAGGGGGGTCCTGGTGAGGCTGGAACAATGCTGAGAATAAAAGAGGTGGTAAAAGAGGAGTTTTCTGTTATTTTTTATTTTGGAGTTGACTGGGAATATAAAAAATAATTCCTCCAGCTGGGAGTTTCATTGAAAAGGATAAACTGTCGTGTAAATATGTTTTTTTAAATGGAAAAAAGTAAAACATGCCTAGATTGCATGTGTTTTCAGTTAATAGACTTAGAAGGCATTTAGTATTTTCTTCTTCAGGGGGATCTGTCCCTTCTGTAGCCCTCAAGTGAAAAGTTCCATCATCAACTATTTGATGGGGTGATCCCTAAAGTCAAGAATCCAAAATCTGTATTCTGGCCTTGGCTTTATTCACTGGCTGGGTGATTGGGGCTAAATAATCACCCCCTCCCCACCATGGATCTCTTGTGATGTTTAAAATGGATGTGGTACCTGTTCCGTCTTCCACACAGAGATGCTATTTGATATGTGTTCTTGGGAAAAAAAAATTTTTTTCGTGGTATAGTTACCTGCGGTAGCACAATTATTTTAAACTCGCCTGTGATTTTTGCTCCTGCCAGTGGTGGTGAGTGATTGAAAATTGGTCACTTGGAAGCCAGCTCTCTTCATGAGCAGATGTCAGAGGGGATGGGAGGTAGTCAGGGGAAAACGGTGGCTTGAACACCACTTTTAGGACAGGTTTGTTCTCTTTGACATCATTGTGTGCCCTGGCCAGAGTGACACGTGTGTCATGACACCCCAGCACCATGAGAACCATTGGGTGAGGTTGAATAGAGAGACGTGAACAGTAATGAGGCCTGCTGTCTGCTGAGAGGCTGCTGAGGGAAGGTGTGAGAGGCCGGATGCAGATCAGGAGACTGGGCTGTGTGCACACAGTCATCCCACCGGGCTGTGCCCGTCAGCCTCCCTGCACAAAGATAACGCCAGCTCGAGCTCTTCCCTAACCAAGGGAGGATGGGGGAAGTTTGCCAGCGCAAAATGAGTTTTCTAGAATCTGCAGAATGTAAGAACGTAAGATCTCTGCTGCTTTGCGTAAGAGACTGTCAACTTCCTCTCCAGAGCCTTCCAGCCTCGTTAGGACTCCTTGCTCATTTATTGGCTGCTACCTCATAAATAATAACATCGAGGCCTCTGGGTGAAATCGAAATAGCACTGGAGTTGTGGCTGTCTTCTTTCTGTCTGTAAAATGGGGGGCGTGGGGTATCCTAGGTGCAGTAAGTGCCAGGAGCATGTGATGTCGTAACTGTGGCTCTGTGGAGACTTCCTGCCTATGTTTGGGGGCAATGCTGACGTGCTGTACCCTTTGGTCTTGCCTTTCATGTACCACAGGATCGATAAACAAATAAGCAGGTTTCGGAGATGGTTACCTAAGAAGCCCATGAGGCTGGACAAGGAGACACTGCCAGACCTGGAGGAGAATGACTGCTACACTGCCCCTTTCAGCCAGCAAAGGATCCATCAGTGAGTGTTTCCCGTGAAAGCCCTTGTCTTGCTAAGGACGTGCCGTTGTGTAGAGCCTGGTCCTGCACGCCTTTGATCCCTTGGCACGTGGGAGGAACAGCCCTCCCCCCTGCGAGTCCTGTGAGTGTTGATAGCCCTTTTATTTTAGTCAGGGAAAGCAAACTGCCCTAACAAACAACCCCCACATCTCAGGGGCTTAACACAATAGCGCACACGTTCATATGTGTGTTGGGTGGACAACCTTCTGCACGGTGGTTCAGCGACCCAGGCCCCTCCTGCCTTACAGCTCTGCCAATCCCCGGGGCTCAGAGCCCCCGGCAGGCTCTTCGGCACCTCGCCAGCAGACAGGCAAGCTGGTCTACACCTTCCCCTGTTGAAAAGAGGGGCTGTTGGTTTGTTTCTTTTAAATCTTAGTTCACTTCTCAGTTCTCCTCTCTTCAGCAATTTACCAAGTTGCCCCAGGAAAAGCCACGTCACCTAGCCGCAGGCTCCCTGGCCTGATCGCTCAGACAGTCTCTGAATTTGTCACAAAAGTAAATTGTCACTTTTGACCAGAGGTTGGTGGGGAGTTGGCTAAGTAATTGAGCCTTTGAGGACTTGCAAATGCGATAGAGAATGGACTCTGAGCTCCTGAGATGACAAGAAATCACGACCAGATGGCAGGGTTGGTGGTAGGAGAGACGAGCATGCCAAAGACAGGCAACAACGAGGTGAAAACAGCGTCTTACAGCGAAGATGAATCAGGTGGCCCAGCCTCACTCTCAGTCAGACTTCAGGAATTCCTGGCTCTCCCTGTTTTCAGCCTTAGAGACAGACTCAGTAAAAATGACTAATGAGGGGAGGAAAGGAGCGGCAGATTAAAAAAAAAATAGATTCCAACTTCGAAAAAAAAAAAACCAAATGGCAGTTGTCAAGTTGCAAGGAGCATAAGTTGGGGCCACGTTTTGGCAACAGAAAATCAGTTAAAGTCTGTGGACTTCTAGAGCTTGAAAGGAGGGAAGAACAATAAAAAATAGATGGCCTGCATCAAAATGTATAATGTGTGATGCAAGGGTAGCAACCCAGTCAGCCTCTGAAATAGCCAAACCCTGGGTCCCCACAGGTCAGATTGCTGCCAACCCAACCACATTATGTGAACATTTGAAGGGGTCATTGAATAAGACATTAAACTCCCAGCCCAGTTTCAACATCCTAGTTAAATCTTCCTCGGGAAATAAGAACTGAGAGTGACTTCCTGTTAACGCAGAGACCAGGACCTAATGGGCGTTTTCTTAAGAGAAGACGACAGATGAAAGCTGACATGTTCCTGCTTGCTCTTTAAACCCTCGCCATGCCTATGTTGTTCATCTTGAAGTTTCTGACATGAGTGGTTATTTCATGTTAAATTCTTTCAGAATAGACTCTGATTTATGTGCTAATTTTCCCGTTGCTTCTCCTGTGCCTAAGAGAGTGTCGAAGAGTCTCCTAGCACAGTGCAGGATGGATGGATGGATGGATGGTTGGTTCAATGAATTATATGGTGTGTATTCTGGTTTTTGTTTTACTTCAAAGACATGTGGGTACATGGAAGAGGAATGGGATGGATGGATAGTTGAATGGAAAAAGGAATCAATAAAGTAAAGTATATGGCGTGTGCACTGGGGTTTTGTTTTGCTTAAAAGGAATAAAGATAAATGGAAGAGGAACTTGATGGATGGATAGGTAGATAGATGGATGGAGGATTCAATGAAATATGAGGTGTGCACCTGGGGTTTTGTTTTAACTTCAAAAGGATAGAGGTAAATGGAAGAGGAAGGTTTCCCAGTCCTCATCTACATGCTGCTTCTCTTTCCTGGTGTTCTTGCTTTAGAGCAAAGTTTCTCAGCAGGGTTCTCAAAGTCAGAAGCACCTGGGCACCCATCAGGATCTCGAGGTAGCAGAACCAAAAATCAAATCTTTATAAGTGTTTTTAAAATATGTGATAAGTGAAGATGATAGCCTGTGGAATAGGGGTATTCAGTCATCTCACATACATGAGAAGCCTTTTTTGACAGGTTTGAGTATTCACTGAGCAATTGATTCATTCAGCAGTCACTAATTTGGTGTCTACTTCTTGTCAGGCACTGTTTGGGTACAGAGGATATAAGATAAATTATCCACAGTCTTGACCCTGACATAGTAGAAGGAAGAATATTTTACATAATTGTAAATAGTATGGTGGGTGTGACTTAAAAAAGGGAGTGCTGCATTCTTCAGATTTGGTGGGAGGTTGGTAAGAAATGAGGGTTGGTCACTGGAAGAAAATGCTTGAGATGGGTCTTGAAGGATAATACTAGTCCAGGTAGGTAAGGGGGGAAATGTAGTTCAAGAAGAGAGAATGATGTATGTATAAAAGAACAAAGGCATGAAACAGAATGGAGTATTTGAAGAACTACAAGTAGTGTTCTGTGAATGGGTGGTATAGGGTGTGAGAAAACCTGGCGTTACTGTTTGAAAAAAGAGAGTGTATTGGAAGATGAGCTTTCAAGACTGGAGAACTAGGAGGAAAATGCAAAGGGACAGCTGGAAGGAAACAGACCTAAAAACCAGACCTTAGTGGGACCAAGAAGAGAGTGCGTGCAGGTCTATCATGCGATTGGAAGATGAAAAACTAAACGAGATCTCGAATGTCATGGGAAGTGGGGATTTCTTCTCTTTGAAAATTATCATGCCTCACGGACAACATCCCTTTAATGAATGTGTAAAATTAAGACTTGAAGAATGCTGGCTGTCAAGTTGGAAACAATTGTTTGTGCAATCAGAAAAAAATTTCCCTAAGGAACTTTGAGAGCGCTGTTAATGGTTTTAAAGTAATCAGAAGTAGCTGGTTAATGAGCTCTCAAAGCTATAACCACATCTCCTGGTTTTCGAAATGCAGCCCCAAACCCCGTGTGACTTTGTGGTTTTGCTGGAATGTTTGATACTGTGTCTATCCAGGAATAAAAGAGAATGATGGGTGTGTGTGTGTGTGTGTGTGTGTGTGTGTGTGTGTGTGTGTGTGTGTGTGTGAATGTAGTAGAAAAAGAGACAGAAGAGAGTTGGAAGTTTAAAAAATAGTGATCGAAGTGGGAAAGAGCCTTAACAATATTTTGCTCTCAGGATAAATCGCAGACGCCTAAGCTAGCTCAGTAGCTGTGCTTCCATTCCCCAGTTGTGTGCTCTGGGTTCACTGAGCTACTTTGCCCTCCTCAACTCTGTGCCCTCTCCTTTCCTATGGCTCTCCCCTCTGCCTAGAGTACCGTTTTCCTTGGGCTCCCTTATTTCAGGTTTTATCAGAGACATTTCCTTCAGAAATCCTTCCAGGGTTTCCAACCTCCACCAAAATTCTGGGTGAGATTCACTCTTCTATGTCCTTTGAAAAAAATTGTTGGTGTGACATTGGTTAATAAAATTATACAGGTTTCAAGTGTACAATTCTATAATATATCATCTATATATTGCATTTTATGTTCACCACCCATAGTCGATTCTCCTTCTATCACCATATATGTGACCCTCTTTACCCTCTTCTGCCACCCCCCGCCTCCCTTACCCTCTGGTAACCACTAAACTGTTTGTGTCTATGAGTTTTTGCTTGTCTGTTTGTCTTGTTCATTTGATGCTTTCAGTTTTATATCCCACACATGAGCGAAATCATATGGTTCTCGACTTTCTGTCTGACATGTTTTGCTTAGCATAATAATCTCAGGGTCCATCCATGTTGTCTCAGATGGCAGTATTTCATATTTTCTTATGGCAGAGTTCTATTCCATTATGTGTATATGTCACATCTTCTTTATCCAATCAGCTGTCGAAGGATACTTTGGTTGTTTCCGTGTCTTGGCCACCATGAATAATGCTGGTAATATTTTTTTTCCTATCATAGCTCTTGATTAATAGTACCACCTTTTTAATTGCTTTTGCCTAGATTGTAAGCTCCTTGAAAGACTATGTTTAGATCATTATTTTTGAATCCCATCATTTGTGCTTACTAATGATTTATTAAATGAGAAAATAAACAGATAAAAATGAAAATTTTTATTTTTAAGTGAATAAAGAATAAAGATGATGTGAACTTAGCTTACTGCACACTCATCTTAAACTATGAGTAAATTCAAGACATTTTTCTCCTCAAATGTGGTCCACCTTCATTGTCCCTTATCCATTAAATGGCACATATTTTTACAGGTATTGAAACTACAGTCTGGAAGCTTTACAGACAGCTCCCCTGTCTCTACTTCCCACATCTAATAGATCTCCAAGGGCTGATGATTTTAAATCCTACATGGCTCTTTAATCCAACAGCTGCTCTCTCTCTCTCTCTCTACCGCTATTATCTCACTTTTGAAACCCAGAAACAACATGTCCCCTTGGTTCTATCTTTGCCTACCTTCAGTCCATTCTCACAAGTGCAAATAGAATGATGTTTTCCAAATGCACAGCTAATCATGTCATTCCACCCTGTTTACAACCCTTAGGATAAAGATCAAAATTATTGAGATGACATAAACGGCTCTGGATGGCCTGACCACACTGTCAACTCCTCTCCAGCCTTATCTGCCTTCCACCCCTCATTTCTATGATCCAGGCATATGCAACTTCTCTCAGGTTTTGGATGTACTCTGCCTCAGGGCATTTGCACATGCTGTTTTCGCTTCTGGAATTCTCTTCCCATTCCTGTTTCCTTCACCTCATTTACTTTCATTCATCTTTCAAAATTCAGCTCCAATCCCCACTCCCATTCTTCCAAAGACAATATCTCCTTGCCAAATACTCTTTTAGCTGCATGTTTCCTGTATAACATTTTTCACATTTGAAATTTTATAATTATTTGGATATTATATGATTAATGCCTCACTCTCCGGCTAAACTGTGCACTTCATGGAGCCAGAGGCCATGTCTGATTTTGCTCTCAATTATATCTCCAATATTAGTCATAAATCTTTATACTTTGAGTTACATTATTGAAAAAAATTAAAGTTGAGAATAAATGGAGAAGCAAACAGCTTAGTGCGCTATTTGAACAGATAGCCATTTTTGAGAGGCAATAAAAGCAAACCTGTAGGTACACATCTCTATAGGTCAACGTTGGATGTCATTGGTCATTTTATAGGGTCTCACCAAAGATGGGCCTACAGATGGGATAACTCTCACTAAATGCCAGACACTATTTTAAGAAGTTTAATCCTCACAACAGCCCTATGAGAGAGGAGCTACTATTATCACCATTTTACAAATGAAGCACAAAGGGGTTAAGGAGCCTGCAGTAAATCCGCCTGCCTGAACATCCCCAAGACATCTGTGCTTCAACACTGTAAAAGCTCATTTGTGATTTACATCATTGTCTAGTGTGAGTCACCACAGGGAAGGAGGCGCAATGTCTCTACTCCATGCAGTCATGCAGGTACCCGGGCTGCTTCTATCTAGTAGCTCTGCCATTCCCTAGATCCCTTGTATCTGGTTGACAGATGGAAGAAGAGATATGAGTGATTTCGTAGGGCGTTTTCATGGGACAGGCTTAGAAGTGGTGTATAGTACTTTTACCCACATTTCATGGACCAGACCTCAGTCATGTATTACCCCCAACTCGAGAAATGCTAGGATAATTAATCTACCTGTGTGCCCAGGAGCTGAACAGCTTGGTAGTCTGTCTCAGTGAAGGAACAGAAATGCAGACAGAGGCTCAGATCCCACATCTTAAGCATTACGCTCTCCTGGAGGATTTCTCAACCTCAGCAGTCTTGAAATTTTGGGCTGAATAAGTTTTTGCAGTGGGAGGTGTCCCATGAATTGTAGGATGGTTAGTAGCATCCTGGCCTGTATCCATTACATGCTAGTGGCAGTTCCTTCCCAGCCTAGTTGTGGGAATCAAAAATGTCTCTAGACATTGCCAAATTTTCCCTGGTGGTAGTGATGGTGTGGGTGCAAAATCACACCCCTCTTCCTCCTTGAGAACCGTTTTCTACTATCTTTTATCACATGACACCCTTTAGGCAGGGCCACCCGCTCTCTGAGATAAGTTAAATTCTAGTCAAATCTGATGTCTATGACAGACAAGTCCATTTAAAAATTAATTTATTCCTCTTCACCCCCTTGCCTGTGAATGTTGGCCTGTTTAAGTATCATTGTCTTTCTTCTTTTTTGGGGGGGAGGGATTTGAATGCAGATTATTTTTTAATTCCACAGATTTATTTATTTACAATGTATTTTTTTTATTTTTAAAACTTTTGTTAAAAATATAGCTGACAACCAATATTATATGAGTTTCTGGGGAACACTGTCCTTCATTCTTAAAATGGCATTAACAGTAACACCCTTGAGACAATTACTTTCTAAGGTCAGCACTCATAAAAAAAGGTTTTATGCTGGTAGACAGAGAAAAGCAAATATGAACGAGAGTCGTGTCGCTTTTTATTATAGATAAGACGGTATATTCTTTCAAGAAATAGATTAATTCTGAATTGCCTTTCAGAACAACGTTTTGTTAGATACAGACAGAAAAATATTCCTTTCTGTATTTTTTTGTTTCTGTTTTCATTACTGTTATTTTATTTGTATGAAAATATAAAAAAGGTGAGGTAAAATTAAATGTGGACCACTTCCTAATAGAAGAATCTGAAATGTATGTTTGTCATGGGTGCATATGTTTAAATAAGTATCCATTCGTTCACATGTTCCATGCCTGCTGTTGTGCTGGGCGCTTGGGAATCAACAGTGATCAAACAGGCAAAGCTCCCTGCCTTCCTGGCGCTTACATTTTAGCTGGGCTCACTGGCAGTAAATTATAAACCAGTGGTTCTCAATCAGCAGGTGATTTGGCAATGTCTGGAAACCTTTTTTGGTCGTCACAACTTGGGGTGGGCAGTGCTACTGGTACCCGACGGAGGAGGACCTGGATGCTACTTAACATCCTACCATGCATGGGGCGTCCACCCAGCCCCCCAACACACACAACAAAGAATTACCCAGCTCTGAATGTCAGTAGTGCTGAGGTAAACGTTTTTTTAAGAAGCCAATTGGAAAGCATGTTGGAAGGTGGCAAATGCAGTGGAAAAAGAGGAAAGAGAAGTGGGGGGAGGGGAGTGAAGAATGCTGGCATAGGGGTGAGGGTGCAGGTTGCAGTTTTAAAAGACAGGGTTTATATTCTTCAAGTTAGGTCTCAGATAGACGGTGTGATTGGAGAAAGACTTGGAGGAGGTAAAAGGGAGGGAGTTCCAGGTAGGGGAACAGCCAGAGCAAAGGCCCTAATCTGCAAGCACATCAGGCCAGGTGTGTTTGGGGAGAAGTAAGGCCCTTGTGACTGAGCAGAAATGACAATGAGACAAGGTGGGCAGTAGCCATGAGTTAGAGAGGTTAGGAGGGAGGCCAAGTATATATACAGCTTTGTGGGCCATTGTGAGGACTTTGGCTTTTACGGAGGAAAGACAGGGTCTGGCTGAACTTTTGAAAAGTACTATTCTGATTGCTCTGTTAAGAATGGACTGTACAGAGCAAGGGTAGAAGCAGGAACCATTTAGGAGGCAATTGAAGTCATCCAAGTGAGAGATGATATTCTTATATATATATATAGTTTTAAGTTTCTAGCTTTTCAGAGTCTGCAATGAAAATATATACCACATATAAGTCAGCATAACTCACATATAACTCTTTGCAGAGCTTGACTGTACACAAAACATTTTAATGTGGGTCCTTTGCATACAAGAAATGGACATTATACAAAGACCCCTTAAAATGAAATTTGCTCACGTGACTTTCTTCCCCTGCCAGACCGAGCTGCTGAGGACAGGAGCTGTGTCTCTAGCATTGAGTGGCACTGGGGAATGACTGTAAGACCTAACAGGTGTGGCAGAGTTGGCATTATGACTGCTGCTGGAGGACAGAGCTGAGGCTCCAGGGGCAGGCTGTCTCGTATCTTAAATGCAGAGCATCCAGGCGAAAATTAGAAAACATGTAATCAACTAGTCAGTCGGCTGTGGTCTCCGTGTTCAACTTGAATTTACCCCTGACTGGTTGATTTATTTTTGGCCTCAGTTTTGCTAACTGATAGACCATCTTCCCTACCCAAAGTTGTATGGCCTTTAAAGTCTATTATCAGGACTAATGCTTGACCCAAGATAAATGCATCACATCCTGTGTTGTGTGCATATATGAAATGGGAATACTACTCTGCCATAAGAAAACACGAAATACTGCCATTTGCGACACCATGGATGGATCTGGAGATTATTATGCTAAACAAAATAAGTCAGACAGAAAAAGTCGAGAGCCATGTGATTTCACTGATATGTGGGATATAAAACTGAAAGCAACAAAGGAACAAGACAAACAAAAATAACAAATACTCATAGATACAGACAACAGTTTAGTGGTAACCAGAGGGTAAGCAGGGAGGGGAATGGTAGAAGAGGGTAAAGGGGGTCAAATATACGGTGATGGAAGGAGAACTGACTCTGGGTGGTGAGCACACAGTGTGATACATCGATGATGTATTAGAGAAATGTGCACTGAAACCTATATGATTTTACTAACCATTGTCACCACAATAAATTGAATTTTAAAAAAAGACCACTTGACATGAAATTTGCTTACATCCCCTTTATTCCCCTTCTATACTGTGAGCTAAAAAATAACTTAAAAAATAAAGTCTAGGGAATAACAAAGACACAGCTCCTGGTGCCCAAGAAAGTAGTAACCATGGCAGTCTTGGTGCTGGGTCAGTGAGGGCTGGTAAGGATGGGAGAAAGTTGCTGAGGGGTCAGCTGGTGGGAGATTCCCTGTAACCTCCCTTTAATTGCTTTCTTATCATTTGACCTCCCTCTCAACCGAACAAGCTAGCAGATCATGGCACTGAGGTATGGACAATGGCAGTCTTCAAGTAGATGTAGCAACAATTGCAATGACAAAAGCAGTAGTGACCACCACTTATAAATAAGTTCTATATTCCAGAGTTACACCATAGATGCATTATAGCTTTGAGGGTATGGGTCATATGACAAAGGTCAGAGAGACTGAAGGGCTTGCTCAAAGTCACAATGGTAGATTAGTGAACAAGAGAGACGTGTGTTTCCTCCACAATGCTGCCACCTCATGTATGTGCCACATGAGCAGAAAACCAAAGTACAGTTATTCAGCCACACTACACCAGTGTGAGCCTGTGGGCATAAAGATACCTGGTTGCCTTTGGAGTTTATTGTTAAAGCATTTGAGGTGGCTTAGAGACAAATAAAATAAAATGGTAAAATAGAAAATAAACATTCTGAACCAAGGAGAATATCATTTAGAGTAGGCACTCAAATTCAGGAAAAAAATAGGCTCAGATTTGCAGGCCGTAAAAGTCTATATAAGTAAAATCTTGCAAGTGTTCTGCAAGATGAGCAAACATTTATAATATATTTTAACGTGGTAAACGAGCGATGTTTTGCAATACGAGTAGTTTTTTCCCAGAACGAATTATGCTCGCAAACCAAGGTATTACTGTATCTGTAATGGTTGATAATTGAGCCAATAAATTGGGCTGAAAGCCTGGTGGGCAAAGCAGAGGGAGAAATACATAGTTCTATAAGTCACATGGTTCTGATTGTCAGAGAGGAAGAAAATCAATCCCTTAGTGACGCAGTGTTTTTCCTACCATTTCCCTAGCATTTGCAAGAAGTAAAATTCTTGCCTGGGGAAGGGGGGCTCTGAATGAAGTAGTGGACAGTATCCCCAACAACCTTGTTAAAGCAAACGTCTTATAGGGCTTTTCCAGGGGACTATCTCAGGTAGTCCCCTCAGCATGGTTTTGGGTAGTTAATTACTCATGGTCATAAGCTTCTGCAGTTTAGGCATGACTTCAGCAAAATACTGCAGTACATCCTAAACTCATCTATTGATAATTGTAAATCTTTCTTGTTTGAACTACATCTACAAAAATCAAAATTGAGAACTGATTAAAACACAGATGGCCTCACATTCTGTTTGAATACATATTTGTGTTTGAGAAGCAGTAAAGCAAACCTGTGGGTACACATTTTTATAAGTCCATGTGCAATGCCATTTGATCATTTTATATGATGTCACCAGAACAGAGCCCACAGGATGCTTAATAGCCATAAATGTATAGGCATCTAAACATGTGACCCCACAGAAAGCTCTTCTCCACTAGCCAACTATGGGACCCATAGCATTAGGGCCAGTCATTTTATTGAAGCATTGTAGGTCCCTCTCAAAACTCAAACAATTTCAGAGAAGATAGTATAATACAACAGTAGGGAGTTTATCCAAGGAATAGTGATAGCTAATATTTATGTGGTACTTACTGGTTTCCAAGTACTTCACAGTTATAGACTCATTTAGCCCTGCGAATAAGGTATAGTCATTATTCTTAATATTATAGAGGAGGAAACTGAGGCACAGAGAGGTTAAGCAACTTGCCCAAGGTCACACAGTTGGTAGGGCTTGGATTCTAAAGCCAGGCGTTCTGGCTCCAGTCTTATCCGCTTACCATTATATATTAGGTATCTATGTCTGCTTTAACAAACTAATATGGATTTTGTGGCTTGAAAACAACACAAATGTATTACCTTATGGTTCTGCAGGTTAGCAGTCCAACATGGGTCACACAGGGCTAGGGCTAAAATCAAGGTGTGGCAGGGCTGCATTCGTTTCAGAGGCCCTGGAGAAGTATCTGTTTCTCTGCTTGTTCCGGCTTCTAGAGGTTGGCACATTCCTTGGCTCGCGACCCCCTCCTTCATCTTCGAAGCCAGCAATGGCAGTTGCGTCCTTCTCACATCCCATCACTTCACTCTGTCCTGGTTTCTGTCATCACATCCCCATCTCTGACTCTTGCTTCCTCTTCCATTTTTAAGGACACTTTCGGTTACATTGGATCTGCCTAGATAATCCAGGATAACCTCCCTGTCCTAAAGCCTGCTAAGGAACAATCTTAATTTTATCTACAACGTTAATTCCCCTTTGCCAGGTAGGTTAACATGGTCGCAGTTTCTAGGGATCAGAACGGGGACTTCTTTGGGAGAGGGTTATTCTGCCTGGCACAGGTATAAAATTTGTCAATCTGTAAAGCACCAAGGGTCTAGGATGGAGGACAGGTAATTTTGATGGGAGAAAAGAAAGGAGGAAAGGGAGGACTTGGGGACATTCAATGAAGTAACATATGTAAAAAGTTAGTCTAGTACCTGGCTCATAGAAAGCACTCAGTAATTAATAGCCATTATTATTATTACATTTACTATCATAGCACTACTACTACTACTACTATAATACCACTACCACTGAGCCAGGAGTTCAATGAGAATCCCTGGGGAAAATCTCTGAAAAGTTGTAGTCCATATATAGAGGTGACATTTATGGTGACAAACTTTTGCAAAGATCAATATCTGACCTGAACTGGAATAGCGTTACTTTTAAATTGATTGCTACTCCGTGTTCCGAATATGTTATGGACTGAGTGTATGTGTCCTCCTCAACTTCATATGTTGAAATCTAATCTCCAGTGTGATGGTATTAGGAGGTAGGGTCTTTGGGAGGTGATCAGGTCAGGAGGGTGGAGCCCTCATGAAGGGGATTTGTGCCCTTAAAGAAGTCACCATAGTATGGTCATGAGGATGTAAAGTACAGCATAAGGCATATAGTCAATAATATTGTAATAACTATGTATGGTGTCAGATAGGTACTGGCTTTATTGGGGGTGATCACTTTGTAAGTTATATAAATGTCTAATCACTATGTTGTGCACCTGAAGCTAGTATAATATTGTATGCCAACTGTAATTGAAAACATTTTAAGTTATTCAGGAAAAAAAGAGAGACCAGAAAGCTGGCTCCTTCTCTTTCAGCCATGCGCGGATACCCTGGGAAGGGCCCTCACCAGAACTTGACCATGCGGGCCCCCTGATCTCAGACTTCAGCCTTCTGCAAAGAAATTTCTGTTGTTTATAAGCCACCCAGTCTATGGTAATTTATGGTAATTTGTTATAGCAACCCAAACTAAAACAGGATTGCCATTTCATATTAATTTATCAGTAACATGTATATTTGTTTTCTAAACCTTCTCGTCATAGATACTGATTCTTTTAGCTTGTACCTTTTATTGTATTTTATTTTCAGTGTTGGGAGGGTTTTTGTTTGTTTTTTGTTTAGTTTTCATTGATCTGAAATCTTTAGAGTGTGCTGAGTTCTTTAGGCCCAGAGATACTAAGATCGATTTAGGGGGGATGATTGTTCTTCCGGTGCCGCCATGACTTACTTAGAGGCGTCTCAGGACACTTGTACTGCAGTCACTTCCTTGGCATTGGGATCCTCAATATGCCAGGTGTTCACTCGGATCCACAGAGTCAGGGGAGACATAGCTGTGTCCTAGAAAGTTTTAAACTGAGATGAAAATGAAACAAGTGCCCCAGCCTGAGGTTTGTGCTTCTGAAAATGATGTGGCTCCTTTTAAGTAGGACAGCATTTAATGACTTTAGCTTAAGGGACAAAGAGGTCATCTAATCACGTGGGAGGAGCACACCTTTGGCTGTCTGAAGATCCAGTAGTTAGCTAGCTGTGTTCTCTTAGTATTTCTGGGATCCACTTTGAGTAAGTCCCTTAGAAATCTCTTATTAACACTTATTCATCTGTAAATAAATATAGTTGTTTTTTTACTCTACCAACTCATTGATACAACAACTATTTTAAATGTATTATGTGCCAAGTTATTGGTGTGTAGAAGAGAAATAGATATGTTCGTGTGTGTTCGTATGTACATTTCTGTGTATTTTTTTTACTTAAAAATTTAACTTGAGCATGTTAAATTTGATGCGAAAGAGGCAGTTTTACTCATCAAAGTGGTAAAAGGCAATTTAAAGCACCTAGAGCAGCGATTCTCAACCTTCCTAATGCCGCGACCCCTTAATACAGTTCCTCATGTTGTGGTGACCCCCAACCATAAAAT
>NW_017731413.1:0-15827 GCF_001890085.2 Hipposideros armiger | reverse complement strand
GTGAAAGGGTCGTTCGACCCCCAAAGGGGTCGCTACCCACAGGTTGAGAACCGCTGAACTAGAGAGAAAGGGAAGATTTGCCAAGTTTAGGTACAATAAAATAAGGAAGGGTTAACGTAAAGGGGAAGATGGGACTAGGACCTCGTGTGTGGGTGGATTGTATTACACTGCACGTTACATCATCTAGAACAATAGTAGTAGAGGGAACAAGGGACATCAGAGGGGAGGAAACAATTGTGCCTGTAGGTGCCCTGTGCCAGGCTCTGTGCTGCATGGCCATCATTGTCTCATTTGACCTTTGCAACAACCCTGCAACATACTTTCACTATCATCATTTTGCAGAAGGTAGAATCCAGGCTAGAATCCAGGGCTACACAGAAACATGCAGACTCCTTCCATTATACCATGGCTGATATTTATCGAGCGCTCACTAGGCACCAGGCTACCCATGAGACTAGTAGTAGTGTTACCTGCGTTTAGAGTTGGAGAAATGGAACAGAGAGGGGAGGTCAGTTGTGTGAGTTACACAGCTGGGAGAAGCAGGAAGCTTTTCTGAACAGTGAGATTCCATGAGCTCCCTCTTACCTACTCTGCTAGCACCCTCACGCTGAGGCTTTCGTATTTATCATCATTACGGTTTGGGGCTGAAAGACAATAGATTTATCTCTTTTAAATCACCTCTTTTGAACCTGAAGGAAGGGCTACTAACAAGTGTAAGGCCTGGGGCCAGAGGACCAATGAAGCCTAGAGACCTTATGTCTAAATAATTGGAAGTAATAAATCACGATAACAATTAAGTGCAATGCAGCCTCTCCTTCCACCTTGATAAATACCTCTGCATCATGACCTGGAAGTCCAAGCTCTCAGGATCCTCAGCGATCCGTTCCACTGGTGGGTGCGGGGAACATTGTCCCCCGTCCCTGGCCTTGGCCTGCCCACGTCTTTCCTTCCTCATAGCTCATCCCATGCTGAGGGGCCGCAGGCTCAAGCATGTGGACGCCCAGCCCCGTGCCAGTGCATTCCATGCCCCCTGCAAGCTGCTTGGCTATTGGTCAGGCATAGAGGTGTCTTCACTAGGACAGGCCTGGAGTAGAGGTCCACGGAGACCCAGAGGTGGCCTTGGGGCTTTGGGCGCAGGCTCTGGGTGGGCACATCCCTTTGGCTTCGCTGACACCTCACCCTGTGGGGAGCAGTGTGCTAGGGAGGTCCATTTACGAGCCCTCCGCAGTCCTGCGGCCAGGTGCGTCTTACCTCTAAGAGTGTCCCTGGGGAGGGGACAGGATTTAAACCTGTGGTCTTGATTAGCACTTTATTCAAATGACCACTAATCCCGGACCATGCGTTAGAAATGTCTTTATCCCTGAGGGTAAACCCGATTCTTCTCGCGCCCCACTTGCCTCACCCCCAGCGTGACACCCACACCGTCAGTTTTGTGTTCCTCACTCCTGATTGGTGATGTCACCGCTGCGTGTTGGCCATCTTCCTCACCATTCACCATCAGCACCAGATCCTGTTGGTCCCGGCTCCTCCCCTCCGATCTCACCTTGGTTGAAGTGGCCACCAACTGTTGTGTGAACAATTCTGTCTTCTCGCCTCCTCCATCTCTCCCCACTCCCAAATCTGCCCACCACACTCATGCCACAGGTCATTTGCAAGCCTTCTACCACTAGTCCATACAGCACCGTTGTACAATTAGAAGAAGGGGGGACCCTTTCTCCAGGAATTCACAGTCCACAGACTGACACGTAGAGTCAGATTTCTACCCTGCTCTCCTCAGCCCTGAACCTTCAGCAGTAAATAATAGGCACCGCCACAGGGGTAGCATTGCGTCCTTGCAAAACGCCTTTCAAAGATGCCCTGAGGTACAGTTTAAACTCTTAGCACAGCACACAGAACTGCTTTTCCAGCTTCTCCTCTCCGCAGCCTCTGAGGCTGGACGGGCTGGGTGCTCCGCTGTGGAGGTTACCTATATCCCATGACTATCGTTCCTTCTTCTTAAGGTGCCTTCTCTTTCTCTCACTATGGTGAAAGCTAGTTCTGCCTCAGGAACTAATTCAGATGTCATCGGCTTCATGAAGCCTCTTATGTCTCATGCAGGTGGCGTTAGACATCTGAGCCCATTACCTTTGTAAATGTTTTGATTATAGAACTGATTATATTGTCCCACCTTTACTTGTTTCCATGTCTACGTGCTACACAGTGCACAATTCAGCAGCCAAAAGTAATTAGAAAGGAGTTCTAGCCTTGACTCGAGTTTCTCAAGAAACACAAATAGAGGTCAAGTCCATTGTCCACACCCATGGCTTATTATTATCCTTTCTTCCTCCTTCACACCCTTCCTTACTATCCCTGACAAAAACCATTCCTCCTCCACCCCAGCCTGCACACTTTTTCTTTCCTCTTCTTTTATTGTTCTCCTTCCCCCGCCCCAAACCTCACCCCTCCCCCCCATCACTTTATTATGTAGAATGACATAGCTTCTCCACCAGGAAAAAAAAAATCCACCATTTTCAGGAGAGGGTAAATTAGGCCATAAATTACAGGATTGTCTTTGCTGGATTAGAGACTGAGCCAGTCAGATTTTCTAGGTTACGCTGCACAGCCCCCAGATCTCAGGGGCTTACTCAAAGGTTTACTTATTGCTCACATGTTAGCTGTGGATCAGCACAGGCCTTCTTTCTTATGGGATCTTGGCTGGAGAAGCAACCTGTACCTAACACAGGCATTCTCATGGCTGGTAGAGCCACACATTGGCTCTTCAACTTTCTGCTCAGATGTGGCATATATCACTTCTCACATTCCACTGACAGAAGCAAAGTTTCATGGCCAAGAATGGTAATGGGGTGGGAAATGATACTTCTCCCCCAGGAAGGGGGGATGCAAGTCCATGATAATGGGTAGGGTTAGATAATTCTCACAAAGAAAAGTAGCAAATTAGGAATAATAGTGTAATCTCCTCAGGAATACCTCTTGTTCTTATTTTTTGTCCTGTCATATTTATATAGCACATTATTAGTCTGTGAGCTCTTCTAGAACGCAGATGATACCTTGTACCGTTTTCTTTTGTTTCAGACACCTTCCATATTTTTAGGGAAGGAAGTTTTCATGAAAGTTAGCAAAAACTTGGGCAGAAGAGAGAAAAAATAGGGTAGACATCAGACTTGGGGTTGAAAACATTTCAAAATTCAAATTCATAAACCATCTTTACACTGTGATGATATCCCTGTCAGATTAACAAGCAGGATAGGTAGATGGCTGCTTATGTGGTATGTGACTTGAGAAAGAGGAGAGGAGAGGAGAGGAGAGAGGAGAGGAGAGGAGAGGAGAGGAGAGAGATTCTTCCTCTAAGAATGTTTATTTTCTAGCTCCCTGAACCACTCAGGCTCCATTCAGGAAAACAAACCCAGGAGTTATTTCAAGGGAGGTTATTAGGGGGAATTGGTTAAATAGATAAAAGGTACTGGAGAACTAAAATGCCACAAAGGGAGCAGTGAGGCCACAGAGATGGTAACCACAGAAAGTGAAGCAGCTACTCCCCCAGGTCTGGGGGAACAGAAGGGAGAGGTTGGAGTTATCAGAACCTAGCAGCTCAGAGGAGGGGCCCCCGGAGCTGAGCCCCAGTCCTGTGGGGATGAGATGCTGCTCTGCTGATGCCGGTACCTCTGGGGTTTGGGGCAGTGTAGTGAGTACAGTTTGGGGGAGTTCTTTAAAAAAAAAGGATAGAAACTGGAACCAAGTGTCACTGCGTAGTTGAAGAATCATTGCAGGAGTGACACTGACAGAAACAATAGGCAAACAGAAAAAACCAAGTCCCTTTAACCCCCTTGATTCCCTCTTCCAGCCTCCTGTAGTGCCCCTACTGGCAGAACATATCAGCGAGCCAGATGCGAAGGAGAATTGTGGTTGGCAGTATTCCAGCTCCAGCATCTTAGAGGAGACTATAGAAGAGGGAAGCTAAGAGATAATAAAAAGTACACTTTCTCAGACCAGGAATTTTACAATTTGAACTTTAACTCCTTTGGCTAAAATCACCTGCATCTAAAATTAAAATGTCCCTGGGAATAAAATGAAAAATTTAACGCTATTCTTCATTTACACCCCATTATGAATAAGTCTACCAGATCTCTTCTAGAGAGTTAAACATTCAGCCGAGGTGGAAGGCAGGGCCCTAGAGGGGTACTCTGGTTGTAGTGGGAATAGATAGAAGATGCCACTAAGATGGCAAATGAGGGGGAAAAAAGGTCAGAAATAAAAAAAGAAGACGGGGATTACGGAAGATAAATTTTACCAACTTTCAAATTTTGTAGATAGCTGGCAGGGTTTCTAGGTCTTTGCTGATCACAGCGATATAAATGAACTGCAGGAAAGTAGATAGATCTGTCACTTCAGATCTGTCCCCTAACACTCGGGCCGAGTCCGCTCCAGTGACGGAATATTAAAACAGGACCTGGGACCAAGACCAGACTGAGACAGTAGCTGTGAATGAGTCACCGAATGATCGATTTGTGCAGTGACAATTGCCTAAGTAATCCAGGTACAAAATTATTATTGACTGAATTTCAGTAATGCCCTAATTATTGGAAAGCTGAGACCTTGGTTATTCTAAATTGGATTTCTTTTTTTCTGTTCTGAGGATTAATTAGGAAATCACTCATGTTTCCAAACTTGTTTTTATAGATTTTTAACAAATGATTTTCTCTTGATTCTGGATCACTTTTAAATAGCAAATAAAATTGATCTCTAATAAATTTGTCTAATAAATATGTTTTCATTCTGAATAGCCATTTCAGTTCAGTGAGCGTCAAGCACCAGTTCAGTGGCAGGCACTGTGTAGGTCGGAACAGAGATGAAAGAATCACAGTTTCTGCTCTTACGGGTTAATGGTTGAGCTCACACAAGTTCTGTTTGGGAGCACAGGGCCTGGAGTGAGTGGGGCCTGGTCCCCAAGTCCCTGCTCTGCAACTCAAACTGTATGATTCTGAGCTTCAATTTCTTCACCTTTGAATTAGGAGGAAGAGTAGTATCCATATAGTATTATGAAAATTAGCAACGCAGTGTGTAAAGGCCTATGGTAAATTTTCAATGAAGTCTATTATTAATATACAAACCTTATATAACAATAGCTAATTTTAATATGTGTGAGTTCTATATATGTTCATTTTCGCTGTCCATTGCTAAAGGTGGAGATAGGTTAGGATTGCTCTGAATTATTGCCAATTCTAGGATATTACTTTTTTCTCTCTTCCTCTTTTCTCCCCTTTCTTACAGCATTCTTCTCCTTCCTCCCCCCACCTCACCCCCATCCTTTCCTTTTCCTGCCTCTTCTTCCTCCAGAATTATCCAGATTACTGCCCCCCCTCCCCCAGTTCCCTTGGTTCTGTGTATACCTGGCCAACATCAGGGGTACTGTCTGGCCTGCTGTGTCTTACCAACAGGTCAACCTCTGGCCCAATTAATGCATATCCTCTTCTTAGGTAACTGGCATTTTAAAATATTTATTGTTCAACAATTCTCCAAGCCTTTTCTACCATGACACATGCTATTGTTTACTTAGGTAGCACACTTATTTGTGCTTTTCTGCTCCTCTAGGAAGCACTTTAGAATATATGGGAGTAAGTTGATGTTATTATAAAGGTACCCCAAATCAATTGTAACCCATTCTAATATATTCTTTTTTTAAAGTCCCCAAATTTAGACACTTTAGCCATTCTTAGCGTCAAATTAATTGCCACACACCTTATCGTTGATCATGCCACATCAGGATATTGTGACACATGGGTGATTTGGGCTCCCAGAGTTGGCTCTTCCTTCTTCCTTAAAACCTGTCCACATCTGCACACCAGAAATGCCACCCCTAGGTTTGTTCTTTCTTGAGAACATGTGTACGCGTGCATTTTACAGTGCTGTTTATAATAATACAATGTTGGAACTAGCCTGAATACCCACCAGCCGGAGAGTGAACCCATGAACTGCAGGATTCTTGTACAATAGACTTGTAAGCAGGAGGCATACGACTGGACCAGAGCTCCTTGTGTCAACACGAATGAACCTCAAATGGTTGCACAAGGAAAACCAGTCACAGGGGAACTAGTACAGCATGACACCATTTCTGTGAAGCTTTAAAATATACCATATAATGCTGTATATTTAGGAATACATACACATTAGGGATCATGAAAAAATTCCTGACAGTGATTACTTCTGGGGGAGGGACTAAAATTGAGGAGGCGCACACAGGGTATTTCAGCCATTACCTGCACACTTTTATTCCCTGAGCTCGTTTACGGGGACTTATGTGTTTGATATTATTCTCAATATATTTTTGTGTGTCTGAAATATTTTATTAAAAGAAAAAGACCTTTCAACACCTGATTTCAAAGTAGTGGGTACTTATGTAATGGGGCATGTTAGAGCTGTGAGGCTCAGTAATCTGTATAAAAAGTGAGCTAATAATAAAATCATAAAACTACAATTTGCAAGCACACTGTGAACACGAGTACATTGCATACAATACCTCCTAATCCTCAAACCTCCCTCTGAAGTGGGCATTATTCTTGTTCCATTTGAAACATAAGGATAATGAGGCTTAAAGAAGTTTCTTTTCTAAATTCAAACAGTTAGTACAATTGACCCTTGAACAACACAGGTTTGAACTGCACAGATTCACCTATACATAGAATTTTGTCAATAAATACGGTAAATGTATTTTCCTTATGATGTTCATAATAACATGATTTCTGTCTTTATTGTAAGTATATACTACATATAACATGCAAAATCTGTGTTAATTGACTGTTTATGTTATCGGTAAGGCTTCCGGTCAACAGTAGGCTATTAGTAGTTAAGTTTTTGGAGCGTCAAAAGTTATATGTGGATTTTCAACTGCATGGAGAGGGGAGATTGGCGTCTCTAACTCCCCCAGTTTTCAAGGGTCAGCTGCACTTGGCAGAATCAAGACTCTAACCCAGGTTTGTTTTACCTTAAACCAATAAAGTAGATGTTATTATATCAGCTCTTAGGCTCCTAAAAAATTTCCGTCTATCCACCAAGCAGCTTCTTCCTCCAAAATTGTGAGAAAATACATTTCTGTTCTTTAAGCCACCCAATCTATGGTACTTTGTTATAGCAAACAAATACACACATCTATTATAGTTCACTCGTAATGGTAGTTTGACTATGTATACAATTCTATATCCAGACAAATTCCTTTTCTCAGGATTTTAAAAGCCTTGCTCCTTCAATGCTAAAATTCAGTATTGCTGCAGAGAACTTCAAAAAAAATCCCAGTTCCTCATTCTTGCTCTGTAACTTGTTTTCTTTTCTGTGGAGGTTCATAATGATGAGCTCTTTGTCCCCAGAGTTCTGAAATGTCATAATTATGGTCTTGATGTGGTTCTGTGTTCATCTGTTGTACTGGGGACTCTGTGGACCCTTTTACCTTGAATACTCTTTCAGTTCTGGAAATGTTGTTGAATAATTCTTGAATTTTGCGGATTTGTTCCTTCTTTCCTCTTTCTGGAATTCCTCTTTTTCAGTATAGGACTTCCTGAGCTGATCCTCTCATGCCCTACTGTTTTCTCTCCATTTTGTGTTATGTGTAACTGACAGATTTCCTCAACTTATTTCCTGGAAGATTTCCTCAACTTGTTTTTGATTCTTCTATTGAGTTTTCATATCGGCTCTCATTTTGTTCTAGTTTGTAAGAGCTATTTTCAAAATGTTTTGGCTTTTAAAATAATATTTTCAGTTTTTTTACACAATTCAATTATCTTAATTCTCTGAGCATAATGATTTTTTAAATTGTGATATAATTGACACATAACATATTAGTTTCAGGTGTACACCATAATGATTATGTTTGTGTACATTGCAAAATGATTACCACCACAGTAAGTCTAGTTAACATTTGTCACCGTACATAGTTACAGTTTTTTCTTATGATGAGAACTTTTAAGGTTTACTGTCTTAGCAGCTTTTAAATATGCAGTATAGTATTATTAACTAGATAAACCATGCTGTACATTACATCCCCAGGACTTATTTATTTTATAACTGAAAGTTTGTACCTTTTGACCCCCTTCTCCCATTTTGCCCACCCCTCCCCCCTACCTCTGGCAATCACCAATCTGTTCTCTGTATCTGTGAGCTTATTTGTTTGTTTGTTTGTTTAGATTCCACATACACAAAGACACTTGTTTTCTTTTTTATAGAGATACATGGTATTTATCTTTCTCTATCTGACTTATTTCACTTAGCGTAATACTCTCAAGTTCTATCTATGTTGTTGAAAAGGGCAAGATTTTCTTTTTTTTACAGCTGAATTCTATTTGTGTGTGTGTGTGTGTGTGTGTGTGTGTGTGTGTGTGTATGTGTGTGTAATATTTTTTTTATCCATTCATCCTTCAAGGACACTTTTGTTTGCTTCTGTATCTTGGCTATTGTAAATAATGCTGCAATGAACCTGGGGGTTCAGATATCATTTTTGTTCATGTTTTCATTTCCTTCAGTAAATATGCAGAAGTGGAATTGCTGGATAATATGTAGTTAGTTAAATTTTTAAATTTTGAGGGACCTCCATAATGTTTTCCATAGTGACTGTACCAGTTTACACTGCCACTAACAGAGAACATGAGTACCCTTTTCCCTGCATCCTCACCAACACTTGTTATTTCTCTTCTTTTTGATAATAGCCATTCTCACAGGTGTGAGGTGATATCTCATTGTGGTTTTAATTTGCATTTCCCTGATGATTAGTGATGGTTGAGCCATTAGTATGTCTTCTTAGGAAAAATGTCTATTCACACCCTCTTCCCATTTTGTTTTTAAATTGGAGTGTTTGAGTTATTTTGCTATTGAGTTATGAGTTCTTTATATATTTGATTATTAACCCCTTATCATATATATGATTTGCAAATATCTTCTCCCATTCCATGGGTTGCCTTTTCATTTTGTTGATGGTTTCCTTGGCTGTGCAGAAACTTTTTCGTTTGATGAAGTCCCACTTGTTTGTTTTTCCTTTTGTTGCCTTTGCTTTTGATGTCTAATCCAAAAAATCATCACCAAGACTGATGTCAGTGAGCTAACCACCTGTTTTCTTCAGAAGTTTTATGGCTTCATGTCTTATGTTCAAATCTTTAATCCATTCTGAGTTAAATTTTATGTATGGTATAAGATAAGAATACAGTTTCATACTTTTGCATGTAGTCGTTCAGTTTTCCCAACACCATTTATTGAAGAGACTGTCCTTATTGTATATTCTTGGCTCCCATGACCATAAATGTGTGGGTTTATTTCTGGGCTCTCTATTCTGTGTCTTTGATCTATATGTCTGTTTTTATGCCAGTGCCGTATTGTTTTGATTACTATAGTTTTATAGAATAGTTTGAAATCAGAGAGCATGATACTTTCGCTCTGTTCTTCATCAAGATTTCTTTGGCTATTCAGGTTCTTTGTGATTCCATATGTATTTTAGCATTGTTTGTTCTATGTCAGTGAAAAATGCCATTGGTATTTTGAGAGGGATTGCATTGAATCTGTAGATTGTTTGGGGTATTATGGACAGTTTGAAATGTTAATTCTTCCTATCCATGAGCATGGAATATCTTTCCATTTATTTGTGTTATCTTCAGTTTCTTTCACCAGTATCTTATAGTTTTCAGTGTACAGGTCTTTCACCTCCTTGATTAAATTTATTCCTAGGGGTTTCATTTTTTTGGATACAATTACAAATGGGATATTTTTCTTAATTCCTTTTTCTGATAGTTTGCCATTAGTGTAGAGAGACACAACAGATTTTTATATATTAATTTGGTATTATGCAACTTTACTGAATTTGTTAATTCTAAGAGTTTTTAGGTTGTCTTTAGGGTATTCTATATATATCATGTCATCTTCAAATAATGACAGTTTTACTAATTCCTTTCCAATTTGGATGCCTTTTATTTCTTTTTCTTGCTTAATTGTTCTGGCTAGAACTTCCAGTAGTATGATGAATAAAAATGATGAGAGTGACATCCTTGTCTTGTTCTGATCTTAGAGGGATAGCTTTCAGCTTTTTACCATTGAATATGATGTTAGCTGGGGGTTTGTCATAGATGGCTTTTACCCATCATGTTTTTTAGTAGATTTTAATTGGTTTCTTCAGGTATCCAGTCATCTTTGGTTGACTGTCCATACCTAAGAATAGGAAATACAAAACTTGAATATAAGCTCAGAGTAATAGGTGGGTTCTGTCCACGGTGAGCTTGATTGTAGGGAAAACTGGGTGGTTTCATTTTGGAGTCTCCAATGTCACTGTCTTTAGATCTTTCGTCTTAGACTGGTCAGATTCCCTGGAGAAGAATTTACCAGCCTTCTGCCTGGAAAGTCAAGGCCTGGCTGCCAATACTCTGGAGCCTAAGTGGGTGAAGGTAGCTGGGAATCTTGGCTACCAGGATGCAAATATTCACTCGATCCTTCAGTTTTCACTATGGTACCCCTACCCCTGACCATGTCTGATGTCTCACAGTTCAGAGACTGCATTACCTTATGAAAACAAAAGCAAAACTCCAGTCATCTGGTAGTGTACAAGTAAGGATACGGCCATCTAATATCTTCCTAAATAGCTTTTAACCAGTACCTATTTTAACATCCCTTTCACCCCAATTCTAGAGGTCACTGGTGTCCCAGGTCTAAAATTTCATGAGACTTTTATAGCGTAAATATGATTGGTCTTGGTTTTTCCCAAGAGCTGGTTTAGGATTCAGGTTTTCTCGTCTCCTAAATCTGTTGCTACTTATCTGTCTGCTTTTCACATTCCAACATTTCATTGCTATTGTCTTTTGTTATCTTTCTTCTTCGAGGGTTTGTACCTGTATTTAAATATACACATATGCATATGCACACACAAAAACACACTTTACTATTATTCTCATGGAGCTTTGAGAGAGAACAAAATTGAATGCAAGTTTTTAATTCTCCATCTTTATCTGAGGTCTCAAGAGGAAATATTTTTTAATTTGTATTTAACATTCAAATAGAAAAGATGATATCATGAAGTACAGTTAGAAATGACTATTGGAATAAGAAAAATACTCACATTGCTTTATATTCCATGAGCTTATCACCTTAATCCTAAAATGAGGCTTGAAAATCTTTACCAAACAGTCAAAACTCTTAATATTATATGTTTAGTCTAATAATTATCTTTTCTTTTTACTCATAACAAGTATACTTGAGAGAAGAATTTAGTTATTGCACTGTGGTTGCCTAAAGCCCCAAAAAACTCTCAAAATAGCCCTTGTCACATAAAATATTAATTGGTTGCTTTGTTCCTACTTAGATTTTCATTAATTTGAGGACATAATTTAAGTGACAGTTAACTGTATAACCTTTGTTTCTCCTTATTAAAAAGGAAATCTCTATTTAAAACCCAATTAAGAAAGTTTCCTAAAATATGTATTTTTAGTCTTCTTTATATTGGCTACATTGGCAGCCTTGGGACAGTATTTCAAGTGGGCAAGAGTAGAAACTATAGAACCTGGGTCTAGGCTCAGAACTCTCACAAAATCACTTCTGCCACATTCTATTGATTAAAGCCTGTCACAGGTCCCTCTTGGATTCAAAAGGTGGAGAGATAAGATTCTACCTCTTGATGAAAGAAGCAAGAATTCACAAAGGGGTGTGTATACGGGGATGGGAAGAATTGTGGCCATTTTTTTGCAACCTACCAGGCTTCTCTCTGGCCACATTTATTCTCATTCTCCCACATAGAAAATATATTCTTTCCTATTCCAGGATCCCTGAAGGTCTCATCCCAAAATGGCATCAGACACAACATCCGGGATCTCATGTTCCAACACCAGGTTCCATTGGGGATGAGAATTCTTAGAAGCAGTCTTCAGGTGTGGTTCTTGAACCAGAGACCTGTTAATGAAAAAGACCAGTTGATTACCCCTACATGTCCAGTAGACAGTGAGGAGATGGGCACAGGATAATTACAATAGATGCTTCCATTCAAAATGGAGACCGAGAAGCATGTAGCAGTCACTGACACAGAGCACTTCTGAAATCCAACAAGGCACATGCCTGAAGCATCTCTGCTCCAGGGCCAAGAAATATCCCTTTATTGGTTACCTGGGTCCATTTCCTGCTTTGCCATATGCCTTAGGGTTTTTTATTTTTTTAAATTTATCGAGGTCAGTTAATGTGACTGTAATTCTGAAATAATTGTACAGCACCATCTATAAGGAGTTAAATGCTTCTTGAGAAAGATACTACTTGAAGTTTTAAACCACGGAGATTTTCATACCTTTCAGGATACGTGTTTATCAAGCTCAGAAATTTCATAAACTAGGTGTTGAACCAAGTTTTAAAAGCCTCTTCATTGCCTTTGCTTCCCCAAAGTAGCATCACATTCAAAGCATCATGATAGAATAAACTGATTTTCAGAATCACACAAGTTAGGAAAAAATGTAAAATTTATAATATAATCTGACAATTTCTGGAACAGTCAGTGAGCCTCTGGGTAATGGGGAACACGTGGTCTGCTTATTCCCTCGGGCCCTAGAGAAGGGAACAAGGCAGTCCAAGCCCTGCCCTCGTACAGTCCGCATTCTAGAGAGGAAGGGGAGCAGACAATGAACATGAAGATACACCTCTCCCCACTTATATCCCAATAAAAATTTTCAGAGAGTAAAACATAAGAAAATAAAAGAAGGTAATGGAAGAGAGAGAGAGAGAGAGAGAGAGAGAGAGAGAGAGAGAGAGGGGGAGAGAGACTGACTTGTGGGGCAGGAGAGTGACTGTCTTAGTTAGATAGTAAGGAGGTGACATTTAAGTTGAGACACAAATCTGGGAACCACATGAGCAAAAGCCATTGGCAATAACAATCTGGGTTATTTCCAAGGACAGAAAAATGAGCAGTGTTGTGGTTTACAAGGGGAGAGGGGAAGAAGAGAGGAGGGGATGAGGTCATTGGTGTAGGCAAGAACCAGACCAGGTAGGAGCATATAGACCATGGAAAGGCGCTTGATTCAAAATCTATGGGAAGTCATTGAAGAGAGAGAGATAAGACTTTATTTATGTTTTAAAAGATCATTGCTATGTAAAGAATGAACTAAAGGAAGAAAGAATGAAATGAGAGAGAATAGGTCAGTGGCTATTGCAGTGGCCCTGGAAACAACTTCACAGCAAAGAGGGTGGAAAGGTAAAAAGGATCAAATTCAGGACTGTATTTGGGAAGAAGGATGCTAAGAATTTGATTGGATATTGGACATGAGGGAAAGAGAGGATCAAGGATGCATTTCGAGTCTGTGACTTGAGAAATTGGATGTGTAGCAGTGCCATTTCTTAAGATGGAAAAGACTAGGGGATAAACAAATTTTTCTCTTATAAGGGTGCAGAGCAAAAGTTCTATTTGGGACATGGTCAGTTTGAGTGGTCTCTTAGACTTCAAATGCTATGTCAAATAGGCAATTGGATATATGGAATCCAGTCATCTACCAACTAGGTTTGAGGCTCTGTATCAATACTTTTTACCCTCACTTTGTGACTGTCTAACCCCATCTTTGGGCAACTAAGGTAATATGGCCCTCATTTTCCTGACAAGTAACTGTGTCCCAAAGAAACTCAATGTGTGTCCGAAAGCCACACAGCTAAAGTGGGAGAGCAGGACTTGAACCCAGATCTTCTGGCAACCTGTACATGGACCCGGAGGGCACACTCACCCATCTCACACTCTCCTGCTTCAAAGGAGATGAAGGATAAGGACCTTATCACTGAGGCCCTGCCCACATGCTCAAAGTATTATCCACAATCTAGGCAGTTGTTTATTTGTGCTGCCAAAATATTTATTTGCACATGTAGCTCTTGAAATTTTAATTTTAATCAGTGAAAAATTAAATAAAAATTCACTTTCTCAGTTGCACTAGCCACAGTTTTAAGTGCTCAATAGCTACATGTGACTAGTGGCTACCATGTTGAATAGCACAGATATAGAACATTTTTCATATCTCAGAAATTTCTCTTCAATAGTACTGGACTCTAGAAAATTCAAACTAAAGTAGTTGTGAAGAAAGTGTAATCTTATCCTCATAGCCATGGCCTAAGAGGAGAGTCTATAGGAAGCAATGAGTTGTTATCTACTTTCAAAAGTGGCCCGCTTTATAATTAGCTGATTTTATACCCAGCTCTAATGAGCACATTTCCCTAATTTATACCCTTGAATGTTTGTGTGTTTCTCATTTTGTCAAATAAGAATAGAAACTCCTCTTAGGAGAGGAGCTAGGTTCTTTTCATCTTTGCATTCCCCTCACTCAAAATACACACATACATAACACTTACATCCCTTCCTACCCTCTACCCACCTCCACCTTAACACCCTCAATCATTGCACACTGCTTTGTACAGAACAAGCAAAATGTTTGCTTGTTAAACAACCATCATATGGCAGTACTTTATAACACTGCTGTGGACAGTTGGCCATGGGAGAATATATCAGTAAAGAGCAAATAATCACTTCTCAGGGAAGTCTGCGGCTAAGCCTCAATCTCACAGCATATGCCTTTCCCATTTCCTCCCTTCCTAGCAAGGAGGAGATCATGAGTCTCACCAAATGAAAACCAAGGGCTGCTCACTTCCGGAGAAAGCAGGAGTGTAGAAGCCCTAACAGGAAGTTGGTGGGAACTTCAGGCTCCGGTTTGTCCATTACTTAAGCAGGGCCTTCTTCACAGGGCAAGATAGAAGCATCCAGAAAACACCCTACACACACATACACACACACACACACACACACACACACACACAGAGAGAGAGAGAGAGAGAGAGAGAGAGAGAGAGAGAGAGAGAGAGAGAGAGAGGCAGACCTGTGCTCCCAGCAGTTCCTTTTACAAACGAATGGGAAGATTTGGAAGAAGACAGATGGTGTTTGAATCCCTCCTCGCCACCTGCTGGCTGTGTGACGTTGTGCATGTTACATAACCCCTCCAAAGGGGTAGGGGAAGGAGATGTATATTTAGAGCCTTAATCTTCCACCAATTCAACAGTGTATCCCCCTCCTCACCCTTCAGAGAGAAGGTGAGAACACACCTGAAACAGAAATTGCATTTTCCCTTTAATATTTCTTTTTAAAAATATATTTCCATTTTTATAGGCAGTGCTTATATGTGATAAAAATTTCCTAAGTGTGTACATTGAAGTTTCCTTCCTACCTTCCCAGCTACCTAGTTCCCAGAGGCAAACAGTATTCCCAGATGTGTATCCCTCCATAGTCATTCTGTGTATGCACAAGCAAATGTATGTGTCAATACTTTTATAGCTATTATCTTCTTATTGGTACGTTTTTCTTTTTGACACAAATAGCTGTGTGACTGTTTTGAACCTTGCTTTCCCCCTGCAGTGTCTTGGAGATTTCTTTTTTATATCTATAGTGAGCACCCTTCATCTTTTTATAGCTGCAGAGTATTTCATTGTAGATTTGTACCATGATTTGTTTATCCTGTCCTCCACTGATGAATTATTTAGGTCATTTCCAGATTTTTGGCTATGATAACTTATGCCGCAATGAGCCTTCATGTACATTTGTCACTTTGCATGTGGGTGAATGTATTTGCAGAGTAGATTTCTAAAGGAGGAATTGCTGGGTCAGGAGGTACTTAATGAGGATCTATGCATAATTTTGATAGATCTGGTCAAGTTGCCCTCAGAATTTGTACTAACTTGCTGTCCCACCAGCAATGTGTGTGAACAGAGCTGAGTGAGACTGAGCACCAAGTTTTGTGTTTCCGAGTACAGCTCAGCTTCCAGTGTGTGTGTGTGTGTGTGTGAGAGAGAGAGAGAGAGAGAGAGAG
>NW_017737303.1:0-1210 GCF_001890085.2 Hipposideros armiger | reverse complement strand
CTGTATAGGAATGCTAGGAAAAAGATGTAAAGATATCCAATACAACTCACCTACCCATTGTAGAGATGAGGAAAGCAGAGAGATTAAATGATTTGTGCAACATCACGCTGATATTAAATTGAAAGGTCAGCAACCCGGGTGCTAGCACAGTGTGCTCTCCACAGTTCCAGTTAGAGCATAGCAGAGGTAAGCTAAGCCCTGGGGAAGCATCACCACCCCACTTACACCCACATCACACACACATCCACACTCCTTACTTTTCAAGTTGATCCAAAATATCCAGAGTGGCAAATGGTTCCCAGACCCTTCCTCTGTCTTAGCCCAGAGGCTGGGAGCTCTTGCAGTCTCTAGGGATGGGAAAGGAACTTTTCTTTAACATCTGAGATAGGCAGGAATTGTGCTAGAACTTTATGACTCACTTAAACAAACAGTGAGAATGCGAAAGGGAGAGTGGGGAGAGGAAAACTAACATTTGAACGCAGCAAACTAAGTCATAAAGTTGCTTCATCCCCATTTTATAGATAAAGAGACTGAGGCACATGTGGTCACCAGTGGCAGAGCTGGGATGCAGACTCACCCCAGGCTTTCTGGCCCAAGGCCCACACCTGAGCACCATTGCACTAAGCCTCCCTGCTGTGGCATGTTTCAGATGCATATTAAAAGCTTCGTATGTACTGTGGAATTCATGAGCAGACACAATTGTACCCAATGCCTGAGATTTCATCATGCTCTCAGATCTCACCTTGAAAACACCTGCCAGCCTAGCACAGGTGGCAAGGCCTATGTCCCAAGGTGATGGATCTATTGCCAGATAAGGGTATCTGGGCATTTCTGGGTGCCCATTTACCTTTGCACAGGACATTCCCCAAACTTGATGCCCTGTCAGGAGGCTGCTAGGGGAAGATATATACTGATGAGAAATCTCAGCCCCCAAATTCATTTTTCAAAGAAGCCAAGCAAATCTGGTGATTTATTCTCTGTCACTCTGATCCCAGCATATGTTCCACATCAGGTAAGTGAGATAGAAGGGATGGTTCAGCAAACATTAAGTTAAAAGAAACCCTGTCAGGCTCCCCCATGAATAGCTGGTTTTTATTTAAAGCCACAAAGTAATTAATTACATTGAGTAAAAAGCTAAGGCTCTCTCCTGCACAACACTTCTCAAGTTCTTTCAGCAGTAGATGCTGTTCTTACACAACCGCAGTACACA
>NW_017737302.1:0-1210 GCF_001890085.2 Hipposideros armiger | reverse complement strand
TACCTAATCTTACAATTTTATGTTATTGTTATCTTAAAGAAGGCATGCTTAATTATATAAACTATGGGATTTACAAAACCTGCATCCACCCTGGCTGGGTTTCACAGAAACTCAAACACAAATGTGGTCAGTGTCGGGCCAAAGAGCTTATCATGTAAGAGGGGTGAAGAGACACATTCATACAAGAAGACCCTCAAGAGAAATATTAACCAATTGATCTGAGGGCTCAGGAGCTTCTGGGGACACCTTTATCTACACCCCAGCTCTGCAGTCTGCCCTTCTTAATGGTGTTTTGTTTTGTTTTGTTTTTAAAGCTGAGCCATCCTGCCACCTGTTGGCAGCTCAGCGACTGCTCAGCTCGGGCCGGGACTCAAACTGCTGTTGCTCAGAGCTCAAACTCTTGAGCGAGCTCTTAACCAACTGAGCCACTCGGCCGGCCCCAGCCTGCCCTTCTTGCATTCATAATTCTCATCCTAAAAGGAGGATTCCTTTAAAAAAAAACCCACCCTTCCCTATACAAACTTCCCTTCAGAATGGCACAGCTATGTCACTCTTATACTGTTGTCTTGGTCTGGAATGTCCTTCCCCCTATGTGACTTATGGGCTGAGTCCTCAGTCATGTCATAGAGGGTCAGTGAATTCCAGACTGAGTCCTGGGCTGCCTCACTCACTTGCTACCCAACCTTGGTTAAGCCATTTGACCTTTCCTCACCTCTACAGGAGGGATTAAAATGCCAACTTCAAGGGCTATTGAAAGGCACTAAGTGAGTTAATGTATATAAAACATGTATCAACTTTAAAGCTCTGAACAAATGTTAAATGTTATTACTAACCATCCTTCAAAGCTCAATTCAAATGCTACCACCTTTATAAAGTTTCCCCTCATCGCCACCCCAGTGATCATTCCTTACTTATTGCATAACACTTGCTTCTCCGTTTTTTGTGTATTTCATTTGCTGTTTTATTATTGTTAAGTCATTCACTTATTTATTCACTCATTCTTTTATTTCATAAATATTTATTGAGTTCCTCTCTATACCAGATACAAGCTTTCTCCCTCACTGAATTTATAAACTGGGCAGAGGCTGCCTTATTCTTATCTGTGTCCCCTAGAGCACTTAGCTAATTACCTTGCATGGCTAAGGACTCAGTAATGGTTGTTTGCCTGGGATGACATTTGAGCTGTGACTTGGAGGTAGAGGGGGATTTA
>NW_017737301.1:0-1193 GCF_001890085.2 Hipposideros armiger | reverse complement strand
CTTGTGGGACTGAGCCCTTAACCCATGGGGTTTGTGCTCACTTTGGACAGTGTCAGAATTGAATTAAATTGTAGGACACCCACTCAGTGTGTCAAAAATTGGAGGATTGCTTGGTGTGAAAAGAAAACGCATATTTGGTGTCAGAAGGAATACAGGAAAACGGGAATGGAGGAGAATGGGAGTTTTTTGCTTTTTGATTACCAATATGGAGCCAAGCCTTTCCTTGCCTTCTGGGGCCTACCCCAAGCCTGCTTCCACCTCTACCTGTGGAGAGCCACTGATGCAGCCTGCTGCCCCATTCGGAAGCTTGTGTGCTAGCTGGGGGTGGAGGTCATGATTAGGACTTTGTGGGACAGGGCAGACGGAGTGAAATTGGAGATCTAATGTATTTGATAGAGAAATTCGCTTTTTAAAAGTGCATACAGGCGTACCTTAGCGATATTGCGAATTGGGTTCCAAACTACCGTGATAAAGCGAATATAGCAATAAAGCGAGTTTTAGTCTTTGTGCTGGGTGGCGTCTTGTGTTCTCTTTGTAAAAAACAAAACACCTGTGAAGCACAATAAAACGAAGCGGAATAAAATGAGGTATGCCTGTACTTCTAAGGGTGTGGTTCTCAACTAATGGCTGCACAGTGGAATCACCTGGGTGGCTTTAAAAAAACAGTCACCTGGTCTGACCCCTAGAGATTCCAGTTTCAGTTGGGTTGGGGGTGTGTGTGTGGGGCCAGGTAGGTGGCGAAAGGGGTGGGGTCCCAGCATTAGCATGGCTTAAAGGCTCTCTGGTGATTCTGACTGCAATCATGGTTCAGAACCACTAGTTAAGACGTGTTTGACATTCAGATGAGGAATAACCGAAAATATCTTGCAAGAGTGCACTCTCAGGGGTTTTACCCTGCACATGAGCAAGTGCTTTTTGAACTGTGCTTCTTAAGTTACTAGTGACAGGGTATGGGGGTGTTTTTCTGCTATCTCTTGCTTTTTCTGTTTGTTCCTTTGTTGTCAGCGGGCACAGATAGTTGCACAATATTTCTGGCCAGTTTTAGGTGAGGAGGTTAGACTACCACTTGGCTCCTCAACAGTAGGCATCTTAGGGGCTAGAATATGTGTTTCTGTAGTTTGCAAGTGACCTCCCACCTCACCTCTGCAGATCCCTTTATGTAAGTGGATACAGCTCCAGGAAGGGAAGTTAGA
>NW_017737300.1:0-1211 GCF_001890085.2 Hipposideros armiger | reverse complement strand
GGAATCGGGGGAAGGGGAACAGACAAGTTGCTGTCCTTTTGTTCTTCAGTCTAGTTGTGGAGGATGTTGCTTCACTGGCCCATGTTGGTATTATCATTGCGTTCTTCCTGGATGAGGCAGATCGGTCGCCGGCCTCTGGACGGCCACTCACAGTGGCTCTTGGCAGCTCACACTGGCTGCTGGCTACACACAGTAGCTTATGGCAGCCCACTGCCGCAGGGGCTGCAGCCTACGCCATCGCTGGCGACTCATGGCAGCCCAGCTCCAGGTTGAGCTGCTGCTCACCATCTTAGATGTAGAGGGCAGTGTCACTGGTCCTCATGTGGGATCTGAACCAGGGGCCCTGCTGCTCAGAGCTGGCGTCCCAAGCCAGCTCTTAACCAACACACCACTTGGCCAGCCCCACTCAAAGATTTAAAATGTTCACTTCAGAAAGGGGACAAATCTTTACAAAAGAATTCCAATTAATAAATGTGGGAGGAATAAGAGAAATATACCACCAGAGCAGTAATTACTACAAACATGATCCACCAATAAATGCTAAAATTAGTGGGGAAAAGTTTAAGGAGAAAGAAGATACTTGCACAAACTCACAGTATCTCCTCTCATGTATTTACTAACTACAGAGGGAAAAATAGTTAACTTCACAGTGGAAAACCTGGCTGACATCACTTTAACTAAGGAATCAAGGTTAACATCCCCAGTTATAAGATATATCACTATCATATATTTCCTGATAGGATGTGCAGAGACGAGCACTTCACTTCATGGTATTCTTCTAAAAATTCATAATCTCAGTATAGTCACAGAAAACATTAGATGAACCCAAACTGAGGCACAGTCTACAAAATACCTGACCAGAACCCTTCAAATATGTCAAGGTTATGAATAACAAGGAAAGACTAAGGCAACTTTTACAACCAGAGGATACTAAGGAAACATGACAACTGAATCCATTTCTGGTGGTTTTTTTTGGTTGTTGTTGTTTTTTTTAATTGGGGAATTGGGGGAGGGGGGACAAGTTGCTGTTATTTTGTTCTTCTGTCTAGTTGTGGAGGATGTTGCTTCACTGGCCCAAGTTGGCACCATCGTTGCACTCTTCCCGGGTGAGGCAGATCAGTCATCGGCTGCTGACCACTCACACTGGCTGCTGCTACACATGGTAGCCCATGACAACCCACTGCAGCAGGGGCTGCAGCCTACTCTGTCGT
>NW_017737299.1:0-1211 GCF_001890085.2 Hipposideros armiger | reverse complement strand
GATGGTGCCAACTTGGGCCAGTGAAGCAACGTCCTCCACAACTAGACTGAAGAACAAAATGACCGCAACTTGTCTATTCCCCTTCCCCTGATTCCCCAGCACTGTTCCCCTCCCCCAATTCCCCAATAAAATCTTTTTAAAAAATTTAAAAAAATAATAATAATGTAGAAATATCCATAAGATACATTGCAAAACAGCTATCTAATTCCAATACCTTGTGGACAACCAAAGTCTTAAAGAGCTGAAGATTATACAATTGTAGCACAAATTTCCCTGTATCTTCTTTAAAAAGAATTCCACAAGACTGGGAAAATGAACTGGTACACATGGGAATCAGCTTTCAGATTGTCATTATTATGGGCAACCCAAAGACATTTGGGTTGAATTAGTAAGAACCAAAAAAAGAAGAACAAAATAATGGCCATTATAAGATGACCATCTACGAGGTTGTGGGGGAAAGGGAACCCTGGCGCACTGTTGGTGGGACTGCAGACTGGTGCAGCCACTATGGAAATCAGTATGGAGGTATCTCAAAAAACTGGAAATAGAACTACCTTATGACCCAGCAATTCCACTCTTAGCTATTTATCAAAAAAAACCCAAGACATTAATCCGAAAAAATATATGCACCCCTATGTTCATTGCGGCACTATTTACAATAGCTAAGACTTGGAAACAACCAAAATGCCCATCGGTAGATGACTGGATTGAGAAACTATGGTACATTTACACAATGGAGTATTACTCAGCTATAAAGTAGAAGGAAATAGTACCATTTGCAACAATATGGATGGAACTAGAGAACATTATGCTAAGTGAAATAAGTCAGTCAGAGAAAGACAAATACCACATGATCTCACTTATACGTGGATTCTAAAAAAACTGAATATATGAGAAATGTAAACAGAAATAGTCTCAGAGACACAGAGGAAAAACTGAGTGTTGGTAGTTGGGAGGGGGTGGGGATGAAGGAGAAGGGGAAAGGATGAAACAATACAAATTGGTAACTACAATATGGCCTCAGGGATAGAAAAGACAGTCTGGGGAATATAATCAATACTGTTGTAAATATTTTTTAGGGGGCCAGATGGACTCATGTCTTGTTAGGGAGGCCACTTCATAGTCGGTATAGAGGCCTGACCACTGCACTGTATTTCTGAAGCTGATGTTGAATAATATTGTATGTCAACTATAATTATATATACATATAG
>NW_017737298.1:0-1153 GCF_001890085.2 Hipposideros armiger | reverse complement strand
ACTTTCATTTTCAAAGAATTAGTGAGCTTTTTCTCTTCCTTTGAAGAGGAGGGTGTGGAGGAGGTGGAAGGTGCATGCATACTGCCTGGAGGAAAATCAAAGCTTTCAGAAGAACTACACTCAGAGTTAGAGGACTTCAGGTCATCTGAGCTATCAATGCTACACACTGAAGCACTGGACGAGTCCGATGTCTTTTGATTTAGGGTCATGTAAACAGAGATAGTGCTTCTGCTGCCCTTTTTGCCCAGTGTCTGTGGTTCATCCTGCTCACCAGGCACAAGCACTCCATCTGTGTCCTGAACCTCACTGCTGGCCTCTTCAGGACCTGCTGAGGGACCCTGATTTTCGGAAGGGGCCTCACCTGCTGCGCGGGTAGAGGTGCAACGAGACTGGGGCTTGGGTGCCATCTTGCCACTCCGAATTTTCTCAAGTCCTGTCTTCAGAGAAGAGTCATTTTCTTCATTCCTGTACCTTTGTGGTTTTAAACGAACCCGGGGTGGAAGGGAACCTGAGCTAGGATTCTGATAGCGACGTGTAAAATGGACTTTCGAATGTGCATTTTTGGACGTAGAGGTTTCACTTTGCTTCTTTTGTGCCTTTTCTTTGGCAATTTTCAACACTTCCCGAGCTTTTGCATGATCCATGTTCTTACTCTGGAGCACTTTCTTCGTACTTAGCTGAGCTTTTGATGTATTTGCCTGAGCAGCAACTTTGACTACTCTGCCTCTGCTGTGAGCAATATTTGAGACCTTAACCACAGCATTTCTTTTCTGGCTTTCATTTTGGTTTTTCCCATCCACTTTATGCTCAGTTTTCAGTTTCTTGTTCACAGTAGTTACACTTTCATTTCTCCGTTTTTTATCTTCATACTTAAAAGAGTCACTTGCACTACTACCTTTCCTAATTTCCTTTTTTTCAGCAACAACACTGTTTTTACATTTGTCACATAGGACTTGCCTGGATCGTAGTTTAATAGCATTCATTATTGAAGTAGGTTCTTCCCTGTACATTTTTCGTTTGGGTCGCTTAATTTTCCGAGGAGGCGGCTGAGGTATTGATTGGTTATATGTGTCCCTGATAAACAAAGGGGGAGGATAAGGTGCTCCTTCATGGAAGAGAGGTGGTGGTTTGGAAGTCCACAGGCTTTCAGCCA
>NW_017737297.1:0-1168 GCF_001890085.2 Hipposideros armiger | reverse complement strand
TTTTATCTGAATTTGGTCTTTGGGTGTGGTGATTCTTGTGCTTCTTTGGCAGGGCCCCCGCTGTACAGCGTGTTTTAGGGCAAAACAGATCAACAAGCACAACCACAACAGTCACCAAAGGTAACCAGATACTCTCTGATGTATAAAACAACCATCACCCTACACTCAACATGTACAGAAATATCACTCATACACAAGGAGAAAACACACCAACAGAAACAAAACGACAAAGAGAAAAGAAAAACAAACAAACAAACAAGGAACAAGTAGCAGAACAAAATAAAATAAAATATAATCAACTAAAAAATAGAATGAACGCAAGAAACAAAATAGCAACACCCTTAAAACAACAACAACAGCCAAAAAAAAAAAAGTTGCAGAAAACATGGAAAGGAGGAGGCCAATCAAGCTGTGACAAGGAAGCAGGAAAGAAGGGAGAGAGAGAGAGAGGTTAGAAGAGAAGGAAAGAAAAAGAGAAAAAAAGAAGATAAATATATATATATACACACATATATATATGTGTGTGTGTGTGTGTGTGTTTATCTACACCCCCATATATATGGACATATATCTCCACATATATGCACCTTTATATATGTCTATATAAAAAATTAAAAATAGTAATGAAATAGAAGGATCCAAAAACAACCAACACAAGCAATCAATGAAAAAAAAACCCCAAAACATCCAAGAGAACCTAATTAACAAAACAATATAACACATCAAAAGAGAAACGAAAACCGGAAACAATAAAAAAAAAAAAAAGGAAAACGGAGAAAAAATAAGAAATAACCAGTGCCAATCTTGGCTGAAGTCCACCAAGCTCTCCCCAGGTTTTCCTCTGCTATACACACACTCCTCTGTGTCTTGTGGGGTCAGAGCCAGCCGCCTGGCACCTAGAGTGAGTTTGGTAATGGCAGGTCTATTTTAGATGAGTGGAGTTATGAGGTGTGATTGGTAGTTTTTTTACAAAGTCAGTGTTGTTTCTGCTCCGGCCTGTCCAGAGGAACTCTGATTTCTGTGCAGCCAGAGGACTGGATGTGCGTCTCCAGGTGCTCTTTTCACTGGGGGCTGTTTGTGGGGGGAGGGATTTCAGAGCTGCTGGTAGGCCTTCCTGTGTCTCAGCAGCCAAAGTTGTTCTGCTTCCCAGCCACCCTGGAGAGGCGGG
>NW_017737296.1:0-2112 GCF_001890085.2 Hipposideros armiger | reverse complement strand
CTACCTAATACATAGAAACAAACACAGGGAGACAAAGAAACATGTCCCAAATTAAAGAACAGAACAAAGCTCCAGAAAATGAACTAAGTGAAATGGAGATAAGCAATGTATCAGACACAGAGTTCCAAACATTGGTTATAAGACTGCTCAGTGATCTCAGGGAGAACTTCAACAGAGAGATCGGAAGCATAAAAATGGAGATGGAAACCATGAAAGAGAATGAGTCAGGAATAAAGGATACAATAGCAGAAATAAAGAATATATGACAGGGAATATATTACAGAATCAATGAAGCAGAGGATCCAACCAGTGATGTAGAAGATAAGGTAGTAGAAAACACCCAACCACAACAGCAAAAAGAATCCAAAAAATTGAGAAGAGTTTAAGGGGCCTCTGGGACAATATCAAGCATACCAACATTCGCTTTATAGGGGTACCAGAAGGAGAAGAGAGAAAGCAAGGATTTGGAAACCTACTTGAAGAAATAATGACAGAAAAGTTCCCTAGCCTGGTGAAGGAAATAGACATTCAAGCCCAGGAAGCATACAGAGTCCCACACAAGATGAACCCAAAGAGGTTCACACCAAGACACATCATAATTAAAATGCCAAAGGTTAAGTACAAAGAAAGAATCTTAAAAGCAGCAAGAGAAAAGCAGTTAGTTACCTACAAGGGAGCCCCCATTAGACTGGCAGCTGATTTCTCAACAGAAACTTGTCAGGCAAGAAGGGAGTGGCAGGAAATATTCCAAGTGATAAAAAGCTATGACATACAACCAAGATTGCTTTACCCAGCAAAACTTTCATTTAGAATTGAAGGACAGATAAGGAGCTTCCTAGACAAGAAAAAGCTGAAGAAGTTCATCACCCCCAAACNTAACTTGTTGCTGGAAGAAATTGTTTCTCCAGACCTCCAAAACTTTGCATAAGGAACATTGGTTCCTCATTCCCCAAAACTCCCTGCCAAAATCCCCTATGCTTTAAGGGAATTGATGCCTACAAAGAGGAAATTGCTTCCTCTATATAACCTGAGTGTAATCAATAAACGGTGTCACTCTCCACCACCCACAGCAGTGTCCTTCCTGATCCCAGCTTTTTATCTCTGAGTCTTTCTTTTCTACTTAGTTTCTTTCATTTCTAATCTCCCACCCAGTCCCCTCTGGGACCCTCTAGGTACCTGGCTTGCGTGCTCCAGGTGGCCACTGGAAGAGCGGGTCTCTACAATTAGTCTCCCCAAAATTTGAAACACATGAAACAGGTTGATAAAATTACTCAACTGCAAGCACCTGCTATCTTTTATTATAAAGGAAAGATTACTCAGAGGGCAGAACCATAAGCCCAGAGGACAAAACCACCAAGTTAAGAGGGTAAAGCTGTGGGCTGAGAATTTGTGGTAATTTATAATAGCAGCAATAAGAACCTAATACCACATTAATAATTGAAGTCATTTTACTCATTCATTTGTTCAGTGTTAGATTATTTCTTCTAGAAAGTAAGTTCAATGAAAATCAAAGACCTTGTATATCTTGCTCACTACTGTATCTACAGCACATAGAACAATGTTTAAAAATTTTTATACTCAATATTTGTCAAATAAATGTATTAATGAACATGACGTATATTAATAGTACAACTATGGAAATAGACAATAGGCTAAGAGTTCCATGCAATTCCCAGATCTAATTCTAAGCATTTCTCTTCATCTCTAAAGAATATGGTGAAATATACCATTAATGGAATACATATGAAAGAATACATATGAAACCATTCTAAGTAATTTGAGAACTCATAGGCAGGTGTTAGTATTTAATGATGATAAAGGACAAACTGTATTTGTGTTATATCTCACAATGATCTTGATACATCAGTGTGCCACAACACCAAATTTTAGTGACCTCACCTCTGGGATAATGTCAAAACTCACGGGCTTTCTAGTATCATTATCCATTATTAGACCACTTCTCCCAATACATAAAAAATGGTATCTGACATAGCTCTTTGGGTTTGCTCAAAAATCCTGAAGCTATTTTCTGTTGAGCTGCTGCCTTCCTTGCAGGTTTTATCATAGGAAAGTTTAAAAGCTGGTGTTTCCCATTGTGAGGAACCCAGAGAT
>NW_017731979.1:1176813-1177689 GCF_001890085.2 Hipposideros armiger | reverse complement strand
AGAGTAAGGTCTGTATGTTCACTGCTGTATTTCCAGAATTTAGAACGCAGCCTAACCCAGAGCAGAGGCTCAATAAATATGTGTAGAATAAAGGAAATACAGACTCGTGTGTGTAAGGCTCTCTATAGGACTGTTTACATGGATGGGAAGGTTAGTGCTTATCAACAGGGGACTGGCTAATAGATGATGCAAGTTCTAAACAGCCATAAATATGAGAAAGCTCCTTATATCTAATTTTAAAAACTCCTCCAAGATAAGTTATGTGATAAAAGCAAAGTATAAACCAGAATTCATGGTGTATAAAAATTTGTCTAAAAAGAGGAAAAAATATGTCTATGCTTAAATTACTTCTGAAAGGATACAGAAACCTGCTGGTACTGGTTCCTGTCAGGGATGGAAACTGGGTGGCCCAGGGAGAGGACGGGAGAGCAGCTTTTTACTCTGCATTTTTTTTGCATTTTATTAAAGTTTTGGTAACATGTACCATATTGTTTATTCAAAAAAGTGAAAATTCTAAAAAGAAAATGAAAAGACAGTGCTTATAACCACTTCTAATGTCTTAGTCACCAATTCCTCAAATCCTTTGTGAAATGAAGCAGGAAAAAAAATCCCAAAAACCCCAAACCCACAATGTTATTGCTACCTTGATCGGAAAGCTGTATAAAAAAATAACAAGAAAAGAATTATGAAATTCTATGGTTAATACTGAATGGGGTGGGGCGTGTTTGGAAGGAAAAGTCCCCTCGAAAGCCATGGACTGACCACACAACAAACACATGACACGTCTCAACCGTTCACTGTCCTCGTGGTCAGGCTGGGGCAGGAGGCGGTGGGCTGGAGATGCCCTGATGGAAAACCCCCAGAATGAAGAATTTC
>NW_017731979.1:1173103-1174560 GCF_001890085.2 Hipposideros armiger | reverse complement strand
TACTTACTGCTCACAGGTTGAGGGCACTTACAAATCCAACACAGACAAAAGCTGGTCTTATTTTTGTATTCAGAAAGTTATTACAAAGAAACATGACACAGAAACACAAGAGGGCAATATAACGAACCAGCAGCCCATTTCTCATGTGACTTGTTTGGTTTGTGAATCCATGATGCAAACCAGGCGGCATGTGTAAAAGTAAAAATAACTAATTAGGTAGTGAATTTGAAGGAACGAAATCACAGCTTCTCTCTATCACTAGGGAATTCTGGATCTCTGTCCAGAATGACAATCCTTATTAGTGGTTCTCAAAGTGTGGTCCTCAGGCTGCCAACAGCGTCAGCACCATCTGGAAACTTGGTAGAAATGAAATCTCAAAACTCGCCCATCAGACATGGTGAGGGTGGGGCCCAACAACCTACATTTAAACAAGCTTTGTAGAGGAAATGGATGGAAGGTCAAGTTTGGGCACCACGGCCTTAGCCTAAGGGCTGTCCCAAGTTCCTTTAGAGGAAAGAGAAGACCTACAATCAGAAAGCAGAAACCACTGGCCTAGGGTCTAAGACATAATTACCGTGAAGGATGAATAGGACTGACTGACTGCTCTGGGAGATCTGGTTAAGACCTAAGGAAAGGTGGGACCCAAATTACACCATCATGCTAAAGGCATCAGGACTGACAAGGCTCAATTTAAGCACAGAGTATAGTTCTACCGGCAGTTTTACAGAGAAAAATAGGTAGGTGTACAAGTATTGGGAAACACGAGACTTCCTTAATATAAAATAATGCAATTATATTTTGTCCAAGTCAATAAACGTAAATCATGGGTTCCATTTAACATCATCTTCTACATCAAGAGTGAAAATGAAAGCACCATTTTCCTATGCATCATGTGCCGCGTCTGATTTCATTTGAGGATAATTATAAGAAAAGGGGGAGCAGCTAAGTTTTATAAGACCAAGATCAATGGGAAAGCAAAAGCAGGAAAAAAAAAAAAGCCTAGATAGCCACGCTTTGTTTCAAAAAAAGACATCCCAACCCTAAGGATTTCTTTATTGTGCTTCAAATGATTAATCAGTTAGTTCACGGTCAACTTTCAGACCTTTAATTTCATTTCCATGCAATGTCATGTATAATTTGCTATGTTTAAACTAGAACAAAACCATACTGTAAGTGATATCAAATCACATTTTCCTTGCCTTCACTGAACATCTTCATCATGCATTGTATGTTTTACAACAAACTTGTACTTAGGAAGCCCTTTTGTAACACAATTTAAAACTCTAATAATGTAAATCGACAAGCACACAGGGCTTACCACATCCTGTGATGACATAGCGATGTCTCAGGTGTAGACAACACGGTCTTCATTTAACTGATAAGAAAACAGATACCTCCTGTTCCCTTTGTCCACACGGCCCCCCCTCTGTCTGCTTGGTCCACACCTTCATGTTTCA
>NW_017731979.1:1169789-1170708 GCF_001890085.2 Hipposideros armiger | reverse complement strand
TGAGAGGCGTAAAAGCGGCTATAGATATATGTAGAATACAAGGTTGTTTGTTTGAAGAAGAAAACAACTTATTTAGCAGCAAAACCTGACTTGGCCTGAGTTCACTGGATGGGAAGCTCTGACTTGAATTCAGGTGGGCTCTTCGGAGTGTTTATTTATCCCACTTCATGTAAATACTCACCTAGTTCACTGCAGAGAAAAAAATGAGGACCTGCCTGAGAAGTCACTAGGGGGTGTTATATAACATACGGCTCACTACTCTGTCACCCTGAAATCTGTACAACTCTGAATTCTGAAACACATCTTACCCCAAGGGTCTTGGATAAGAGATTGTGGACTTAGGTATTTCTTTCGTTTTCTCTCTCTCTTTCTCCACACCCCCCCTCTCTCTATCACACACACACACACACAAAATCTCTGTGTATAAACCTAGGAAATTGTTTCAAAGGACATGCTCTAATATTAGTATTAACAGTTAGAAGTTAGAATTATATAATACTCTTTATTTTCTTATTTAATTTTCCCCATATTTCTGAAATTTTTATAGTGACCATGTACAACTTTTATAACAGAAGGCAAAAGTGAAACCTCCCTCTTACCCACCCTCCGCCCACATGGAAGGATCTCATTTCATGAAAGGCCCCGCATTGTGAATTGGCAGCGAAGCATGTCAGGACATGAGGGGATGTCTGGCAGATCAAATGCTGAAAACTTTCAATGATGGAAGTTTTGCAAAAAAGATGAGGTCTTTTAAATGTATGATATAATCCAGGGCACCCAGGAGTTCCCAATTTACTGTTGAAACCTGCTCTCTACAGGTTTCAGTATTTCAAAGAAGAACTTGAGAAAATAATCTGCTAAAAATCTAGATCCAACCTGCACGTTTCCAGCTATTCTTATTTGAGAGGGAAGAATAGAA
>NW_017731979.1:1166729-1169187 GCF_001890085.2 Hipposideros armiger | reverse complement strand
GCCATCATGATAGATTTCAAGGCCATCCTTCTTTGACATTACACCTGTGATGCTAACTGCTGCCAGGAAGCCAAATACAAGTTTTCTCTACTTGGGGGCAACTAAAGGCAGGATGTTGAGAGAAGCTGGTCCTCTATCCATGTCATCTTTCTCTATAAAATTAAGCAGCACGTTAGTGTCAAGTATTAAAATATTTGCAGAACCAATCTCTTAAACAGCATGGCAGTCAAGCTCAGCACGCAGCTTGGAACAGCGTGGATACCTAGGAAATGCTGGCTGAGTCAAGGCCACGATTTAGAAAGTCTTTTCTTTTCTTTCAAATACTGAAAAATAGACTTTCACTTCATTCTCTAAATATCAAGTGTATCAACCAATGCCTAATGTTGTTTAATGTTTCTGTTTAAGGAAAAGAGCCTTGAAAAGTCTAAGAGAATAGTTTCGGAAATATCTACTAATTATTTATGGTTCAGCCTCACGGACTCCCTTCGGGTGAGGCCTTCTTGATATCCTTGCTCTGGGGATGAGGGAGGGAATGAAGGAATCTGCCTCCGGTGACCTAGCTTGGGAAATGGTGGAGCAGCGATTTGAACACAGTTGTTTTTTTAAAATTATTATATTAGTTTCAGGTGTACAAAGCAATGCAATAGTTATCCTTTCATCCCTCACAAAGTGACAACCCCCCTCTCCACGCCCCCCGCCCCCGATACCATACTTATCTATTACGATTCCATTGACTCCATTCCCACACTCTACTCCACATCCCATGACTATATATGTATTAAATTATAGGTGACCACTGCACTGTACATCTGAAGCTGCCGCTGAATAATATTATATGAACTCAGTTTTATCTGACTTCAAAGTCGTGCTACTTCTGCCGGCTCTCTGACCTTCCAATGGCTTAACATGGCTGGGCAATGTCAATACAAGGGCCCATTCATTTCCAGTGGAAGACATGGTAAGCTACTAGCTCAAGATGGAATTAGGAGAGCATTTCTTCATGTTTAAACTGAAAGGTACCAAAGGCACCACAAGGGTGTAATCTAAAATGAGGCAAAGTGTACAGACGCAGCCAGCTTAAATAATCAGAAATTACAAACTGAAATGTAAGTAAGAAATAAATTCTACACGTGTAGGCGTGAAATGGAATAAAATGAAAAACAAACACAATAAACGGAATGGATCACCTCATCCCGCAAAATATCGAAACCAGCATTTCTCAAAATGGTTCCATGGGAAATTAATGCTTCTTATACCACAAGAAGGCGTGCGGTCAGCTAATTTAGGAAAAGTCTCTGGCTTGGACAGGCCTCTCCACCACAGGGTGTCTTCAAGCCTTTAACACACACACATGCACCGTAAACCCCCAAGGGTAACATGTAATGAACGCCTTCCCATCCAGAACTCTTGACAAAAACCAGGCGTGGCATTAACGTCTTGAGGAAAACACTTAGGAGACGGTGTCTCACACTCTGATACCCCAGCTCCCAGGTAAGAGGGAGCCAGCGGCACCGGGCCCGGAAGACCACCGCACATGCTCACGCAGGGTCCATGGCCAAAGCCCCCTGCTGGCTTGTACAGTGGAGCCTGCAATGCAGCCTCACTCCCCTCACTAACCGGTGCTTCCTGGGGCTGGCTGCCAGCAGCCCAGAAGGAGCTTGGCCGGGCTGTTCTCCCTGCCCGGGAGGAAGGGTCACCTTGACTGAGGGCTCCGTTGAGGAGAGGTCAGGGGCAACCATCGGCAGAGGAGTGCAAAATCAGCTCAAGACGGAGCACCTAGGTAGGAGGTGGAACGGCAGCACCCAGGTAAGAGGCCACACCCGGGATGGAAAACAGGAAATCCAGCAAGAGTGGGCGGGGTCAAAGGAGGGAGTGTGCGGCTGGGTTTGGCAGAACTCTCTGAGCCGAGAAGAATATCTGCATTTGCTCTTTACAATGTGCCTCCAGATTTGGGCCTAGACAAGGGGCTCTGGAGGCTTCTAGAACCAAGACCTTGCAGATAGAAGGCTGTTCATTATCTCAGAACAGGGTCTGCCTTCCTCTTTCAACATCTGTGCCATTGTTTCACTTGCTCTTTAAGTCAACACTTCTTACTTAAATGAATTAAAAGTAAACTTTGTATTATGTCCGTGTCCACTGAGAGGCAGTCCATGTGCTGCTCAAAGGCCTGGTCACTGGGGTCTGACTGCTGGCTCTGACTCAGTTTTCTCTGCTGTTAATGGGAATAATTATGGCTGCTACCCGGTGTGGTTGATGAGAGGCGTAAAAGCGGCTACAGATATATGTAGAATACAAGGTTGTTTGTTTGAAGAAGAAAACAACTTATTTAGCAGCAAAACCTGACTTGGCCTGAGTTCACTGGATGGGAAGCTCTGACTTGAATTCAGGTGGGCTCTTCGGAGTGTTTATTTATCCCACTTCATGTAAATACTCACCTAGTTCACTGCAGAGAAAAAAA
>NW_017731979.1:1162797-1164179 GCF_001890085.2 Hipposideros armiger | reverse complement strand
ACAAGATGATGAGCTAGGCCCCAGACCTTACTTAAACATCACCGGTTTCTGCATGAGCTCATTCTTGATACGTTTGTGTATAGTTAGTTCTATGACATTTACGTGTGCACAGTTCTATGAGGTCCCCCCACTCCCAAGAAATGGATACTATTTTTTCTTTTTGTAGATGAGGAAAGCTAGCATTAGAGAAGTCAGATTCTTGCCTAAGGCTACAGAGCTAGTGAGCTGGGAGCTAGGAGTTCAGGTCAGGTTGAGACCCAAACCCATATTCCTCCCACCACCTACCTACATTTCACAGCCTCTCTCCTGTGACAAGGTAAAAAATTACGAGGTAAAACGTTTTTACAAAAACCATTTTCTAGGATGTGGGGGCAAGGGGCAGTAAGAGAAGCAGGTACTTTAACCCTGACTTGGTACAGACTAACCAGCTACAACGAGAATTTTCTTTGCAGTCCAGATGTTGTCAGTTTAAAGGTAGAAGCCGGTGAATGAAAAGCAGCCTCAGCCCCATATGCTGTTAACACCAGCATCTGTGCAGCTCTTGGGGTTTTCACAGGACATCTCACTCGGCCAGCATCCCTCCACAATCCCTGAAAGTTCTGAAAAACATCTAAATGGTGACTGACAGTCGCCATCACTCAGTGGGTGAGTATTTTAGGTGGAAAACTCCTAAACACAAATAATGTATGTTTTTCCTTCTGTACTTACTCAAAAATAGAAAGCTAGCCCTAACCCCAAAATCTACCCTTTCATTTTCTTCCATAAAAATAAGATTTTCATAAACTATGACAGTGCCCATTGTAAGCAATATCTTAATTAGAAAACGTTATTTTTCAGTATTTACTATAGACCCTGGAACAAAACAGACATTTGGTATCTGCTGGTTGAATTGAGCATGCAATCAAAAAGTCTAAAACAATATGCAAGTGCCCTTGTTGAATCTTACTTTCTAAATTTCACCTGTATCTGCCATTGCTTCGTGTTTCCAGCCTTCACTAACCTAAGTGAATAAAATTTTGGTGAATCTTATGAGGCTCCCCGGGACGTTCTGGAGCGTCAACAAGGGGGAGTGCGCCCCCAAACTCCTCAGCCTGAGACTGTGGGTGCTGCAAGCTGACCCAGGACCCTTCCCTCCCTGGGAGGCTTGGCTTCCTCTGCGCCACGGCAAAGCCCCATCTTCCCTTTCCTGGAAACACAACACAGGGAAGCAGGAAGCTACAGGTGTTGTCAGGTTGTACACACTCCTGGGACTGACTTTTTATTCAGTCAGAACGGCGTTCCCTTAGTAACCAACTCACGTGCAAACTGAGTCTTCTACCTGCTCTCACTTCAAAGGGGAAATGTTTGTGTTCATATTTTTTATTAAATGTGCAGGATCTCCT
>NW_017731979.1:1159026-1160822 GCF_001890085.2 Hipposideros armiger | reverse complement strand
AAAAAAGTCACTTATGAAATGGCTTACCAGATTTTTCAGCAGTGTAGACAGTTCCTTGGTGAGAGTAGAAAACTTGACGAAAGCAGTGCCAAGATCTGGGTTGTCTCGGCTTAAAAAGTTACTTCCAAACTTATCAAGAACTTGTGCATAGTTTTCTTCATTTTGCACATGATCTAAAAGAGAAGGAGAAACAGGAGGCTGAGCTATTATTTGCCACAGTGATGAGTTATTTGGAACATCAACTGATCACCAGACACTCTCAAAGGAAAGCAAAGAGAAGCAGCATCAGTTTCTCACTGAACACGTCCAGAAGGTGGTTAGCAGGGCGCTGGGAGTCCTCACTCACTCTCTATTGAAGGAGGTGCCCCCTTTCTCTACCACAGCATTTAGCTCGCTGATGCCTCACTGAACCCCCGGACTCCCCATAGGCTGAGGGGTCAAATTATCAGCACATTTTCAAGCAATTCGGAAATTATGATGATCAGGAAACAAGGGGCCAATTCTTAAGAAAACCTATCTTGGAGTGAAAAGAAAAATGCATGTGTTCTGCTGTTCATTTCCTTCAACTTAGTCTAAGCCCAGGACTTTCTCAGACCATCTCTCGGTGCAGAGCGTGCCGGCGTGGATCAGACGGAGCTGGGTCTCAGGTCTGGCTTCACCATCTGGGAGCTTGCTGCTACCTTAGTGTTTTATCTTCTGTGGCTGCTATCCCAGCTGGCACAGAAGACGTCTTAATATAATATTTGTGACCAAATTTCCTCACTCTGAGCTTTGGTTTTCTCATCTATATGAAATGGAGCTGATATGTACTTCACAAGATTGTGGTGCTGATGAGTTGAGACAAAATACACAAAAGTTTCCCGTGAGAGTAAATGCTCCATAAATCACAACTCCCACCTCCTTGAAACACTTTCCTTTTTTTTGTTTAGCTGAGCCATCCTGTCACCTGTTGGCAGCTCAGCGGCAGCTCAGCTCGGGCCGGGAATCGAACCGCTAGTTGCTCAGAGCTCGTACTCTTGAGCGAGCTCTTAACCAACTGAGCCACTCGGCCGGCCCCAAAACACATTTAAAAAAAAACAAATTTGTTGGGGTGACGCTGGTTAGTAACATCATATAGGTTTCAAGTGTACAACTCTGTAATACGTCATGTGTCCATCGCACTGTGCGCTCACCACCCAGAGTCTGATCCCCTCTCGCACCATGTTTGACCCTTTGACCTCCTTCCCCTTGGTCGCCTTCACACTGTTGTCTGACTACGCGTTTGTGAAACACTTGATTTACTTGGCGTCCAGGACGTCATGCTGCCCTCACTGTCCTCCGGCCTCATGGCTCACCTTCTCCACTGTCTTTGTCGGGCATCCATCTCTCTGACCTCATCACGTGGCAGGGCCTTGACCCATCTTTGCACCTTTATCCTTTTTATCAATGCTCGCTCTCTTGGCATCTCCCCTCATCTTATAGCTTTTAGTAACTCCTGTCAGCTCACAACTCCCAAACTGACATCCCCAGCCCAAACCCCACCCCTGAAATACAGGCTTATGAGTCATCTGCCTACTCAATATCTCCACGAGGGTGCCTGATAACTATGGTCCATCTTAACATGCTAAACACAAACCCTTGATGCTGCCCCCGACCCTCTTTTCTCTGCAGTCCCCTATATCTCAGTTAATGACAAATACATTCTTATAATTGTTCAGGGTGAAACCCATCAAGTCACACCTGAGTTTTCTTTCCCGTATCTCAGATGCAATCCACTGGCAAATGCTGTTGGCTCCACCTTCCAATTATATCCCAAA
>NW_017731979.1:1148412-1154797 GCF_001890085.2 Hipposideros armiger | reverse complement strand
TTGGGCTGGGCACACAGTTGGCAAAGAGGCCCAAAGTGCTCAGTAAAATGCTCAGTGTGCAGTGAAACCTCTTGGATAAAGTCTTTTTCCTTCCCTCAAAAAATACTTAGCATTGGCTCTGTGCCAGGTATATAAAATACAATGAGCTAAAACTGCAATAGTAAAGCCATGTAATACGAGTTATAAATTACAGCACTGGCATAGAGGAGGTAGTGATCAATTCTTTTATTCTATCCTACACATACTTTGTAGCACTAATCAGACTTTTAAAATTTTAATTCCATTTATTTTTAAAATTACAAAGATCACTCATACAGTAAGATGTATAAAACTACTAATTATTATATCCCCATCACTTTTCTCAAATTCCATCTCCTTGAAATAAGCAAAGCTAAGACTCCTGAGTGTATCTCGGCAAAGCTTTCTCTATGCTCAAAACATACAGACACACACAAGTGTAGGGGTTTGCTTCCCTTTTGTTACTTAAAAAAACCAAATGGGATATTATATATAAGACCATGGTTTGCTTTTTTCCCAAGTGAATAAAGATCAAGAGATTCAGTACAATTAAATCTAATTAATTATTTTAACTGTGATCATATTCCAAAACAATACCACAATTTGTATAACTATTTTCCTCCAGAGAGACTTCCAGTTTTTGCCACCAAAAAACAATATTCTTATATGCAAGCTCTTACATGCTCCTACTTTATCTCTGAAAAGATATTTACAAAAGCAGGATTGTTGAGGGATAGGGTGTACATTTTAAATTTTTAGTAATATTGCCACGATCCTTTCCAAAGAGGTTGGCTGTAACAATTCATATCCCTAACAGTCAGGCTTATTTCTCTTAAAAGGGCCTATTTCTCTGCGACCTCACCAGCACATAGACATCATTTTTTAAAAATTCTTGCCAGATGGATGTGAAAAGCTTGACTATCGTAAACCTGCATATCTTTTTGTATTTTATTGTCCATTCACGTTTCCTTTTCTGCCTGTTCACATACTTAGCCTAGCTTGTCTTTTCACATCAAGTTGTAAGAGGATTGAACTACATACGGGATAGCAATATTTTGCAATACGTGTGGCAAATATTTTTCTCTCGTTTGTCTTTTAACTTTTGGTGCCCTTTGCCACACAGAACTTCTGAAATTTCAAGTAGTTAAATATTCCAAGCTTTACTCAAAAGGCTTTTGGGTTTCCTGCCTTGCTTATGTTCCTAAACCTTTTAATGTTTTATATTAAAAAAAAAAAACCAAAACAAACAAACCACATATAAATCTTCAATCTAGTGCAATGTATTTGTTTATATAACATGAGGAAGGGTTCTAACGTTAAAGTATATTCCTAAACCTCCTAATATTCAGTTTAGTTTTAATCTTTTTAATATTTAAATAACCCATCAGCAATGGATTTATCTGTAGGGCAGGAGGAAGAGTTCTAACTTGATTTTCTTTCCTCTGTATGAAAATATGTTGCTCATTGAACTTGACCCAGTACAGGCACTCACTTAATATCTGATAAATGAACATGTTGCAAAACTTGGATGGAGCAGATTAGGTTTCACAAGAGACGATAACTGAGCAGCGACTTGAAGGATGAACAGCTGTTAACAAGTAACCCTGGGGTAAGGTACAGTCCCAGTAAGAGGTGGCAGCAGACCGTAAGGCACCACGAAGCACCCGGGGCGCGTCTGCCCGAGTGCGCAGAGCTACAGAGAGGCTAACACGGGGTCTCTCCAGGGCTCACTGTCTTAGATCTAGAACTAGGTAGGTCAAGGTTATAAAAGTCTTGCCCTTATTCCCGGTCAGAGTGGAGCTCAGGTCCTTTTGCCACACACACCACCCCATAAAACGGCAACACCCAACCGATGACCCTGAAAACATCATGTTCCAACTTTACACACACCATTATTAGGGGATGAGGCTGGATTTGCAGACCAAGCTGCATTTTCTTAGATATAACGCTCACTAATCTAGCTACAACATGTGCATGATGATGAGCAAGTTACTGCACTCCCCTGGCCTCAGTTTCCTCATCTGTTGCCACCGCCACTCACGGCCAGGTCTACTGCTAAGATTAAAGGCAACCTCCTTGGAGGCAAAAAGGCCTGTGCGATTCTTCTGCTTTTTTTTTTTTTTTTAATAATTGCCTTTCTCCATGCCACTGTGGATGATTCATTCCTCTAATTACTCAGGGTCATTTTGAATTTGGATTTGTTCTTCCCGAGTTCTAGCCAAGCCTCTGCAAGCATCTTCCCCAGTCCCCAGGGTGTTTGTTATCTAGAAACTCAGCACGCAGACTCCCTTTTCCACAGCAACTGACAAATCCATTAGCCAACAGCCCCCGGAAAAGATGCCTGCAGAGCNCTTTTCAAATATTTGTAGGGAATTTCTGGCATTCATGGCATTGCCGTCGAACGTAAGATAATTCTAAGAGCTACGTGACTCCTTTCAGTTGTGAAAAAGGAATAAAATAACAGTTTTACTAGCTGAACCAGAACGGGCCACTCAGTTGGGATTTCGGCAGCTGGCATTTCTTGGGCCGATGACTAAAAGGTACTAAGCTCTTAATAAATTCCACGCAGCTTGGAGGGGCCTTTACATACATTCCAACATTTCACCCCCCTGCCCCGGCGATACCTAAGCAGTGATTTACTCTCCCAGTAATAATAGTGATAATAGCTGGTTTGCTGAGAATTCAGTGTACGCTAGTGACTGCATTTAGCACTTTACGTATACATTACTTCACTCACTCTTATTAACAAGCCTAGGTGGTAAGTACTGTTATTGTCCTCGTTGTATAGACACAAAAACATGCCCAAGCTCAAACAGTTCATAAACAGGGAACTTCAATGCATGATCTTGGAGCTGGGGACTTTTCCCCATATCCTAAAGTGGGGCAGTCCTCAGCTCAAATTCCAGGTCTGTCGCTTACTGGGCATGGTGCTGTGGTCCAGTGATTTCACCTTTCTAATCCTCTCCGTCCCCTGCTGTGAGATGGCTATAATAACGGTACTTCACAGAGGGGTTGTGGAGATTACTGTATTTCACCATGTATAAGACGCACCCTTTTCCAAAAAATTTGGGGTCTAAAAACTGGGTGCGTCTTATACAGGGCTTATAGATTTTTTTACTTGCATTTCCCACTGAGGATGAGGCAATATATGAAGACAGTGATTTGTCATCAGACACACATGAGGACAAGCTAATGGTTGGGAGTTTTGACAGTGATGAAGATTTGTATGAATTTTATGATGAATAAAACTTGAGTTCAATAATTTTATGTAATACATTTTTTTTCAAATTTCAGGCCCCCAAATTAAGATGCGTCTTATACATGGGAGCGCCTTACACATGGGGAAATATGGTAAGATACTGCACGGTACACCACGATGACAAGGACAACAACAATGATGATGACACCAGGCTGCCCATCCTGGGGCACTGCCGTGGAGTCAGTCAGAGGTGGCCCAGCGGCAGAGACTCCCGACAATACTCTGAGTGACAGCACTCAGAGTTTACCCTCCTCGGGGCTGGCAAAAACAAGGGCCTTGGGAATACATGAAAATTCAATAGTCTTTAAAAATACCTTGTCAGTTCTCCAATGAGCCCCTCCTTAGAATTTTCAGACCAATGCCATTATTAAACAGGCCATTTTCTGAGGGCCTAATTGTCTCCCTGCGTTAGACCTTCCCATATGGGTCCGTTTTCAGGAAACCTCCCGCCAGGCCTGCCTGCCCAACCTCTGATTCTGTCGCCATAACTACGGTGGCCATGTATTCAGCACTGACTGTGTGGTGGGAGACATCACAGTGAGGGTCCTCAACTCCTTCCACACCCGTGTTTTGTGGATAAGAAAGTGCAACTCAGTGGTGAGTCCAGATTAGTAGCCAGCCTCCCTTTGATTCCAAACCCCGCCCTTTTCCGCTGACAGACTCAGGACAAGACAGTCATGGAGACCAGAACTTGGTATCTGAAACGCTGAATGAGAAACACCCAGAAAACAGGAGGAGTAAGAAAGGCCTCCTGCCCCATAATAATGACAATGAAATAATATTAAAAATGATAATTAACAATTATTAAGTGCAACAATAACTACAGCCCAAATTTTTGATTACTAAATGTGCCAGGAACTGTGCTAAGTTCTTTTTTCCTACGTCAATTCAGTCAATGCTCATAACTATTATCCCCATTTTACAGATGTGGAAACTGGTTCAGAGAGGTTAAACAAGTTGCCTAAGGTCACACAGCTAGGCACTGAATGCAGAGCCTGTGCTCTTACCAATATGTTTGGTCAAGGGTTGGAACTCCAGGAAGTATTCTAAGTTGAGCCAGATGTCAAGTGGTCGAGGGACCCAAAAAACTAGGTCTTAGCTCAAGCCACTACCATGTGACCCTGGTCAGGCAACTAAGGCCCTTGGGGGCCTTCATTTCACCTATAGAACAGGTCTCAGAACACCTACCTAGCCGACTCCTATGGGGCGACTGCTAAGGGGTAAACATGTCATAATTAATATGAAAGCTCTTTTGGGAAACAGCAGCAACGACAGAGAATGCTATCAAACCACAAAGAATGTTTCTATGGAATGAGTATAGGCCTCGAAGGCACACATAATAAATCCTCCCACCAGAGAGCACCCAGCCTGACCACACAGACCTGATGTTCACTGAGGCATCATATGGTGGAGGGACACGGGTCTGGGCCCCAGTTTGAATCTCCCTCTGGTCCTGAACAGCCATATGTGACTTTGGAAAAGGGACTTCACTCCCCTGGGCCTCGATTTCCTATGTGTAGTGTGATAGATAATATCTGTAAAGTACACGGTGAGCTTCTAAAAGTGTCTTTACTTTTATCACTTTCATTCGCCCTGAGACTCAGGGCTGAAATTGTGCTGTTAATGNGGTCCTCTAGTCTGTAATCCATACAGGACCCAGTGTGATCCAATAAAACTGTGCATCAGGTCTTGCGACTCTTACAGCAGACATTACCATCATCACAGACATCCAGGTTCCCAGTCCTTGCAGGATTATGGAAAAGAGGACCGCACATCCCCACACCGTAGAAGGAATAAGGCATGGGACGTGACTTGCACCGACCAAGGACACGTGAGAGGAGGTGAAGCGTACCACTTTCACGCACAAGTATTTCTAATGCCTGTGTTCAACTCTCCGCCTCTCTCTCCCTCTGTCGCGACATACAGGGAGGCATGAATTCACATGGAGGCCCACAGTAGATGCACAATATTCACTGCAGGAATGAGTGAACAGCTAAGTGTCTAACAAAACCCCTCTCTCACAAGCATATCCTTTTAAAGGCTTACTTCCACCCTTTCCTTTATAAAGCCTTCCCTTACTTGGCAATGACCCTCCCATGCCCGGAATTCTCTGTCCTCTTCTGCGCCATTTCCCACCACATCACATCGTGTCTGTGTAAGGGTCCAGCCACCAGACCACGAGCTGCAGGAATTGCCTCTGGCGCCCCTCTGCCTCCGCACCCCACAAACCACTGCATGGTTTTCAGCGAGCTGGGCTTCTGACGCTGGGGTTCAGTATACAGCTGTTGACTTGGATGCTTTCATTTCCTTTTCAGGGAACTTAAGAAGCATTCCCTTCTTCAATAACTGAGACGGAATTTTAACATATGTCACTCTCGCACACGCCCCGAGTCACTGAGCTGGAGCACAGGACGTCATGAAACAGGCCAAGAGTCTGGCCTGGGGAAGGGAGTCTAGATGCAACACAGGAAGGACATGTCACAGCAGTCCAGCGAAACAGAACGAGGCCCCAGCAGTCTTCCAATCATCACCACATTAAAAATTCACGATGCCCACAGTGGATGCTGGCATCACGGGCGGAGATATTAAAAAAGATTAGATGCAGCTCCGGGTACTACTGCCCAAGTTCACTCAGAGAAGTGGCTCAGAGAAACACAAAGGAAAGACCACATCAGCTCACAGACAGGATGCGCGTGTGTCTCATCTCTCTGTTCAAGGCCAAAGAGCCTCACTCAACACTGAGAATCCCACCCCACCTGACACCATTTGCTGCTTTTGGAGCCCAGCAAAAACAGAACCCAGCTGCCTGTCCATTCCAACTGCTTTCAAGGGAAGTGTCTCAGTGGTAAAGAAAACCTAACTATCAGGCTTTGGGTTTGTTTGCTTCAAATTATACAATATTCCAAGTGATATAAAAATCTCTAACAGAATAGCCGTGTACCCACCACCCACCCAGTTAAGGACGTGTCACAGATGCTACCTCTCCCCCCACCCAGTCCCTCTATCCATCCTAAGCTCTCCCTCCCTCCCTAGACACAGCCCATATCCTGACTGCGAATTTTCATGCAGGGGTAAGAAAGAGTTAAGAGAAGTAGTCTATCGGGGATG
>NW_017731979.1:1133287-1140281 GCF_001890085.2 Hipposideros armiger | reverse complement strand
GTGTGTGTGTGTGTGTGTGTGGTGTGTGTGTGTGTGTGTGTGTGAAATACCAGCTCCTCAAGGAATGCCAGTACTTTGTAAATACAGCGAATGAGTTATATTTTAAGTGTGCTTCATGGGCCATCCAAAGGTTTTCAAGGGTTGTTTTGACTCCACTTATGCATGCAAACTTTAAAACCCAACCGCAAAGTGTGACTGGAAGGTAAATAGACTGGAAGGTGAACACATTTACTTCACAATGAACTGCAAGTTCAGGAGTGCAGGAATCACTGTTTCTCCCTTTCATTCTATGACCTGCTCCGTTCTCCAGCACTCATAAAGTTTTGATTGAATGAATTAAATGCCCAATTTCCTATATTCAGGCATGTGAGGTCCACTAACCTAAGCTGAAGACGCGCATACCTCCCTTAAGTCGCTTTCATATACTGTCATATATTATACGTCCAATTACCCTGAAATAGTCACCTCTGTGTGAGCCAAGAGTGCTCTGTCAATCCCTGCTAGCTACATGCTCAATACAGCCTAATAAATGAATTACTCACATATAACTTTTATAATTAAAGGCCTGAAGTTGATAATTTGCCAGCGTAACTTGTACCAGATTAATGCTCCTGTCAATAACAATTATGAATGATGGACAAAATATAAAAAACAACCATTTGAAGCCACTGGATAACAAACAAAAGCAGGTAGAAACAGGAGGGGATATTACCCTTCAAGGAAGGGAACTACATTAGGGAAGATCATAGTCAACTGGCTTTTCACCTATGGGCAGACCACAGTCCATGCTGGGTAAAAAACTTAGAACTCAAGCAGAGAGTGGCATTTTACTGAGCTGAGGTGTCAGAGGTCAGAGTTTGGGATGGATTTAGCAACTGGACACTGAGGGGGTAAATTCTAGAAAGGAAGAAGTCATAGAAAGAAGAATCTTCAAATCTATATATATTCACCCTTCAAACCCTTGGCTGATCCTGAACTGCATATGCACAAATGATACTTTAAGGAGCCCAGCAGAAAACCACATCTAAAGAGGTAAGCAGATTTCAGCATAACTTCCCAATGCTGAAGAAAACATTTGGAATTCAAGCCCCACAAAGTTATCAGGGCTTGGTAAACACTTTATGCTAAATGCCCAGAAGGATCATGCCTTAGGCGTAGGGAGCATGTTGCAGGATGAAAGGCTATATCCTAGGACTATGAGCAAAACTAAAATAAACTTACTCGAAGAAAGACTTCTACAGAATCAAGGTGATAGTGATCACCAGTAATTTAACTGTGTACTAGAACAAAACATAACACACTTCATAGGAAGATCACAGAACCAGAGAATTTACAACATAACTCACAGTGTCTACCACGAAAACAGAAATTGCTAGACACACAAAGAAACAGAAAAAATGTAACCGAAAATCAAGAGAGAAAGAAAATAGTCAAGAGAAACAGAACCACGGGTAATTCAGATGTTGGATTTAGTATAGAACACTTGGAAATAAATATCACAAATATTTTCAAGAATCTATAGAAAAAGATAGATTAAATGGGTGAAGAGATTAAGAATTTCATGAGTGATAAAAAAATTAACAGGATGAAACTAATAGCAGACTGGACACTGCAGAAGAAATGAGCTGTGAAACCTGAAGATAGGTAAGTAGAAATTACTCAAACTGAAGCACAGTGTATACAGACTAAAATTAAAGATAGTCTCAATGACTTGTGGGATAGTATCAAGCAGTCCAACACAAATGTTAACTGGAGTCCCAGAAAGAAAAGAGAAAATATAAGAATAAATAATTTGAAGAAATTTTGGCTAAAATTTTACAGCTTTGATTAAATTTTTGCAGCTAATTGCAATTATAATAATTACCACTGATGATTACTATGTCCCAGTATCATACCACGTTATTTTAAATATGTCTTTTCCAACGTTCAAAACAGGGTAGGTATTACTGTCTCATTTTAGAATTGAGAAAACTGAAGCTTGAGGTGTGTGTGTGGAAAACAAGGCGAAGCAATTTCTGTATATCTGCATGGTAGCGGATCTAAGATGACAAATGGAGTTTGCTTTGGAGCTCCCCCAAGTATTTTGGAAAGCCTCAATCTGATGAGGATGAAGGTCATCATCACTACCACCATTTGGGTACCTGTACTACGTGTGTTACTCTTCACAACAGCCCAACATGGCAGAAACTACTTTCCGTTTTCAGAAATGAAGAAACAACTGCTCAAAGTATTCTCTGACAAAGTATCCCCCGGCCACCAATCGGGCTAAATCAGCATTTGAGCCCAAGATGGAAGCACACATCATAAAAATTAACTCATTTTAAAACTGAGAGTCCTCATTCCAGATCAGGAAAATGGAGGAAATGTGTGTGTGTGTGTGTGAGACACACACAAACACACACACAAACCCCAGATAGCTTCTGATTTCAAGTAACAGACTATTTGAGCCATCAGCTTGAATTAAAAAAAACAGAACTTTCTAAAGAGCCTGGAGTTCTAACGTTATTCTGGAAAGAACCTTCAATTTTCTAAAGGTAGCTTTTTAAATTCCTCCAGATTTATCCCCACATAATTTGAGGAGTAATACTCTCCTGGGTAAGTACGCTCCCTTTTGGAAAAGCCTCCTTCCTTGACCATTCTAAGGGAACTCATTATTTCAATTTGTTTTCACCTCTTAAGGAGTAATAACGGACCCACAAGAATGTGAAATGCCTTGAAGGCCCAAAGAAATTTCTAGACTTTGTTCAAATCACCATGATCACCAAAAGGTATTTACAGCATTTTAATCTTAAAGCCTTCTATTTCTTCCTTTTATTCTGTTTTTTTTTTTTAAAGATTTTATTGGGGAATTGGGGGAGAGGAACAGCGTTGGGGAATCCGGGAAGGGGAACAGACAAGTTGCTGTCCTTTTGTTCTTCAGTCTAGTTGTGGAGGATGTCGCTTCACTGGCCCATGTTGGTATTATNCCGCAGTTACAGCAGGGTTGTCACAAGGCAGCAGCAGTTCATAGGAAAGGAAGAGGTGAAGATGTTATCGTCTGTTAGTTTCAAGATTAATATGAATTGAATGAGGCTGCTACACCAGGGGAAACGATCAATCTAAAATAAAATTTGATTTGCATAACGCAGCCAAAAAATGGAAAGTTGACATGTCATCCACAAACACGGGTTTTAAGCTGTTTGTACTGTTTTAGACTATAAAACATGCCCTGAAGTTTTAGGACCTGTATTCATACAGACTTCAATCAGGAACATTTCATGTCCTCTACTCCACGAGTAGCAAAATGGTTACATGGAGTGAAATTTCACCCACAGACAGAAAACGTCTGTAGGTGTTAAACTACTCAGGGTTTGGGCCCCACTTGGTAAGTTGCTTCCCAGTTCAGATCTGTAGCAAAGATTCAAGGTAGCACCTTCAGCTCCATCCTGAACAAACTCTAAGGATCATTCCATCCATGCAAGAAAATACCACCAACCCATCAACTTTCCAAGCCAAAGAAAAGGTACTGCATAAAACGGTCACTCACAAAAGCCCACCTTCCTGGGTATGCGTACACTGCCCGCTATGTGTGCACACAGCTTGGGGGCAGGAAATATGCCAGGCCCAAAGCAGGGGCGTGATAAACAGCAGTCAAAAGAATCTGCCTCTATACGAAATGCATCTAGAATGAAAGGTGTCCGGAACAAGGCTGGTCCTTCCAAAAAGCTCTATTTTCCATGTGCGCTTTACTTTAAAAACTTAACTGTTTATTCCAATCACTTGAAGGAAGCACCGTCTTACCTAAGGGGAATAGAGCAGCATGTATTTTTGACTCGGGTGACACATANCCACGTCCAGGGCAGCTGTGACCAAGGGAACCCTTTGCAGAACAAGACGAAGCACATTTCCCTCCCCGCCTCCCCGCCCCAAGTAAGAAGCTTTGTGTGAGCTGCTAAGTGATGTGGCCGTTGTGGCAGAGGAAGGAAATGTGTTTTGTGGAAGGACACTTGGGAACAAAGGAGTCCCGTGGAGCGCGCGCAGAGTAAACGTGGCTCCACCTCACATCAGGGTCTCCTTTCAGGGCTCACAAGCCGGAAGCCTGGAGCATAAACCCTAGCATTATGGAGAACTGACATGAGGCAGATAATGGTTCATGAAGCTCTTTATAGAGCCAGACTGGCCCAGTGTTACCTGTAGAGGGACTGAATTAACCCACGCTGTTGGTCTCGCTGCCATGTCCCTCCACCTACCACGGGTGGAGCACCTACTAGGTGGCAGGCCATTTGTTAGGGTCCTTAAATGGGACCTCTTTCAGCCTGGACAATACTTTGCAAATCAGTTACTAGTTTCTCATTTTACAGTGAAGCAATGTACGATTCATGGAAGTTACATAATTGACTTGACTTGAACAAGTGGTGACAAAGCTCGGGTGACAAGGAGAGGTGGGCCAGACAGTGTCTGAGGGTCTACTCTGCTCTCCTCACTGCTCCTTTCAGCTCTATCATTTTATGACAGTTAAGAATATAAATAAAATACAAAGTTTACATAAACGTATGGAATTTACTGAACTCCCACCCGTGAGGTGGTAGGCCCTTTACAGATATTAGCTCATTAAATCCCTTCGACAACCTTGTAACGCCACGATCCCCATTTTATAAGGGAGAAAATGGACGTCCACAAAATGAAGCAACCACCTCAAGGTCACATTACTAGTCAGGGGCAGAGCGGGGGGAAAATCTACACCTGTCCGACTTGGAAGCCCGAGCCCTTTCCACTAGACCCTGCTGCCTTCCCCTCGGGATTTCTGCTGCGTTACAGACAACCGGTTTCTTGCAGGCCTGACCTCTGGGTAAGTGAGCGGGTGCTGCAATAATGATACAAAAGGTGGGAGGCAGAGACCCTGAAACTCATTTTCTGTTTCCAAGCCTCTCCTTCCCCGCAGCGCTGGACCCTACCATCTCGCGTGGTTCTCCATTGTTAACCTTAATTTGGTTTGTTTCTTCTTACCCACTGACAACATACTTTTGTCCCCAAGATGACAAAGTCACTAGACTGAAGCTAAAACATTTACTTACACACGTTACCTGGCATGCACGCCCCTTGCCACAAGACAAGCCTCTAACGGCAGGCCTGGCCAGGTCTCCATTTCCGTGCTTGCACCCTGCCCCTCTCTAGCGTCACCCATGCCTGTCACCAACACCGATTTTCACGTGTACAGGTGCATCCAGGAAGAAGAGAGCCTCGTGTGTCTAACTGCGGCCACTGAAAGACTGGCCACCTACACAAAGAGATTGTAAACACCTCGTATGTCACTTGTGGCCAAAGTACCTACAATTCTACTAAGTTTTTTTTTTTTAAATTGTTTTTCAATCACAGTTGACATTCATTCAATGCTGTATTAGGTTCAAGTGTACAGCACAGTCTCAGACATTTATATACCTTACAAAGTGATCCCCCATCTACTAAGTTTTTAAATGTATATTAAAACCCACTGCAACTAATGTTTTTTCTTCTTTTTACTTTGGAAACAGTTAACAAGTTTGGACTGATAGAAGAGACAGAAAAAAAGGGAAAAACTGAATTTCTTTGATCTACTGATTCTTCTATTTGTATCGGGACTTTTATAAACTTAGCATCTTACAAATAATAGAGAAAACTGTAGACTTTANGCAGCCTCCCACAGTGCGACGGCCCATCATCCAGGGGAGGCAAGCTTCCTCCTAAACAGGTGCAACTGAAAACCTACGTACGGCTCCACATTTTATTCTTAATTCATAAGCTTTCATCGGGTACTTACACTGGGGTGCACGGGTTACTGAGATCATTAGATTTGTGGCTTTGGGCACCTCCCTCAGTCCTTCTGAGCCTCAGCTTCTTGGTTATAAGCGATGTGTAACATAATTAGAAAATAAAACCTCACTGGGTCGATGAGCTGAGACTAGGACCTGGTCGGGGCAGGGAACCCCTAGATGTCCTCTCCAGACGATTTCTGATCATCTGCCCCTGTCGGCTAAGCCTACATTTCTAGTCAATGCTTATTTATTTAACCACTTATTTATGCATTAATGCTATAGAGATTATACGTATAGGTTAGGTACTAATGTACTAGTTATAGCAATCAGTGGATCTGACCTCAATTTCAGAGGTTCCAAAAATCCCTAAAAATGACTGAAAAAGTCCGCCTTGCAAGTTTTTTTTTTTTTTTAAACTCAGAGGAGAAGGCCTTTTGTTCTCTGATGATAAAGGGATCTATGATCCCAGAATGCCAGGATCCCAGAGAAAACATTAGCTGAATCTAAAGACAAAGCTTCTCACCCTCCACAGGTGCAGAGTCCAGTCAGCCCGAGGCAGGACAACAGCACAAGCGACAGGAGAGACCCACAGGGCAGGTGGCCCTCCCTGGCTGAGGACCTCGGGAAAGGCATGCTGGACCCAGTAACTCCCTCTTAGGGTTGTAAGAGTATCTTCCTCTCATTTCAGAATCAGCATTTCATAAATAGACAAGGTCAGGATCGCCTTCCCTGTTTCAGAGATAAGAAAACCGAGGCACTGAGGAATGAGGGGACTGACTTACTAAGAAATACTCAGCTATAATACTGATGGCCAGAGCAGAGCTCCCATCCCAGCCCCCCGGCCTGGGAGACCCTGTCCTTTCCTCAGGCCTGCTCCGACCCCTCACTGTACAGGCAGCCCATGGAACACCCCGAGGCACAGCAGCAATGAAGGTCTCTCCACCTCAGAACCCCCGAAAAAGGCATCAGCCTGAGTGTGGCCAAGTACAAGAATGAGAGCCGCAGAGGGCACAGGTGTGCTGGGTGCCACCTGAGCGTGCCCTCTGTAATTCAGAATATACATAATACGAGTTTTTTATTTAAAAAAACACGGCTAAGTTAGTATGTATTTTCTTCTTTTCGTTCCTCTGAATTTTCTATAGCAAATGTGCTGATACACATTATACTTTCACAATGAGGCAGGGGGAAAAAAAACCCCAAACAAACAGAAAATGCCATTTAGA
>NW_017731979.1:1126018-1129212 GCF_001890085.2 Hipposideros armiger | reverse complement strand
GCCCGCTGCCGGCCAGCCCTACTGCAGCCTATGCTGTCGCTGGCCACTCACAGCAGCCGAGCTCCAGGTAGAGCTGTTGTTCACCATCTTAGCTGTAGAGGGCGCAGCGTCACTGGCCCTCATGTGGGATCCGAACCAGGGCCCTGCTGCTCAGAGCCGGCATTCCCAAGTCAACTCTTAACCAACTCACCATTCGGCAAGCCCAAAGCCTTCTACTTCTGAGGGCTCAGAATATTTTTTTTACTAACAAGTTTAATTAAAAAAAAAATCATCCACAAACTTATAAAAACAATATAGAATTTCCTAAATGCAGACCAGTTGCTCTTTGTACGCTTTTGACATTTTATACTTCCTTGTCTTTCTGTTACAATTCTAATTCTTTCTATCTCTTATCTATTTGTTTTAAGAAACATTTCCTCCCCACTGAATACAACAGGATTAAAATGACACCATGGTAAGACACCAAACTTAATTACCAACTTTAGTTACAATTCATTTCATGTTATACCTTTAAATCTGAGAAAAATGTGAACTGTGAATTGAAAAAATGAAGTTACTTGGATATGAAAACATTCACTTCCTAGCCATTGATGAATTTAGCATTTTACCTTTAAAATCTTGTATTTTATCATATACCATGAGCTATTTCTTAAAATAGATAAGTTAACAAAATGAAAATCTGAGTCAAACATCACACTAATTTTGCTTTAAGAAACACAAGTGTTCTTATAAAACTACTTACTATGTAATTCTAACTGAAAAGGGGGTAATAAAAGCGAAGGCAATGAGAAAGCCAAATGCTTTCTTTCCGGAAGTGGGAAAGCTATGGAACTGTTTACAACAATCAAGCTGTATTTTGGAAATAAGACTTCCGTTCCATATGCTTATAATCAAATTACATACCACTGTCATCTTTTTATTCATGAAAATTAAAGGATTTAAGAGTCCCAACTTTCAGACTAACAATGTTATAGATTTCTAGGGGGCACCACATGTTGCTAATAAGTCAAACTGTATTCCAAATATATTCTAGAAGCCACCATATAATAATAAAATACACATTTGGATTTGTGCAAAAAAAAAATATCAGAGAAAAGACCCAGTGAAGCAGGAATATCCTAGGTCTTTACTCCCAAGGAAAAGTGTACACGTGTATGTTTACATAATGATAATAAATCTGTTCAGTTGTGAAAGATTAGTGAATTCAATTCAAGTAAGGCATCTGATAGAACAACAAATTTGGTACACCCATGCTTACCATGAATACATCCCTTGTGTTTTACAGAAGGAGAGTGTGTATCACTTTGTTTTTTAATAGCACTGACAAGGAGTAAGCTCTTCTTTTCCAAGAGACACATACTGCCTGACACTGGGCCTTCACCAAACAGGCACATGCCCCTGTTTGCAAGAGAAGTCCCTACTTGTACTGTTGTGACCTGGGGTCTCACCCACAGACTGAGAGCAAGATGTCAGGTAGGGCTGCAGTCACCTGAGGGTTTGACAGGGGCTAGCAGAGTCCCGTTAGTGCTGGGTTTTGGTGGGAGACCCCCTGACTACAGGGCTGCCTTAGTGTCCTCACAGCATGGTGGCTGGGGTGGGGTTGGGGGACTCAGGTGGAAGCTGTCTTTTTTATGAACTGGCCCTGGAAGCCACAGGGCATTTTGTTCATTAGAAGAGAGCTGTAAGTCTGGCATACATTCAAGAGGGAGACAATCAGGCTCCATCTTTGGAAAGAAAAAGTGTCAAAGATTGCAACTCATTTTAAAGAAACTACTAGCTTTTTAAATGTATATTAGGAGAGCGAGAGAGGGGGAGAGAGAGAGAGAGAGAGAGGAGAACAGAGGGAGAGAGGGGAGGGACATTTATACAAAGGCATACCTTCTAAATTACAATATATTTCACGGATTAATAATGTTAAGACTTCAAAACTTAGAAACAACACTGGAAAACTGAATGGCTTGGAAAATTTCCCCTTGACCCAAGCAGTTCACAGAATTAAGTTCTTTGTTTTTAAAATGTCCTCATACACAGCAGGGAAAGTAAGAGAAAGAAAAATTCCCTAAGCCAGTTTCAAACTAAAGGACTTACATGGAGATAATTTGTTTTTCTAACAAAATTTTTGTTCTTATACTGTTTGCTAATTAATATCGATAAAGTTTATGTGTAAAAGTAATAAATACATTTTTAAGAGTAAGGCCCTCCACCATCGTCAACCATCTTTCCAATCACTTGGGGTGGGGGGCTGGTAATCTTAAACCAGAAATACAGAAATGCTTCTTAAGCATCAATGGGCTTCATGTCACTTAAGCACTGTGAGAAAACAAGAAAATTATGAAAACACACTGGGAAACGGATCCCAGGGTTCGGCCTCTTGTGGCTTCTTTGGACGAGGCCAAAAGCCGTTGGCCGGGAACAGCTTGGCTTCCACCGAGCGTGCGTGTATCATGGGAAGGTCTGCACCACCACTGTTTTCCTCATCTAGCTCTTTCCTAAGAATGACATGTCCTAGCGCTGCCCACATCGGCTGACCAAAACTCTGGGTGTGCTCTCGTCGCTGGTGACGACGGCACAAACCCCATCACCAGCAGTGCGTGAGATCTGAGTCCATCCCCACATTTCTAAGCCATCTGGGAACCACCAAAGGCACCCTAACCCATGGATTACACTGCTGGAAGGTTACATGTGATCAGTTCGTTCATGAATATTCATAGCCAGTGAATATTTAACAGCCATTCAGCGAGACCTTCTCAGGGGCTCTCCGGCCAACAAGCAGCAATTCATTCCACACTTGGTGAGCGCCCGCCATGTGTCAGGTAGAAGACAGGGGGGAGCAGCTGTGAGCAGCCAGGCTGGAGTCAGCCAAGCTCTCCTTCCACTACGATCCAGGCATGGCACCCTTCCGTTTCATCAACCAGGAAACGGGGATAATGGCAACCGACCGCGGAGGCTTGCGGGCGTAGCCAGTACAGCATCCGCAGCCAGGGAACGCCATGTCCTCTGAGATGCATTCCCCTCGCATCCTTCTCGAGCTCGAGCAGACGCCTCTCATTATTTCCCTTTGCACCCTGTACGCCTTCCTGTGCAGCACTTTCCCGTGCCTAATTATAAGTGCTTTCTGCTGTGACGATCTGATGAGCACTATCCCTCCCACTGCACCATAAAATTCATGGAGGCAGAGATTCGAGCTCATGTGT
>NW_017731979.1:1119970-1123128 GCF_001890085.2 Hipposideros armiger | reverse complement strand
TGGGCTATAACATTATGAGACCCACTGAAAGTCTGTTATAACTGCCCACGTTTTTAAGTATGCATCTGAAGTGGAACAACTGGAAAGGGTGTGTGAGAGACAAGCAGAGAGGGAAGGAAGGTGAAGTAACACATAAACAAACCCAGGAGAATAGGCTGATCTCTAATAATAGAATAACATCTTCCCTATTTAAAGTTTTGCAATAGCGCAACTTCATGTTCTCTACTAAAGAGCAGGGGCGTTAACCTAGCAAAGCACTTCCAACCTTGATAGAGACTTGTGACTTTTATTTTGTGCCCAGTCCTAATGAGTCTGGTCATCCAAATACGCAGAGACGACACACATTGCAAAGATGGAGGACGGAGAAACCATACTGCCAGGAGCATTGTGTGAGAGCTGGCAACCAGAGGACTCAGGCACATTATACAAACCAGACATAAGGATGGAAAATGAGTCTGAGGCCACTCAGGGTGGGACACGGAAGCTTTCATACCCTGGTCACAGTAGTGTGCACAACAGATGGTCTCGGAGATGTACCGGGATCCAGCCACGCTCCTGCCCAGCTCAGGGCATTTGTACCAGTTGACCCCCCTGCCCGGAACTCTCTTCTCTAAGCTCTCAGATGACTGGCTCTGTCTTCTGACATCAGATTAAAAGCCCCTTCCTCCAAGAGGCCTTCTATGGTAGGAGCTCACCTCAGTGCCCTCCCACCCCCATGAGTCTAACACGCTTCCTACTATTTTTTCCATAGCGCTACCACCCCCGAAATGATTGTGCTTGTGACTTGCTTACTTTTATGGTCTTTATCTCCCTCACTAGAAGAATGCAAGCTCCAGAAGACAGGGGCCTATGTTACCTGCTCACGGCTGAATTCCCGCGCCCAGTGCCCAGCAGATGGCAGATGCTAAAAAATGCTTACGAAATGAAGTCACAAGTGACGGAACAAATGAATTCCTCAGTCTTCTCAGCTCCACAAGACAGAAAGGTATGCAGAGTAAGACTTGTCTTGCAAACAGCTGAATCAAATAAAGTTTTGAATTCAGAAAATATGGCCTTCTGTAATTCCTCCTCTAAGGGTTTCGAATAGCCAAAGTATAAATGTGTGTATACACTGTTTACTAGGCTAGACAGAACTTACACATTGTAAGTTAGTTTTGTAAAAACAGTTATTCCAACAACTTTCCTAAAAAAACATTTTATTGAAATACAATACTTGTGTCAAATGAGCAACGGCAACATTGCTGTTGCTATTAAGATGTTTGATTTTAGAACTATTATACTTTCTACGTTGATGGCACCGTCTTGTCAATATACTCAGGTGGGAAAAGCTACTCTTGCTTATTTTGAGTAGATGTGATTTTTGACAATAAGCGTTAAGTCTTTGTGTATACGTACGGAGAAAAGGAACAGAGGATGACAACAGCAGTGTAAGATTTTTAGAGGTAGACAGACATCACACCTACCTTCCAGGGATACCGAGCATTAAGTATATTAATGCACGTGGAGGTGGCAAGCACAAAGCCTTGCACAGAGCAGGTGCTCAAAACCCACTAGCTGTCAATCACTACCCTCACCTGGGAACAAATATGCTTGGAGGAGAGAAACTTCCGAATCGAATCGCTGGGAGAAGTGACAACAAAGCATCTCTGAACAAGCACTCCTGCTAGCAAAGGGGTTTCTTCAATGAAAAGAGCTTTGACTAACTTGGGGAAAGGGAGTGTCTCCATTGTATTACTTTATAGTCGCAATCCAAGAGGTAACTTCTAGCTTGCAGTTTAATAGATGCATCTGTCCCATCATCACCACAGAGCAAATACTGACCTACGTGTAAACACTTTCACAGGAAGAGCAAGGGCAGAGCGCTCTGCCTCCTCTGGCTTGGGCCCTGACTGCTCCCACCTTCGACTTCAACCTGTTGAGCAGTCATGCAATGGTGTGGGGAGCGGGGGATTGGGGAGCCAGGGGTTCAGGCTGCAGGAGGAGGCTGCTGCCTAATCCACATTCCCTGAGGATGAAGCAGAGGTCTAAGTTCTCATGCAGCCTCACAGCCAGATCACTAAATTATCTTATCTATCCGTCGTAAGGCCCCATATCCTAGAACGTGGACGTGTGCAATTACAATGTGCATCAACAGTAAGCCCAGAAGGCAATCCAATGTGGTCACGAAAGGCACCGTAACTGAAGAGGCCAGAAGAGAGAACGACAGTGAAAAACGTCCATTACCCCGAAAAAGACGGGGACTGGGCGAACCATGCAAGTGAGTATTAGCTCTGAGGATCATCAAAGCTGAGTTTTTACGTCTTTCGTCCACTTATCATACAGTAACTGTGCCTGGAGTACAGGGAACGCTACTCTGTACCAGGCACGGGCCTAAGGGTGCAAACCGAATCTTGCATCTGTCTGTCTCCCCGGTTGCCTGCAACTCGCTTCCACCTGCCATGGCGGCACCACCACAAAACCCTCTGCTAGAACAGTGAATGAGAAGCCTGGTCCTGCTGCTGGGAAGGTCGATGAAGGAAGTTATTCATGAAATAGTAATCCTTGCTAGTCTGGGGTTGCAGCCACACTTCCCATATCATTCCATTCTTTCCCTGTCCTCTAGGTGTCAGGTACCTGTGTCTCTTCCCTTCCCCCTAGCAACGAAAAGTTCTCAGAGGATAATACTTAATGCTTGTTTCTTCACATAGAAGATGCTCAGTAAGAACTGGCTAAATTGAATAAAGGAAAACAGGCAGGGAGGGAAGGAGGGAAGAAATAAGGAAGGGAGGAAGGGAGAGAGGGAGGGATGAAGGAAGGAAAACAGGGAAGCAGGGAGGCAGAGAGGGATGGTTTCACTGTTATTATTGGGTTGTCGGAAAAGTCATGACGCATTTTTGCAATGAAAAACATAGAACACGTCATGACTTTTCCAACAACCCAACAGAATAAAATCCAGGTCCTCACTTCTGCCTGCAAGGCCCTACGTGACACAGTCCTGCCACCCGCCTCTGACTTTTGTTCCCACACTCTCCGCCACTCATGTCTAATCCACACCTACAGTTTTGCTGAACCCATCAAGGTTGTTCCCGCCTCAGAGCTTTTGCAATTGCTGACCTCTCTGCTGAAATCCTTCTCTCAAAACTCCCAGATCTAAAGGGGCCTGGCCTGCTCCTTCCCCC
>NW_017731979.1:1058568-1118615 GCF_001890085.2 Hipposideros armiger | reverse complement strand
TGTGAACTGAGAAAGTGGAACCTGTTCCCTTCGAGACTCATGAAGTCCAACCTGTCATCATAAAGTAGCAGGGCCGTTCTGTTCGTTCTGTAATGAGACCTAACCCATCTCTGAGGGCTGAGCTGTGGCTGCTTTTCTCTGCACCTGGAGGCTAGAGCCCGTGCTGGCCTCAGGCCATTGGCACTCGTTACTACCAGGGCACCCACAGTTCTACGTGGTCACCAATATTCCAGCATCAGCTGCCTACCACCTGCTCACCCCTGGTGTTTACCCCTGGACTTGGAAGTAGGGTCTAGTTGGGGAGCCAGGCAGCACCTTGAAAAGTGTGGCGCTGGGGCTAAGCGCGGGCTTTGAGGCCAGGGAGGCCTGGTGTCACTCACTTCCTGCTGGGCTCCGTGACGGTGGTCGGTGGTCACGCCAGCCATCCCCTCTGATGCTCACGCCTTCCTCACAGAGTCCCCGGCACAGGCCGGCCTTCCCCTTCCAACTGTCCTCTGATTTTTATATTAGCTAACTCTCTCCTCCCTTCTCTCCCACTTCAATGATGATAAAAATAACATGGATGTGTTGCATACATATGATCTTGTTTACTCCTCACACTAATCTGTAAGGAGGCTCTGTTACCCGTATTTTGCTGATAAAGAGACTGAGGCTGAGACTGGCCCTCGTCAGAAACAGAGCTTCCTGGCCCTAAAGCCTGGGCTCATCAGCACCGTGCTCGCTAACCTTCCAACTTCCAGACACAGGGACGTCTAGAGGACGGAGCAACCTTTAAAAAACAAAATCCGCCAAGGGTTCCGTCATCAGGCTCCTGCACAAACAACTCCAAAACCCTTGACCTTCCCAGGAGTTCTCTGACAAGGAGCCGACGAGGAGCCGAGGTCAGCCCTTTGCCTGAAAGCGTGAAGGAGCTCTTTACGGAGGAGCGGGAGCGGGGACAACAAGCAAAAGTGTGAAGAGTTCAACCCGCAGTGGGGCTGGGGTTTGTGTCACCCTAGCTGCCCACCAACCACTGACGTCGGTCCATCGGCCGACCCCTTGCCTTGCCTGCAGGGTGCTAGTCAAAACCTCAGAGACGGCTTCCACGGGGCTGCAGGTGCACCCTGGGCAGGGCAGGCCCTGCAGACTTCACTGAGACTACAGACCGGACTCTGGGCATTACGGCTGGCATGTGCACCCGCAAACAGAGAAACAGGTTTAATATTACTAACTAATCTCAACAACGCACGGGGACACACAGGCTTGTGAAAGCTTCTAGATGCACTTGACAATATCGGTGACAATATCAGTGACTGAAAAACACTACGGAGGATGCTGGATGGAAAAACCCTTGGAAAGAACCGGTTGGCTTGTACTTGGGGTCAGCAAAGAACACCAGGAGCTTATCTTAAGAAAGGGGCTAGCTTCTCAACCTGTTATTTGCAATCCAGCTCTGGCCCACAGAAAGGTCACCAAGTATGGAGACCACTGAGGAATGTGAGGGAGATAGGGAGGAACACGCACAGACCGGCCTGTCCATCACGAATAACCACTCCTCCCGCGTGCCGAGGTCCACGCAAGATGAGGGGGTACCTGGTGAAGACGAGATGGTTTCCTCCTTCAAGGTGGGGGAGACAGAAAACAACTCAGGACACACCACCATTTCTGAGAAGAGGTATGCTTGGTGTTTAGAGGTGTCCAGGAGTCCCGGTTCCCGAAACAAGGGGCCGCAGCAGGGAGGATAAAAAGATGGAGGGGGCCAGGTTGCACAGGGCGGAATGGCCATGGGAAGGCATCTGGCTTTATTCTGAAGGCGATGGTTAATGGTACACAGAACCACTGGGGTTTTAAAAAAAGGAGGTGGTTCGTCCTGACTTTTGATTTTTTTTTTAAAGGTTTGATTGAGGAATTGGGGAGGAGGTTAGAAATAACGACTGTGGCTGGCAAGCTGGTAATGGAAGGTAACAGAGCAAGACCGGCGAGGAAAGAGGCAGTGAGCTGGCGATTTCACAAACGAAACTCCTCTGAAGTATTTCTGTTCTGACTCAATGCCCGTCTTCCTCTGGGACCACACCCCAAACTTAAGGCTTCCTCCCAAAGTCCTGCTGCCTGCTCCACACCCACTCAGGATCTCAGTGGAAGGCATCAACAGGCTCAGCTGGACCCACGGTCTTCTTCGTCTTGCTTAACCCTCTGTGCGCAGCGGACCACTGCGCCCTGCCAAGTCTTCCTGTGCCGCAGTCCTTAAAAAGACCCCAGCAGCTCCTGCGTTAGGACCTGACGTGCCCAGCCAGGTCCCTCAACCTTCTCCAAGCTGCTCCCAAGCTCACCCTCCACGCCAACGCCAGACTAGTCTTGCTCTGTCTGTAAAACCCAGACTCCAGCTTATACATTCTCTCCTTTCTCAATAATATTTCTGTCGTTTGCCTTTTCTTCGTCAGCTCCTCAACAATCTTACAAACTCATGCTCAACCTTTAAGATTGGGTTTCATCGTCATCTCTTCTGTAAAATGCTCCCTGCTTCCTGCTGAGAGAGGTTCTTCATCCCCTAGTGTTGGGAGAGCACTTAGCATAATGACTTTTTCCTTACATTTCTATCTCCAACAAATGGTAGCTATTAATCTTTTTCAGATATGACATATGTATTCATTTCCTTTCCCCAGCTGGAGTGCCAGCTTCCTGACCCCACCCCAGGACTGCACTGTAACCGAGAAATGTGGAGGTTCACTGTGCACAGAAAGAACGCCAGTAGGATCAGGGTCACTGGGCAGCTCAGCGTGACTCGCCCCTCAGACATCACTGGTTCCCAGCTTCCTGATCTGTAATTGGAAGCCTGGACCAATCTGCAGTCTCTCCTGGCTCTGATTTTCTGAAAATCAAACACTTTTAAATCCTAGGGACATTATACTACGGCTTCACCTCTCTTAGCGTTTTAGATTTTGTTTTAAATGAAAGGCATTTTCGAAAAAGTAACACAACTGGCATGCACAGTGGATGGCCCTGGGGAAGGATCTTACATTTAAGACCTCTATGCAATTAACGGAGTAAACTACAGCTTTGGGCTCAGATTCTAATTCCAGCCATTCCTGTGTCCCGTTTTTACATCTTCTGTCCTCCAAGAAATGTTTTGAAAAGTCCATCTTGAATTTTGTAGTCAAGGCCTCTATTGAGCATATAAAACAAACACTAATAAATGCCTTTTGATAGATGAAAAAATTGAATCAGAGCAAGTGTCTAGTGCCAAAAACCAGGAAATGGCAAAAACCAAGGCTTTTCACCCAGAAAGTCTAACTCCAAGGTCTGTGTTCTTTCTGTCACGTCTGACAACCTCTCTGGTTAAAAAACGTGTTTTATTTCACTTCCTATCATGTCCAAGGACACCACACACTAAGCTTTCTATAGATGGCTCATCTCCCCAGCTTCTGAGGATACAAGCTGGAAGGGAATACAAGTTCTACGCTATTGGTGATATCTTTGTTTCAGCCAAGTTTAGACCTCTTGTGTGTTCTCCAAAACAAACCTCAAAGCTGCTGACTGCAGGTCTGGTCATTGTTCAGTGGAGTTTTTTATTAAGAAAGACAGACTTAATTTGACAGAGGAGACCAAGAAACCCCAGCTACACATTTGGATGAAGATTATTACTAAAAAATGAAGGGCTGTTTCTCATGAAAAAAAAATTGTTGAAAAGACTGATTTACTGTTAAAAAACAATTAAATAAACTAAAATGGCATTTCTCACACTGTGAATTGTAGAAAACTGTTTCTGAGAGATGCTGGAAAGTATTCTGGGGAATAAAAGAGGCCATAACAAATTTGTAAAACACATCATATGCTGACTATTCCTTTCTTCTGGATATTAAATACACATCAGAATACCAAAGGCTGGCATATTTTAAAGAAATATATATAACTATATAACCCAGCAATTCTCAATTAAAGTAACTTAATTAACTAAAATCAGAATTTTTTTTTTGGCACATCTGTAGAACAATGTTGGGACATCAATATAGGATATTCTGTATTTTAAAAAATCTAATAAAGTTAAATCTCTCAAAAAATATATTATGTATATGAGTTAAAGAGGTCTAATGATTTTTTTTAATGTCAACAACAGATGCTATCAGGAAAAAGATAAACAACTTCAATGAATTTTTACCAAAACCAAGATAAAACAACTAAGAGGGAAACATAATTGCAACAACAGCAAAAAAAAAAAAAAAGTTGACATCTGTAACATAATTAGTACGTGGAATTCTTATTTTGCTGCTATAGAGATTCGGAAGAATAAAGACAAAAGACAGTAAAACAAGAAATTGAAAATAAACATATGCAAATAATTTCAATCACACTGGTAATTTTAAAATTCCAAGTAAAACAATACTTAAGTGTCTTTTTTATTCTTCTAAAGCTGTAAAAAACAGAAAAAGTGATAAAAACAATGAATAGAGAGGCTTCAGAGAAATAGTCACAATCGATGGAAAGGACAAATTGTATCCAACTCAACTCACAAACGCGCTCTTATATTTGACACAGTGACTCCACTCCTGATAAATATTATCAAAACTACCACCACTCCCTCAGTAATAAAGAAAAAGGAGATACTAGAAAACACGTCACCAGTTTTTACCATGTAAAAAGCTCAAACTCATCCAAATCCAACAACAGGGAAATGCAAAATAAAATATGAAATAAATAGGAGGAGGACTTATTATATGAGCATAAAAATTAGGAATGCAACAATCAGAAAGGATAAGGGCTGCCATTTATGGAGGGTCTATCATGTGATATGTGCAAAAACTATGAAATACCATTCTTTAGAATGTAAAAGTACAATACATATATCATAAAGATGTGAATGATCTAGAAATGTAAAGTTTAGAGAGGTACACAGAGATGCTTAAAAGCGAGTGCTAGCTAGGACCATTACGAGTAGGAAATGTTTCTTTTAAAATAATTTCCTTCTACAATATTATGAGGTTGATCTAGTAATAAAAAATTTAAAGCCTTTTAACAGTGTCTTTTAATACATTCAACGTCTGTTGTTTCCTCAGCAATTGCAAGAGACCCAAGATAACTTTCAAAGAGAATGAAGACTACTACATACTCCAATTTCCTTGTTGCCTTGCAAACTGCACATTTAAAAAATTAGTAGAATATTGTGTTTCAAGAGCTCCTGTCTGGGGCCAAAAAGAAAACTGTAATCACAGCAATTACCTTGTGAAACTAATTTCTGTTGTAGTTCTAAAGTTCGGAGTAGCACACCCACCACAAGCACCATGGCTCTTTCTTCGGGAGGCAATTTCAGCTCCATTCTTAGGAAAATAATAATTATAGGTACAACCAGGTATTTAAAGACCAAAAAATCATCACGAAAACACCATTTCCATGTTATATCACAATGAAAGATCCTTAAAAGAATGAGAACCTAAACCGGAAAGGAGTTTCCTGAGACCCATCTTTTCAGGATCATTAGAATTGATCAGGAATTTACCCTACTTTGTAACAGAGCCGTTTTTGCTGGCAAACAGATCAGGAACCGTTGAGCTGGCTATTAGCCTTGTAGCTTCCTACCAGCTCTGAGCTGCTATAATGGCCCATTAGACCTGAATGTCTGGGTCTTGACACTATGATTCAAAATACGATACACGGTACTGAGGGTTTTACAGCCCTTTAGTCTTAATCTCACAATTTTATCTAAAAAGGAGAATCATGTAATTGCCAACTAAATGCTGGGGTTTCAATGTGGTGCTTAAGAGCCAGACTGCCTGGGGTCCAATTCTAGCCCCACTACTTACTAAGGACACCACCTGGTCCAGTCAGGGAGCCCCGCTGTGCCTCAGTTTCTCCCTCGGTAACCCCTCACAGAGTTCTGTGGATTCAGTGAGGTCACCATGTAAATGAAGTGCTTCGAGTGGTGCCTGGGACAGTGAGTGGCAGCACTCAACAAGCGTTAGCTAGAAAGCGTAAGTGCAGGCACTTTGATTCATCTTTTTCTAAGGTTCCCGAGGGGTAGTTAGCAAGAAGCATTTTCACATGGCTGGAGGTGCTGCTATGGGAAGAAAAACAAAGGAATTTGTAGATAGGCAGCCATCCACTAGGCTAGCTCTGTGGATGGGGCATCTCCCTGGAATGTACTCACACTGTGGCACCGGAAGAAAAGCAGTGGAACTTCCGTTTGTATTTTTTAATGTTATAGAATCACACAGTATTAGTACATAAGAATATCCTGTATATGTGCCCGTATGTATATGCACATGGAATGTATGCTCAGGAAGATTTTACAAATGAGGAGCACAGATGTTTGGAAGCCACGGCTCTGCTAATGAACACTAGATCGTCCGTGTCTTAAAGATGAGCCGCACTGAAGGAAACGTCGATTAAGACTTGACAAAAACGCAGCCCGGGAGCGTCTGCTGTCTGTGTACAAAGAGATGAGACCACTGTCCTGTGTGGAGGTCAACGCCCAAAATGCCAATGGGTCTTAAGTAGCAGCAACCAATCTAACCGCAGCCGATATAATCACCAGCGATGGAGGATGGTGTCAAACGACGTTAACGTTATTCCAAAATAAAACAACACCCTGTAGTTTCTTCTCACGGTGACTGTTTTGCAGCTGATTTCCCCAACTTCCCAAATATGATCACATCTTTCCCCTGAGGAAATGAAGGCTCAGAGAGACGAGCTGACTCTGAATTTCTAAGCCCACTTGGGTGATAAGCGTTGTCTCCAAACTCAGGTCTCCCAATCAAAATTTAATTTTTCAAAAATTATTCTGTTCACAGGGGTTCTACAACCTTAAAGATACGGCATAGCTTCAAGCATATAAAAGTGGCGATTTCTCCCAAGCCTGGTGTTTCCTATCACATGGCACTTGGGACATCTTTTTTACTAGCAAAAAGAAAACTTCAGAAAATTTGCTTTTTAACATACTAAGCAAATTAAATATAAAAAATTATTGTGACATTTGGTGTCAGCTTGGCAAGGCAAAATGTGTTCACCTAGAAGTGAACCATGTAGTGAATTTTAGAAAATATTTAAGAAAAAAATATGGCTGGAAGGCAGGAATTATAAAAAAAATTCAACATCTTGTTGATAAATACATTTAAAAGCTTTTATTAAATTACGTTTTGTAGATTGAGTTATATTACAAAGGGACAGGGCAAATTTCCTTTGAATGGTTCTTTAATATACTGCTGGGAGGAAAATTAAAGGGATATTAATGGTTTAAGAAGTGGTTACCACTTCAAATACCGACATTAAAAAAATGGAGCTGGACTGGAGTAGCCTAAGAAAGTATCTCAGGTTATAATCGATAATTTTATAAAAATGAAGTCAATTGTTGCCAAATGCCCCTGCTGATTCTTCTGTAAAGCTGCACACTCAGTGGTCGCTTAGGGAGCCTGGGAGAGCCAAGTGCAGTGAGTAAGGTACACGCTCAAGGAAAGCACTCCCCCACCCCCCTTCCAGAGACATTCTGGCTGCGAAGGTGCCACTTAAGACAATGCCGAGTGACATCTTACTATCTCGATGCCCAGACATCCTCCAAATGACTCCACTTCTCAAAAGTGTACAAGCAGCTTCCTCATATCCAGTGACAAGGCCACATGAACAGACCAGTGGTGCAAACCCAGTTCTGGTCAAACCACAATAATGTATCACCCCATTTGGGGGAAAGTTATATGGTCACTCCATCCAGGAAGCCTCCCCAGACCTCCCTGAGACATCCTCCACCCTCTCTTAAGTCCCGTGGACATATTTTAGCACTTAGTATGTCTGTCACTGCTCTGCAATTGTTTCATGTGAGTGTCGTGGAAACAAGACCGCTGTCGGAGCCCTGATGACCTGGGTCTGACTTCAGACTCTGCCTCTCAACGATTCTGTGTGTGCAAGTCCCCTAATCCCTCTCAGACTCAGGGTCTCCATTGCGCTGCGTCACAGAGCTAATAGGAGTGTCAGGGACGCAGCGAACGGTTACAGTAGGTATTACTGTACCTGAACAGTAGGTATTCAATAAATGTACTTCTAGTTCTGAGAATGTAACTCCATGGAATTATGGCCGTCTCCCTCACTGTTTTTATATTCCAGTGCAATGGTTTTGGCTTCTCATGGTAAATACAGACTATATGATTGTTAACCGACTTGTTGATATCATCCTTAAAAAAAAAAATAAAACCCCAAGAAATGTTCAAATGCCCTTGTCTCAATTCTCATGTTTAATTCTTTCAATTCTGGGGCACATGGAATGGGAGCATTTCCTCCATTTTCCCCATCAATTTCAAAAATAAATTCCAGAAGGGCAGCTGTCCATTTACTTATGGAATTTTTTTTTAATGTTTTGAAGGGTAGGGGTAAAAAGAAGAAAGAAACAAATTCTCCCCACAGAGTATGGTTCACCAAATTCATGACCTGAGTTAATTTAAGAAATAACAATCTGCCCAAAATGCAGAGAAATCCAGCGATGACTCACCCACGAAGACGGGCTGGCTTTTCTGCCTCCAAGCCTTGGGATTACTAAATATCAGAGGACTTGCTCTTGGGATTTTCCCCAAAGTCTTTATGTGTTCCCAACAAGCTTCAAACATTCTCCTATTTCTACTCCTTTTAAATTTGTCCCCTTTCATTTCGGCTAATAACTGAAGTAATTTCTCATGAGTTACTGCTATGGAAAGAAAACCTCAAAGTGGATGCTTAAGTGCTTCAGAGTCGCTTTAAACCCTTGCCAGACCTCTTTTGTGAGACTCCAGTGAAATCGCCCTGGATGCGAGGCCTCTCCTGCTGTCTGACTTTTCTCTCAAGTCTGAAGCTAATATCTACGGAATAGATGGGCAGAACAAGAAAAAAGGCAGCAGGGCTCTGATCCAGCAAGTGCCTTTCATGGGCTGGTTATGACTATACAAAAATTTCAAGCAAAATTAGCATAAATTAGAAACACTGTTCTTAAAATCAAAACTAATGAGCCATCATTATCTTGTCATGCTCGCACTCTAATGAGCTATGCCACACTGCCTCCCATGACTTCCATACATTTCAGTTTCTTAGAATGGGCAGGGCGGGGGTGGGGGAGGGGAGTATTTGCATTTCTACAGTGTCTTCCTAAATGCAAGCCAACCACTTTCTCTGGTGCTCAAATGAACCAACAGTGAACTAGAAGAAAAACAGGACAGTGAATGCGGTAGCCGCCAACAGGGACTCTTCTGAAGCAATTTTCAAGGGTATTGCTGCCTTTATGCCACTTTCGCGGAACATGATGACCTCATCACCCCATAACATTCAACCTTCCTAAGTTTTCAGAGGGACTAGGGAGAGAGGTGTAGAGTGATGGGATGCCTGGGGGATACTGGGATGGGATGCTGGGTATGCATGGGGGGTGGGGAAAGGGTGGGGGGAACCTAGGGTATCTCTGATTATGAGAGGACTGCCGGGAAGACATCATGCATACATGGGGCGTCTAACAGCCACTCTGGTCTGTTTAAATTAGAGGCTGATAACCCGCTAGGTGGAAGTACCCACAGTTGACATAGAGTAAGAATCTCTGACACACACTAAAATCTCAAGAGTTCATGCAAACACTATGTGTGGAGTAGGCCAGGAGACTCTGGGTGGGAGGATCTTGACGGGACAGAATTATAGTCAAGAGGTTGCCCTCCCTCCTTCCCTCCCTCCCTATCTTCGATTTTGTTTCTTAGTTCCCTCACTACTGATAGTTGACCCCCGGCAACGATCACAATTCTTACACATTGTATGTACACAATAAATAACTTGCAGAATGAGTAAGTAAATATGGCTAACAGGTACAAAAGGGGAACAAATGAACTTTCCAATGACTGTCAAAAAAAAAAAGACTATGCTCCAAAAATAAAAGTAACTACTAGACACAGACAATATAAATTACACATATTTTTCTCATTAGCTAACAACTAGCATGTGAGAAAAAAAAAAGTTTTTTTTCATGTTCCCAGTGCTGCTTAAAAAAAAAAAAAGGGTACATGTGGGATTTTGGGTAGGTTACAGAGGTTTATTCACAGCCCTTTTCAGTAAATACTTGGGATGAAAAATAATTCTTTATTAAGTATGAAGAAAGTAGTCTTTGAATGTCAGTTGGAATTCCTTCTTTCTCAAATGTCTTTAACTAATATTTAGACTGTAAGCATCTCTCGCTTTCCACGACCCATGTTGGGATAAAGGCTATCACGAAATTTTGAAAATATTTATAAAATAGGTTCCACTGCAAATTCCCCCCAAAAGCTCTAGGGGAACAGATCTCAAATACAAGTTTATCTTCAGATGAATTATGAAATGCTTCACATTTTTTACTTCTGCAGAAGCATAAACAAAGAGGCCTGTTCCCTGACCCCAAAAGCCAGGATTTCCTTGAATGACACGTTAATGAAAAATGCGAACCAGTGGAAGTCTTGACTCATTGTCCCTGAGTTTGTTACATTCCAGCCAGAGGTCTGCCTTGCTTCAAGAGAGAAGCAGTACTTCCTGGAACCAAAAGTCACCCTTAACTCTTTGCCTCAGCACTATTTCCGCTTCTGTGTAACATGAACACATGGAAAAAGATGCCCTAAATGCTTAACCACGTCCACTACTATGGAGAGCTCTCATTTCCTTGGCAGACAGGGTCTGACTGTGTGTGTTGATCACAACACCTAGCTTTCTGAAGCCCCAACTCAGGTAAGAGAGCGCCGGGCTTTATAGCAAGGGACCACGCGTTCCTCCGGCTGTCGCTAACTGGACCAGAGGAGGGAGCCTGGCCCAGGGGTTTCCCAGCAACCCGTGATGTGCTCGGAGAAAAGAAAGATGACCTAGGCCAAGCAGATCCCACCCTCTCAGGAACCAGAACTAGAAAAGAGAAAAGAAAAGATGATGGAGGGAAGGCCATGACAGGCTAGGTACACAAGCCTTACTGGAGAAACACAAACTACGAGCAAGCAGTAGAGAAAAGCTATACAAAGCAGAGGCCACGCCAGGCCAGGCAGGACTGTGAGCAAAAGGAAACACATACATGCAAAAAAGGAGACATCACTGAGAGCGCATGAGGTGCCCTGGGCCTAAGCCCCCGCCCACTGTCACCACTTTCCAGCGAGGTTCAGTGAGCCTCTGTTCTCTGGAGAGCCTAACTGAAATGCTGCTATTACTTCATTTACGTCTCAGAGCAGCCCCATAGGTATCCTTCACCTCTGCAGGCTGCAGAGGAATTAAATAGCAGGATCAGAGAATCGAGTTCAGCTATGTCTTCCTCCAAAGCCTAAGGCTTATTCATCAAGCTACAAGCTTTCCATAATAACAACACATCGAGATGCTTGGTAAAGATCATCAATCTGTTTCTAACAGCCTTGCAAGGGAGGCATTATTCATTATTTCATACACTATAGGGAAACGGAGGCAGTCCTATGATTGCCTTACGTGCTCTTGTTGCTAGTCACCGCTGTGTGGCACACTGGACAACTGTGACATTCTAGCCCCGGGTAAAACTGGTGAGAAGCAAAATACCACTACAACCACTGGACAAGGCGGAGGATCCCATGACCGGGGCGTGACACGACGTGGAGGTCAACAGACAGACAAACGCATGTTGCTTCTTGAGTGCCACCTTCAGCTCTGGGGAGAAAAAGACAATGCGACTTGACAGTACTGGGGCTGGGCTGAACCAAACGGCAAATCAAACGAGGAACGGCAGCCAGACAGGGAGACTAAACGGAGACTCCTAATTGTGAGAGGAAACTGCTGATGCCTCATCTCACTGCCCCTTCCATGCTTCACCTGTTGGGGAGATGCCACAGGGCCTGTGACAATTCTGGGATCACCCAGCACCTGTGCAGGCGGACGTGGGTCTCTGAGTTTCTCATCAGCAAAGGCGCTGGTGCCCCGGCCGCCGGCTTGGGCAGTGGGGCTCCGCCATGCCCCTCCGCCCCCGCACTGCCCAGTGCGATGCCAGCAGGGCTTGGAGAACTGGGCCCAGGACCACCTTTGATGTGCCAGCCCATGTAGTTTCTCCCTTTTCACAACTGGAACACAACAGTAGTTGGAACCATTTCCGTTTTTTAGTATGGTAACTGCATTCTTGAATTGTTTTGTAGCTATTTATGCACACAGATATTTCATTTCATTCAGGAGTTTACTAAGTGCTTAGTAGGTGCTAGGCAACACGTGTGCCTTTCCCTGTGAGTACAAACGTGAGAAAAAGGAAACCCTTTCCTGCCAGAAACATGCCAGGTGGTGACAGTGCTGGGGTGGCACAAGTGAACCATAATGACAGCATGAGGTGACCATGTACACAACGGGAAACGGGGAAGCCAGTGGGAATGTCCCAGAGAAGGTGATGTTTCACCTGGCTTTCAAGAGTAAATGTTCTCCGACATCCAAGGAAAGACATTTTAAGAAAGAGGGGTGAGCATGGGCAAGGAGAAGCTACGGGGACTAGATGCCTGGTGTGCAAGGGCAGTGTGTGTGTGTGAAACCTGGGGGATCTCTGGGTAGCATTCACTTCCTTCCCCAGAGCAGTGAGCTCAGCTCTGCCTGGCCGGCTTCCCTCCTAGGGAAAACCCCCTCCTAACGTGTGTGTTGCACAGGAGAGGTTGGGAAAGGCCCTCTCTCTAGAGAAATCCAGTAAGCCATGAGCCCCGAGCTGCCAGAGCAGCTGAGAGAGAAATTTTTCCAAAAACTGTGACTCTTCTTTGTGGCTAGTGGTGCTTTGACACCTTAAAGCAATATGGTGGAACAAGTCCCAAAAGATGGCACACCACTGCTTTCGGCCAAGAATCTCACTACATGCCACCCACTAAAGTCCTCTCTCCAAGTGTCACTGAGATATGGAGATCTCCTCAGCTTTGTGTAGAAAATGCAGGTTTTGATCCCCAAGGAGGGCACTCACTAGGGGGAAAATGGCTAGTGACTCAAGTAGGTTACTGCACTGATGGTCTCAGCCAAAATGCAGGCAATCTTTGCAGACCCGGTAACGTAAAAGTGGTTTAATAAATTAAGGAACATCTATTTGATGGTACTATTATGTGGCCTTGGCACAACTAGAGAGCAATATCTGTGCTATTTTCTAAAGGGAAAAAGTAAAACTCAAAGTGGCAATTGTTTAAAACAATGTGTGCAAGTAACAAAGGCTAAATGGTAATAACCAAAAATAGGTTAGGGTGGTGGGATGATAAGTGATCTTTACAAATATTTTAAAAATTCATCACTGTTACATGGTATACTAAATTTAAAAAAAAAAAGGCATTTGAGCTACTTGATATGTCTCCAGGTCAAGAATCGTTTGCAGTCTCCACAAAATTACACTACGGTTTGTTAAACTAAGTTCTTTCCCGACAATTTTGCCAATGTTAGCTTACATTATGCAGGACAAGAGCAATATCAAGTTACTTAGCATGATTCAAGAAACCTGAGGGAGGAGAAGGGGGGAGGAGGAGAAGGAACAGTCAAAGGCACTTAAACCGCTAACAAAAAAAGTACTGTGGCTTGTACATAAAACCATTATTGGCCTCCATGAGGCATTATCAGTCCAATAATACATTTCTGTTTTAGACTTTTTAAAACAGTGTACTTGAAACCAGAACAGGCCTTGAATTTCAAACACACAGAACTAAAGGAATGCCACAGAGGGAGAATTAAGGTCAACTGAAATTGGCCTTTTGTCGGGGATGCATTCTTCAGACTTAGGAAAAAGGCAAAGTTTGGTTTAGCTGTGGACGAATTTGAAAGTAAAATCTGAGGTTTTCATTATTACCCACACAGCCAGAGATAGAATGCCAATGCAGATTTCTGTCATACTGTTTCCAAATAAAATAGCCATTGTGTGACCTTGAGTATACCTAAAGCTGCAAGAAAGCGGACCAAAAAAAAAATTGTTAACAGGATGCCCTGGGAATACAGGTAGTGACAGTTCAAATGACTGTTCACACGTGCTTGGAAGGTGAACAGCAGGGCAGAAACAAGAATGGTAAACTTATGTGCCAACATGCTAACTGGCAACTCGGGGGATACAGCTGGCTCTTGAGCCACACCGGTTGGAACTGCACGGGTCCACTTACACCATTTTTCCTCCCCAGTTGACAGCAGTTCCGCTGACCCATGCATGCAGTTCAAATCTGCATTGTTCAAGGTCAACTCCGAGTGTGGGAGTCCTGCATGTGGAGGGCCAACTCTAGTTACACTTGGATTTTTGTGGAAATGAGGCACCCTAACCCCTGCACTGTTTAAAGGTCAACTGTACATGCCACCTACCAAAGTCCCCTCTCCCCAAGTTTCACCTAGCTATGGTGATCATCTCGGCTTTGTGTAGAAAATGCAGGTTTTGAGAATCGTGTGTGGCGGGCTCTCTCCCTCTGTGCTCCAGGCATCTCTGTTTCCTAACTAAAGATAGGCCTCCACCCAGACAGGGTCACTATGTGCTGAGTCACTCTCTTGAGAAAGCTGAAAGGTACAACAAGGTAGGAGCTTGTGGTTGTAAGATTGGCCTCTGCATTCATATCAGAGCAGAATTATTTTTGTTGCTTATCTGGTCTCTAGATTAGATAAACAGGCTAAGTGTGTGTTCCAAGCGCCCCAGAATTACAATATTTTGAGGCATTATTTCAAAGTATACAAAGTTATCAAACATCTAAGACAAAAGGCCTAGACCAAGTCCTTCCCTTGCTTGGACCTAGGTTTCCCCCTCAGGTAAGCTCAAACTTTTTGGTAAGGATCACACTAAATTCATTTGATGACCCATTAATACACTGTGATCTGCAGTTTGACTAGAATATTTATAAAGTCCCTTGACTTCTGATTTTAACATTCTTTCAGTTCAATTTTTATGATGTCTAACACAGGCAGGGCTCTATAAGTAAAAGTATAAAGAAATAACTTCCCTTATTAAAAAGGTTCAGTGGGTAACTAGTTGTACAGACAAGTTTCTTACATATTTAAAGCTTTTCATTAAAAAGAGTCTATCAGGGCCCTCCACTCTAGGCGCTCCTCTCGGTGGTGGGTGGGGGACGGCTCCGGCCGGGTCCCCCGGTCCCGGACCAAGTGGCCTCGGAAGGTAGTGCCAATCCGAGTTTCGGATCCCGCGAACCTAACGGGCCCCAAGGCTCTGGCCGCGGGCCGTAGGGCTCCGTACTGGACCAGCGGTGCCCGGGGCCAGGCTCAGGCGGTGTGTGCCTGGCTGGGAAGTCGCCTCAGGCTTAGGCCGCGGAGATGGAGCGCCGGCGGCACCGTGGAACCGGGCGGGCGGACCTGGACGGGTACGCTGAGTCGCGAGTCCAAGGTCCTGCAGCCAAGCCCGTCCGCGCTCGGTTCGTCCTGCGGGCGTGCACACGGGCCAGTGCCACTGCGTTCTTTTGTGTATTAAAAACTAGTATTAATTAAAACTGTTAACATGTACCAGCCGGGGGGGCGGAGAGGGGGGGGGAGTCTATCAATTCAAACGTGCAGAAGGACATATAAGTTAACCTGCCTAGGCCAGGTCTTCGTCCTATATGGTCTTCCCCCCTATATATGGGGGAAGGCAATTTGGTTCTGACATCTGAGTTAAAAATAAAAGAAGAAACAAACAAATCCCCTCCAAAACACAGAAGTACCTCAGCAGGGTCATTTTTGTCCAGTAGGGAGGAGCTACTGGGGGGAAAATAGACAATGCTTAAACAGGAGTTACGAATTTTACGCCGGCATGTCTCTCTACCTTTCAATGCCATTTCCCTGGTTTGCTCACATTAATTTTTCCTAGCGATTCCCATTAATCTCGTTTGAAACAGAGCTTTCCTATAATATACTATTACCCAAGGAGTCATGCCTCTCACAGCGTCAGCTGAGTCACCAACACAGAAAAGTGCTCAGCAATCTGCTTGGCCAAACAAATCGCTGTCTCTTTCCCAGGCACCCACGCTGGCGGGGGGAGCACTGTCCTTAGGAATTGTTTCTCCTGGTCGCTAAGACACCGGCGCTGATCAGAGCCAGCTGTGATTTGTTCCTTTTCCTTCCCCAGCTTCCCGGTTCTGCCATTCAAGAATGGGGCTGCTCTGAAGACTGTGAGGATTAAGGAGCCGCCTACTGACAAGTGCCTGTGACCCAGGAGAAAGGGGGTTCTCCAGCACAGGCCCTGTTAAAGGGTCAGTTTATCACACACCCACCTTCAGCCTCGCTCTGCTCTTTTAAAAAATAAAATAAAATACAAATTCTAACGATGTGCTACGAAGACACCGCATCTCTCGTATGCCACGTAACTCCAAGGAATTTGTTTTTCTTTGCCAAGAAATTATACCTTATGCAGTTTGGGTAAAAAGAATACTTACCACCTCAAGGAGAAAGAGAAAAGGAAGCCAAAATCAACAGCAGCGTTTCTTCTCTTCCTACATGCTGAGCTTGGTTGCTGCGGCTGCTCATCTAACTTTGAAACTTACCTTCCAACACTTCCCAACCACATCTCTGTATTTCTTGGTCGTCTCTTTTCGCCTCTTTCAGAAACATGATAAAAGCTACAAGGCTTTTAAAAATGGAACTAAACAAACTATAAACCATTAGGTTGATCACCCACTAAGCTGAACTTGCTTTCATGACTGGGATTTTGTATCGTTAGGAAATGGTCCCAATGAAACTACACATTTTCTCCTCATTATCTCTGCTCCTAAATTACTGAATGTTGACCATTCCAGGCTCCTGTTTACAACGGGCGTGCGCCCTTTTGTTTGGTTTTCTTGTTTCTTCACTTGGTTATTTTTAGGATGCATACAATCTTCGCAGGAAGCTGCATGTCTGCCTGAACCATCATGTACCTTACGTTGCCCAAGTTCCCTCAGTGGAAACGGAAGCGGGTGCTTCAGCCTCTACTTGGGCCAATGAAGACCCATTTGATACGGCAACGCCTCTTCTTACCACCTCGACCAGCATTCCCTGTCGGGGTGGGGGGCCTTGGGCATCAGCACCTGATGGTCTACACTTCCATTTCATTAAAGTCTGATCAACAGAGTCCATCCTTGGAGGTAAGAGGAGTGAGCGGCAGCAGACTTCTTTTCCTTAGCAGCATCCCGGGCACAGAGCAGGCGTGTGCTGAAGTGAACTGAAGGAGTCACATGCGTTTGGCGAAGCCCACCCCAATGCTGTCAGCACAGGACCTGATGGGCTCTTAGTTACGCCTCCTGAAACTCTTCTCCCCCCTACGTGTAGGCAGAAATGGAGAAGGAACCGCTGTCTCTTCCCCCCCCCCCCGTTTCCTACCCTTTCCTTGGAACTGTTTGGCAAGGCGCGGGAGCACCGGCTCTTGAGACCAGAGCTCCATATTAAAACACGGACCCTGTACTTTGTAGCTGGGTGATCTTAGGCTAGTTTTTTTTTTTAACTTTCTTAGACTGTCGCTTCATCTATAAAATAGGAAGAGATAACCATAACCATCTCTAGAATTTCAGAGAGAATGAAATCGGGGGGATACAAAGCTCCCAGCACTCAGAAGACAGTGAACAAATGATAGCTCCTTCTCGTCCAAGTGCTCTGAAACCCACAACTGGGCGAGTCCCGCAAATCGAATTATATTTCTGGCCCCAGCAAAAGGAAATAAATGGGTGAACAAATGAAGTCTGTATGGGGCTTTCTACAGGTCGTCAAAGGCTACAGAAAGCCCACTCATTCATTTATCAGCGATTCCTGGAAGGCAGCAGTAATGGCTTTGGGCTGCTTTCCACTTAGGCACATGCGACTGATGACCGCAGGGTCAATACCCCCCTCTCAATTACCAGCTCCCCTGAGACATCCTGGTCTGCTAGTGCGCACATGCACCCCTCCTGGCCAGAACAGGAGCCAGAGAGCGCTTTCAAAACAAGGGAACGTGCAGAGCTAAGAGCTCACTCTAGAAGTAAAATGGTTACTGAAAGAGCCATAACAGGGACTAGAGAGATCTATTTTGTTTGCTTTTCTCTTCTAACTCTCCAGTGGAAGACACGTGGGAAACTTTATATTCCTCATGAATACTAGAACAACAGAACTGGAAAAGGACATAGGGACCAACAAGCTGAAAGTAATACCAGCCACATTTTTACAAAAGTGAATGTCCTCAAAAATGTCTGGACCTCATCAGAGGCTCCAAGAACAAGAGATTCTAAGAGTAATCAAGGAGAGAGAGAGAACATAAAAAGAGGAAGCTTCTCTGCAGAAGAGAGTAAGAAAGATTCAAACAAGGACCTCCTGTGAATGAATGGATGCTTCACACTAAAAGATATATCACAAAAAGAGCTCTGGGGCCTAGCTTCTGGGTCTGGCATTGCTGCTAATAAGGCGTGGTGGCCACAGGCACTGCACACTCCCAGAGCCCAGTTCCTCATGTTTTTGTTTTTTTTTTTTTTTTTTTTGAAAAAAAGAGGGGGGTGTAGGTGAGGGGATCAAAGGTATAAACTTCGAGGCGTAAGTTTAAATTTTGGAGATGTAATGTACAGCATGCTGTCGACGGTTAATAGTGTACTGTACTGTCTATTTAAAAGTTGCTGAGAGTGGATTTTTAAAGTTCTTACCACACGCACAAAAAACTGTAACTAAGGAAGGTGATGGACGTGTTCACTTACACGTCTTGTGGCACTCATCTTGCAATATATACATATGTAAAACTCACTATGTTGTAGACCTTAAACTCACACGACATTATGTGTCAATCACATCTCAACAACGCTGGGGAAAAAAGTCAACAGGAAAAAAGGAGGCGGGGACTGGACAGCTCTGGCTGTAGCAACAATCTCTTCTATTTGTGTGACAGTTTATAAAGCGACTCCACATATATTCCACTATTACCGTGAGAAAAGCTATATTAGCATCCATTTTATAACAGAGGAAGCTGAGTCCCAGAAAGGCTAGGACTTGCCCCAAATCACACTGCTAGCAAGTGGCTGAGCTAGGACTGGCCTGGAACTCATAACTCTCAATTCAAAACTTAGTGTTTTTTTTTTTCTATTATACCCAATCATGCCATGTAAACAGTGAGCCTGCCAACACACCTGATGTTCTATGTTACTGACAGGTGCCATGAGAAAAGAAAAAGCGCTGGCATGAGTGTCCTGGACAGGCCCAGCCCAGGGCCTTCTGTGACAGTACCTGAGCCACAGCTGTGAATCTGCCGTGTGGACCCGAACTAAATTCTGACCAAACTGGGATAACTGTGATTTGCAGGCCCAACCTGAACTGAGAAAAATAAAAAATATGGCACTTGATTATATGAGCCTATGGACCCTGAGAAAGAATATAGTTACAAGAAGGGCTCCTGCGGCTCACTGAAGTTTAAAAGCAGAGCCTAGCAGCTGTTGCCCTCTCAGGCAAGCCACACTTGAGGGAGAAGCTTGCACTGAACTGCCTGCCTGTGCTGGGTTCCTGCTCTCTGAGCCAACTCCTATAAAGGAATTCCTAGAATCATATTTCAAGGGATACTGAGACTTTTCCTGTCCAATCAGAGTCATGCAGCTATAGCTCCATCAGCATCCTCACCGATCAATCAGAGTGGCTCTATTCTGAACAATCAGGACAGTGCTTTTTGGATCAATCAAACTGTGAAGATTTGGAGTCCTCATTTGCATGAGGATGGACCAATCAGGGACCAGGGGTGGAGACTTTGCTCTCTATAAGTCAGCTCTCCTCTGGTTTAGGGAGCACACTTTCCCTTTCCACCAAAGCCTGCATTTCTCTGGCTGCAGAGCGGATGTCTATATGTCGAGCCTCGCCCCAGGGCCACCTCACAGCCATGCTGTTCCAAAGCCGTGCTGTATCACAATCGAGCAGTCTGCACTGAATGAAGTTTCCTTCTTCACCACACCCCAAATTGGGAATTCCTGTTGGTGCTGAAATGGAGCCAACAACCATCGACTGACAAGGCCAAATGGAAACACACACACACACACACACACACACACACACACACACTCTCTCTCTCTCTCTCTCTCTCTCTCTCTCTCTCTCTCTCTCTCTCTCTCTCTGCAGCAGCATCAGTGACTCTCAACCAAGAGGCAGAAACTGAGTTAAGAGAAGGCACGAAGCAGAAATAGGAGGAAAGAACAGGGCAATTTACGAATAGTGCCAGGAGCAGTAGTGGCAGAGGGGGAACTGAATGACTCCATGGTGAAGGTGGACGGATTCTGCCTGCAGCTGAGAGAGGCCAATTCCCTAGAATGGGAACGAATCCTCCCAATTCCTCAACTGTTTCCGTCTACGTGAGGCCTGGCTGACTACAGGCAGCTCCAGCCCTGCCAGTCTGAGCTCCACCTGCACCCCTTCACCTCAGAATCACCCCTATAAGTGCTTTGAAACACAGGCACCTGGGCCCCACACCAGACCTTGCAGATCAGAATCTCCAAGTGGGACGCTGAGCAGGATGCTTGCTCTGGCTGAGGACCCCAGGCCATGGTCCTGAGTGTGACCGCGGCGCAGGCGGCTACCAACAGGACCAGGGACGCCAAGGAACTGCACTGTCCCTCTCACCTGGACGACTGTTCATCTCCACGTGGTTCTCTGTAACAACCACTTTGTAGCAAGGATGTGAGGAGGCAGTGAGACCATGTCTGCAGGCAACAAGAGAAACCCAGCTATGACCATATGCCATACCAGCTCTCTCTGGCCAATAAGCTTAAGACAACAAAAAAGATAAAGTGGAACTGAGATGAAAGAACCAGAAAATTCAATTCATCACAACACAAACAAATTCAAAATATCAATTCCATTTTTGCCACATGGAAAAGATGTTTAGACAGTCCCCTCTTTTAAAATGTAAACAGAAACACAAATTTAAAAAACCAAAAAGACACGCACACAAAGTAAGCAATGAGTTGCTAAGTGCTCACATGACAGAAATCCAAAATTGGTGTCACAGTCCTCAAAATCTGACAACAGCACCAAAAAGGAGAGTCTGGTGGGTGGGAATAAAAGAAGTACAGATACAGAAATGTACTTTCAAATGCTGTAGGAAACATCAGAAACAGGCAACCATTAGCTCAAATCTGGAAATGATTTCTGTGAGATTTCTCATAGGAGTTTCCAAATTTGTCCCCAGATTATATAAATGTCTTTTCGGCTCATATTGTGCCTGATGACTGAGAGCTGAAGGCATTTGTGGGGCCATCACATTGAACTTGGCAGTTCAGTTTTCAGACTACAAACGGCCTTCCTTGCACATGGAAGGAGTGACAGGAAGTCCGCCCCATCTGCTTGGGGCTCAACTGTGCCAATAAAATGAACGAGTAGCAATGAAAGGAAGGAATCCTGCTTCTCAATGAGGCTGAATATTTATTTCCTGGTGCCTTAAGAAGGGACCTAAAGAGTGTGTTGAAAACCTGAAAAAAAATCAAAGGGCCATGTTAAGGTATGTAAATTAATATTAGCATCCTGAAACTGGCCTCCTAGACTTCATCTATGCAGTAGACAGCATGAAGAGAACAAGCAGAGGAAATAATTATGAGGCAGTGCTAGGCGTGCTTGTCACTGTAGTTACACGAGCATTTCCAAAAGAATTAGTTCTGAGCCCAGATCCTTAGGATGGATCTAACGGGACCACTGAAAGCTGTGGTCACACCCCACATTCCTGATCTATTTTATTATTTTAGAGGGGCATGGCAGGTAGAATCTACTCCTATGCTAAATGGAAAAAGAAAATATGACCCTGTCCAGAAAAACAAACTGCATTTTTTGCTGACATCAACAACGTCAGAGTGGAAACAGAAATAAACCAGAGACCACTGGCTTCTGTTTCATTAGAAACACATGAAGACAGTATCTTCAGCCAGCGAGAAAACAGTTTTTCTTTGCAAACGTCTTCCATGAAAATGAACGTTTCTCTTTTTCCTTTCTTTCTTTGTACACATAGCAGACTGAGACCCATGATAAAGGAGATGAAGATAGAGGACGAAATACCCAGAACAATTCCTAGGGTATTTAGTCCATATGCATGAAATATTCTTGCTAAATATAAATACACAGGAGTGGAATGCAGGGGAGGCAGCGATCGTTTCTGGGTCACTCTGCATCCTTTCACCCTACCCAATTACTGCTGGGGCTGAACCGGAACTCAAACCCTGGTCTCTTATCTCTACAACTACAGTTAAGGTCTCACAACTACAAAGCCCTTCCTCGTCCATTAGTTGATTCAAAACCACCCTTGGAGGCAAACAAGGCAGGAGCCCTCAAACCCATTTCACAGACGAGAAAGTGAAGTGAGGGTAGTTTCAGCTACTCAAGAGTGGAACAGATCGAGGTTTCTGATGCTTGATCTATCTGCTTGTCAGGCAAAAGCAAGACGCCCAAACCTCCAGGACCTGACTTGCAGTGAGACTGAGAGAGAAAAATGAACAGAAATACACAAATCCTACACCCTCCTCTGAACTTTGTGGTTGCTTTAGCCCAGAAATGTGTGGGGGAGGCAAAGCAAATTACTCTTTTCTCCTGTCAGGTCTGAATCATACACCCAGCACTAGGGTTTCTGAAGTTACCCACACCCCCTGCCACAATCTGCTCCTCTGCAGGTGGCGTCAGCTGTGCCCCGCAGATCGGGCTTCGAATGTGACACTCAGGGAAGGTGAGGGCCTGGCTCACACCACAGGGAATGTCAATGGCTGGTGTCAGAAATCCACTTCAGCGGAGACAGTTAACCATATTTTAGGATGGGGGTGGAGGAGGCCCATTCCACAGGAATGCAATTCAAAAAGCAGAGTGGTGTGGTCAAAACAGGTTCACGCTCAAAACAGCTTACGGGGTTCACCAGCCCAGCTGCTTGCTAGCTGTGCTCCTGAGTAAAACTCACCTCCCGGCTTCAGTTCCCTCATCTCTAAAATAAACAGAAGTGACTAGATGATTGCTAGATTCTCTCTCAACTCTACAAATGCTCCATAAGGAACAGGTCTATAAGGGAGATCAGAGAGAGTAAGAGATGAGACAGCGGAGGGAGAAGGAAAAAGGGGGCATGAATGCATGGAAGGAGAGGCCGACGGTGGGAATGGGAAACGGTCCACCGAGTGGTTCGGGGCATCCGTCACGAAGAGCGACCCGACGCCGTGTGAAACCCGCTGCCCCTCTTGGACCAGTAACCAATATAAAACCTAAGGCTGAAAAGAGCAGACAGGGACCAACTTTCAGTGAACATCAACTATGGACCAGATTACAACAGAAACAGGAGTCTGTGTCTCAGCTCAGTAACTTTCCACTGCTAAGAGATTCTCAGACTGGCACTTGTATGTTCCTTATTTGTCATGAAAAAGAGGCAGGCAGAGCTGATGTTCTTGCCTTCATTTTGTGGACGAGGAACCCATGGCTCAGAGGGATCAAGGTGCTAGGAAACAAGGCCACAAGGCCAGTGAGAAGCGCAGCTGGACTTGAACAGGGTACCTTTACCAGCGCTCTTTCTAATATTCCTTGCTGTCCCTTTCTACCCCTTATTCCTCATCTGTGGATGTGAGAAGAATCCATCAGCATAAAACTAGTAATTGACCTCTGGCCTACAGCACAAGTTTAGAAAAGTGATGTGTTATATATTCAATTGTGATTATATTTCCCCAAAACCCAGAGTCTAATTGTGATAATGGTTATGGCGTCCTTTGACAAGTCTTCACAAATCAGCATTACTACTGGAAGGCGTTCTCAACAGTCTACTATGATAGATAAGAGTTCATCATTTTCAGTAACTGGACTGGAATGATTCATGCAATATAATTTAGTCACGCCAATGAACTCTTCCAGTATTGAGCCACAGTTATTTATCCAAGCTAATAAAAGGCCACAGAAAGTTGAGAGATACATAAATACTCATCAGAGATTGTGTGTAAGAAATCTGTAATAAAATAATAAAAATTATCCAGCTGCTTAAAATTCAGAATTATTTCTTAGGAGCTGGGAAGAATACCAAAAGTGAATTTAATTTTTCTACATTAGAATTCAACCACAATTCAAGTTTTACTGAAATTTAAAAAGAACGCAGAAATGTGAATTTGTCAGTCAGTCCACCATGTTTGGGTGTTAAGAGCACCATTCCAATTAAAGTTACCCAGAATACACGTGGCATAACAGTCACTGGTTTGTCTAAGAATAGGTGAGTGGGTGTGCATTTTTAGAATCCCTTTTTCCAAACAACACATAACAAACAATGAGTTACTTTTCCAAATAACAAACAGGTTTCAACTATGTGTGTACGTCCAGACACACAGGAAATACATTTGGTGGGAGTGCTGAACAGGAGAAAGGGCAGGGTCAGACAAGCGGGGGCAGCATGACATTGGATTGGTTATTTCATCTCGATGCACTCATTACCTCGTTTGTAAAAGTGACACTGATATTTACCCCAAATGTTTTCTTACCATGTATGGCTTTCCTTTCTGCCTTTTAGTTTTCACAAATCTCTTTACAGTCAACACCGTCAGTTTCTGGATTTTGTTCCATAGCGAGACTGACATATGCTGATTAACTGGATTTCAAAGTGCACCATGGGGAGATGGGGAGACCATCGTTGGTTCTTGATTTCTTAATTGTGCCAGAGCTTTCTGAGAACAGGGACTTCATCCTCAAAGCCCGGGGCTGTAAACCTACAACTGTTATACTGGTTCCATTTTTCAGACTGGAAGATTTATCAAAAGTTTTTTTTTTTTAAATGCAATCTAATTCCTTCTATTCTGAGACAAGTCTAAAAAATGATGCGTGGGAAATACACACCGAGACACACAATCATGGCATACGCCAGCTCATTTTCCTCTGAGACTCTGCATCTCATATATGTTCTACATTCGTTTTGCAGTATTGGCTAATTATAATCCAATTTGATTTGATCACACTGTCAAAGCAGATGTATTGAAGGTCCTGCAATTATACAGTGTTCCAGGGATTCACTAATCTACCTGGCAAATCATCAATTCTCTACTTATTTTACCAAACAGGAAAAAAGAGGAAACATAAACAAAATGATATTGTGACTCCATAGTTTTAGATGTCTTAGTCAAAACCATAAGTTTCCTTTGGATTTGTATCGTAATCCTTCCTTTTTGAAAAATGACTTAATTATTATCAGTGTACTTGCAAAAACAATCGAATCAAAACGTTTTTAAAAATCTCATCTGAAAACAGCTTAAGGCCTACCAATTGCAATAAACTGGTGCCACCTGTACCGTGCGTGAATATATTCATCGATCCTGCCTTGTGAATGTAATTACGAACACTTAATAAGATCCCCTTTTGGCAAAGTGAAAGGCTAAATATTTAAGTGCCTTTTCCCTTTCTATGATACAAATCGTTGCCCAAAGGAAAATAGCCTCTTCTCAAAAAGGACCACATGAGAATTTAACCAGAGAGGCAAAAAAGATCTACAAATAAGCTGGGGGAAAAAAAATGAAACACATACGTACACACTGCCTTCATCAAACATTTGTTTTAGGGGCTGAGAACACAAAAATCAGTAAACATATTCCCTGACCTCCGAAAGTTCAAGGACGGGAAAAACACAGCAACAATCACATCAGTACAGAGGGACATGCTACAGGGGGGCCAGCTTAGAAGACCGGTTAAAGCCTCGGCTTTTGGAACCAAGACAAATTTGGGTTTAAACCCCTTCTTAGGAAACTTATCACTTAACTTCTTGCCTCAGTTTCCACAATTGTAAAGCAGAGTAAGAGTTGCTACCTCTGTAGACTACTGCAGTGATTAAATGAAATAAAGTATACAAAAGCACTTAATGTGAGAAGAGGAAGTGCTCAGTAAATGCTATGGGGGTGCAACAGGGACACATCTAAATTGGACCAGAGAACATTCTGGAAAAGCTGATGCTGGAACCGAGGCTTAAAGACTAAAAAGGAAGTCCCTCTCTGTTCTTTCTCCACCACTCTCCCTTCCACTTTCCATGGTCTGTGCTCTGGCCTGGCCTCAGAGGTGCTGAGATATGCTGGATGGAGGTTGTATATGATGGTATTAGGGTACCAAGGTTTTCAAATGCTGCTAACGCCAGGCAGGGTAGAGTAAATCAGAAAAAAATTGTTGTCATGTATATATCCACCATGGCATTCATGCTAAAATATCAAAACCAATGACTGATTTGGTGAAGCAATTACCCATCAGAGTATGAACACTCTTGGGGAAATTATATTTAAAAATAAAGTTGCCATTCTCATGACAAAAAAAAAAAAACAAAAACCAACAAACCACAAACAATTTGAAAATAGGAAGAGGGCAGGGGTAGAGGCCTATGCAGACCGGAAACCAAGGGATCACAAACTCAAATGCCTCCTCGAGCCAGGAAGATAATGTTAATAAGGAAGCGACTTGGTCTATGATAACAGGGAGAGGCTGTGACTGTGGCAACATGACAACAACATTCTTCGTCTAAGAAAAGCAGCCACCAATTAATTAGCTTCTGCCATTCGGAGGAAAGAGTGCAATGTTATCAGATAGTCTGATTTTTCAAAACAAGCGAGAAATCCAGCAGATAAGCAATGTTTCCTGAAATTTAAATGACAGCGACTAGGTCAAATTTGGTGGCACACACAAAACATCTGTGGGCTGGATGTGGCAGGAGGGTCACTAGTTAGTGAACTCTGCAGTAAGCACAGGAGGAGGAAAGAACTTGACCCGTGCGGGCTGGGGTCCGGAGCGCTTTGCAGAGAACCTGGGATCTGGGGTTAGCTTTAAGAGTTGGCAGACTGCAGAGGGCTGAGGAGGCGTGGCGAGGCCAAGTACAGGCAAGGCGGCTTGGGAGCAGAAAGAGGCCAGCCTGAGGAGAGCAGAAGTCACAGGTGAGACTGGGCGCAGGAGGAGGAGTCAGAAAGCAGGAGCCTTAAAACCAGGCAGAGGAATTCAGGCCTGGATTGACAGGCAAAGTAGAACCAGGGTCCATAGCTGCCTAAACAGAAAAGCCATGATGAACCCCCAGAGACTAAGGCGCCTAAAGTAGGTGCCCCGTCTAACGAGGCACCCACGTTTGGATGGAGGGAGACGCTCCCATGAGCACATCGGTCTGAGGAGCTCCAGGATAAGCAATCAGAGACGTGTCCAATGTAGGAAATCACCAGAAACCATAAGGAGCTAATCTGGAAGGCCCACAAGTGGATGTGTCACTGGCTATGTGGACGACAACCTCATGGGACTGAGTATGTGACCAGGATGGCTGTCAGGCTCACCACCATCACATCGTCCCTAAGCTGCTAGTTCGCTGACGTGAAGGGCAGGTTCTCACGGGCAGGGCCCGTGTCCGGAAAGGGATTGAGGTCACCAATCCAACGTGCAGTGTTTCTGGGAAGTTTTGGGGGCCCTACCAAGTGCCCTGAAAAGTTTTCTATGCACAAGGCTCAGACATTTAATGATCATAATCCAAGATCTCAAAACACTGGAGCAATGAGTAGAAAAATAAAAACTGGGCAAACAAGCATTCTAAAAATAGCCAGACCCCACAAGCTGTGTATACGATCAGATTCAAGTGCCTCTAGTATGATTCAGCCCACAGAGCGTGAGGCTCCACGGAAGGCCAGAACGGTCAAAACAGGAGCCCAACTGTGGTAACTAAACTTTTCTCTAAAGGTGACGGGGAGCCCAAGGAAGCCTTTCGGGAGGGTAGGAAGATGAGCTGTGTTTTAAGAGAAAGCTGGGCTGAGAAGAAACTGAAAGGGGGTGAGCCAGAGAACAGCTGGGGTTTATGAAGACAAGCATCACGACTCAGCAGGACCAGTGGCTTCCTCGGGTTATGTCTGGGAACCATTGAAAACGAACCAAGGTGACCACACCTAGACTGAGATATAGGATGCAACCCCTGGGAGGGTGGGGTAGTGTAGCAATGCAGTTAGACGTATCTTAGCAACCACTGACAGGGCATGACAGTTCTGCAAAAAAGAATACAACCTCTTTCCTGAGAGCACCGCTCCTGATAAAGAAAATGCGATCGTCTTAACGAAACTGATCATCCCTCTCTACTCCCTTAACCCGCTCGTCACAAGTGTGTGGCTACCCACAAAGACGGTCCCAACGCCTGGGAAAGGGAACTGGCACACATCCCTGCCTCACACTCTCTTCAAGACCCAAAAACGTAAAGAACGGTTTCTACCACCGATGGCCCTTCTGGTTCTTAAAACACTCGAGTCTTCCTTGATGACACACTTTGGAGTGCATTACTTCAAGGAACACAAGAAGAAAAGGCAGGCTTGGCAGCGCACCCCTTTTCCTATAGGAAGCGCCAAGGCAAAGGGCTAACAAAATAAATCCTAGGACATACCAGTAACGACTTTAAATAGTCTATCTTCCTTATAGAACTTCCAGAAACATACACAAGTAAAAATGGAATGCTCAAAGAGTTTTAAACCATTAAGTGTAAAAAAAAAAAAGTTTGACTCAGTGCCAGCCCGTGAACACCAGTGAACATGAAATTTCATGAATGGAGAGAATTTTAGGTACGTCAGCCAAAACAAAATGATCTTATCACTAGAATCATTTTTGGTGGTCTAAATAAAACCAAGGCAAAATGTAATTATAATCATATTTATCCATTCAAGAGACACCTTTTTAAAAAAAATTATTTTCAAGACTGAAATGGAAAAGAGTCACCATATGGACAGCAGCTAAAATACCTAGTTAATTGTAAGCCTGACATCTTCAGAAAATGAAACAAACACAATAGGTTGGTTTTGTTTTTCTGAAAAGCACTGGGAAAGCATCCATGATCCGTGTCAATCTGACATTCAAATTTAATTGGACTAAAGCTGACATCGCTTTTTTGTGTTCCACAGGCAATCGCCAGACTTTCTTGGTTTATGCAAATCCCAGTGCAGGAATTCCTGCCTTCCATTTCTGCAGTAACTTTATGATGTTTTATCTCTGCTGCGAAAAATGCCAACAATGCTCCAAATACTGATTAAAAAAACAAACAAACAAAATGTAAGCAGCCAAGGCCTTAGTGGCACAGGTAGAATACATAATTCAGTGTCTGGCCTAATTGACAAAATCACTGCCTGCTAATAATGATGACAGTTTTCTCAAGTATCCCTTGTTCTTAGCTGTTCGTTACTAAGAACCTACAACGTGCCAGGTATGGAACTGGGAGAGGAGTGTGTCATCTCCCTCAAACCTCACAAGAAACTGGCCAGTCTCTATTTCCAGACGAGGATAAACAAGGTTCAGAGAAGCATAGTAATTTGCTCCAGGTCTCTAGCATCGAAGGGCAGAGGAAGGTTCTGAAACCAGGACTGCTGGGTCTCATAAAACACTCACGATGAGCTTTGGTGAAATGAAAATGGGCCCTAATCAAAAGCTACCATAAAACGAACTGACCAAGTTATTCTCAATTAACTAAAAACCAAGTTGGCATTCATCTCGCTGATGTTTAATCTCACTGCGTATCCGAGAACCTACTTCCAGGTTACAGCTGAAGCGCATCACTTAGTTTGATACTGTATATATATATATATATATATATATATATATATATATATATATATATCAGTTATAAAATCGAGAGTCACAGCCGTAGAACTCTTTCGGGAACCCATGGTGGTGTGGCTGCAGAGGGTATGTGCAGGCCGGGATGCCAAGGGTTTAATCCTGTGTGAGCCAGACTGCTTCGCTTTCCTGCCCTGCACGAGGGCTGCTGTGAGGGCTGAGACGAGTTGCAGCAGCTAAGCACTGACAAGGGAGCCAGGTGCGTGGTAAGTGCTCAGTGTGGGTTAGTCGCCACCACCTTCACAGACTGAGCAGGCAGCATATTGACTGAGCTTTAATAAGTGATTGTCTAAACCAAGCCACAAAGGCGCCAATGGCCTTCGCGTCTACATGATCACCACGCTGAAATGACACGGAAGTGCGAGTCCACACCCTCAGGGAACCCTAGCCCAGGCACCCATTCACTAACCAGGTCATTAAGACAGACCAACACTGGGAGAAGGGCTCAAGGGAGTGCAGACGTTCATGGAAAAGGGGGCGTGCTGCAGATGCAAAAGGGGCTGCTGGAGGTCAAAAGGTTCCCCCAAGGGCCAGTCCTAAGGGAGACCTTGAAGGAAGCTGTTCGGCGAAGGGCAGGGTGTGCACTAGTCATGGGGCCCCAAGGAATGAGACAGAGAAACAGACATGAGAACAGCATGTCAGGGAAAGCAGAGGCCCGTAAGCAGAATTCCTTTTTTTTTTTAGCTGAGCCATCCTGCCACCTGTTGGCAGCTCAGCGGCAGCTCAGCTCGGGCCGGGACTCGAACCGCTGTTGCTCAGAGCTCACACTCTTGAGCGAGCTCTTAACCAACTGAGTCATTCGGCTGGCCCCAGAATTACTTGATTCTAATTGAACAAAGATGGTTGCCTAAGCACCCAGAGGTAAGAGACTCAGCCTCAAAGGTCTTTGTACATTTCCTGCCCAAGGGGTTCCTGACCAGGCAATGTGGCTAGGTGGATAAAAGTAGAGGAATGGAAGGGCCACCCAGTTCAATGCAATGATGGGGATATAAACTAAGGGCCGGGGACTGGCGCCCAGCCCTGTGAGCAAATCCCCCAGACCCTCTGCACTTGGGTTTCTCATGTGCAAACTAGAAATAAGGCCCATCTCACGAACTACTAGAGCTAGATTATGTCAAGGGCCACAGTCATGCCACGGTTTAGAGAGCATCATTAGCAATTTGTGCCCTTTATAAAGTAAATTCCAATAAGGCCATGTCTGGGTTTGTCAACTTTGTGCCCTTAGCCTTTCGCGCTGAGCCTACCATACAGGAGGGACCCAGGGAAGGTTTGATAGATTGATCTGACATTTCCCTAAAATTTCAGCCATGCACTCTGTGGCCTCATCGAGTCCCTGCGATGACTTTCTTCCCGCCTAAGTCCCTCTTCCCAGAATGCTCCACACACAGTTAATCAAGCAGCAGAGGAGTCCCAAAGCCCAGCTTTCAAGCTCTGCTTCAGGCCCCCTGCAGCAACCCTCCCCATGCTGAGCTCCAGCCTTACAGCCAGCTCAGTCAGTGCTAATTAATGCACATGTGGGAGGCTTGTCTCCTCAGCCAAGGTGGAAACTGCCTGAGACTTCTCCTCTGTGGCTTTTTCTGATAAAGCTGGGTCTTTGAAACTATTTTGAACCTTTCTGGTCCTAGCATCTGATTTCAAGGACAATGTTCCTCGGTTTAGTTCCCCAGAAATTACCCCTTGGAATAATTCCATTGTGCAACAGCTGCTACAGGAAAACATCCCTTGTTGAAATGACTGTTAATAAAAAGGCTAGTTCTGCGGGGACACACAGTGACAGGGGTGCCCTCCCTGCTAATGTCGATCAGAAGCGTTGCATTTGGAGCTGCAGGGTCCTAGCCGTAGTCGTGCACTGGTTCAGCCAGCTGTTACCCATCATCTCTAAGGTCAAGGGCGAAAGGGCACTCAGAAGTGTGGCCTGCACATCAATCATCAAATACCTGGTAACCACCTCCACCTGGAGATCCATCAGGGCCCTCTTTTCCTCCCAGGTTTTAACCATGGGAGTTCACGGCACAGCTGAGGAAGCCTTCTTAAAAACAGGAGCATACCTGCGTCAGGGCTGTACGACGTGCCAATCCAGCCTTGTCTACACAGGATGTGCGTCAGCCTTCCTAAAGAACCCCTCAGTCCTCCTGGCTACCCCTCGTTCCAATGGCGGCCATTCCTCCCAGGCTGCAGTCCCATTTATGAGGCCCTTGAAAATGGCAACCCCTTCCCACCACTCCTGACCCCTCCCTGATCCTTACCTCGGACCTCTTTCCTTGCAGGTGCTTGGAGACACCACGGAACGAGCATTTTAACCCATAGGCTATTACTCTTCCTTCCTTTCCTCGTGCCAGGAAGGCATGACCTGTGTTAGGACCCTGTCAAATAAACGTCCCCTCCGTGCTCTGCTATGCTTGCAGGCCGATGACATGTGGCTGGGTTACAGGGAGTGAGGATTAGAAGGGCTCGATGCCTTCAATACATCATTCCAACAAGACCTGCACCAGTAGGAGCTACTTATCTTCTAAAACCAAAGAGCGTTTTGTAGGCTGAGAAACAGAAAAGAGGAGTTGCCAAGTTACCATTTCAGGAATCCAGTTATCTTGACGTTTCCCCTGGGGCCTGCCTCTGCCGAAGCTAAAAATGAACCTCAGATTCTTGTATATATTCACATACCCCTCCAGCCAAAGACGAGGGAAGTGGTGTGGTGATGGAAACGTTACAGAGCACACTCAAAATGTGAATGTCAAACTCTCCTGCTGAGAAAACTCAGCGATGAAACCAGAGCTGACACCCAAAGAAAAAGCGCTGAAGCCAGGAAGCCAACTGCTAGAGAAAAAAAAAATAATAATAATAAATGAATAAATAAATAAATAAATAAAAAATATATATATATATAATAAAAAATATATATATATATATATATATATGTGTGTGTGTGTGTGTGTGTGTGTGTGTGTGTGTATATATATATATATATATATATATATATATATATATATATATATTAATCCCAGGGATAATTGTATAAGACGTGGGCCAAACAGTTTCTTGTTCATCTGCCCTTCGTGTCCGCCTCGACACGTATGTACTCTAGGACTTACTGTCCTCATTAAGGAAAAAGGTCTGCAGAAAATCATCTCCTGCCACTTCCCCCGAAGTCCTTGAGAAAGAAAACTGGAAGGTGTGAGATGGCAACGCCCACACAGCAAAAATACTCATTATCTTCCTATCTCCCACAGGGTCCCAGTGAGAACAGAGATGAGGGGAGGAGGGAGCAAAAGAAGGGGTAGGGAAGTGTGACAAATGAACAAGAGAATAAAGGAGTAAATAAATAGTGTGAATAAATGAATACATTTCATTCACACCTTGAAAAGAGCAGCCAAAGCCCCCACTTACTTAGCAGGAAGTAAGTAAGAGTTACTCCCACTTATACTTCCAGAAGTGAATGAATTCGTTGGTTCTCAAGCCACCACAGGGTAATGCTCTCTAAACGATGGGAAACTCCTGGGCTTCCCAGAATGCCACTTGTCACATTCCACTGCCTCCAGGCAGCACTGGGGAAGCTAACGCACAGGCCTTACACGTGAACGCAGCCGCAGACGATGATGGCCTGTTCACTGTAATGAGCCGTGTCATCTTCAAGCCCCAAGTAAGACTCCCCTTCCTCAAAATGCTTTCCTGAAAGCTGCCGAAGGGGAGTCAAACTAAAACCCTGTCCCCACTTTTTTCAGATGCTGTTAAAAATCCACCAAGTGCAGACAGTGGGGGGCGGGGGGGGGAATGAAGGGCAGAGTCTGGGTCACGCATGCCTGCACGCATTCACACATTTAACATGTACGGAGGCCCAAAGTAAGCCATGCTCTGGGGACACCATGGTGACCAGGACTCTTTCTAGGTCCGCAGGGAGCTTACAGGCTGTCTGGGTAGGTGGGTAATAAGACAGGTAAGGTACAATGACCGGCTTTGTAGCGGAAGCACGAATAAAACACTAAGGGAGTAACTGACTCTCTGTCCCCACCCCAGGGAAGGTTTCAGATCAACGGGTCCTCTGAGCAGGCTTCACAGAAGAGCTGGGGGAGGATGCTAAGACAAGAGGTAGGAGGGAAGTGGCTTGCTGTTCCAGGCTCTCAATCAGAGACAGCCACGGAACGTTCCAGAAGTCGATGATTGCAGAATTCCATTCCTGGTCCAGATTCTTCACCAACAACTGTCTCATGTCCCCTGTGGGCACAAGTCTACCTACACAAAAGCAAGGGCACTGATGGACAATCCCTGATAGCTCAATAAGGAAACATTTAGATTGTGAAAACAAAAGTAAGCAAGCTCTGAACTTGGAGTTTTAAGACCTCAGTTCAAACACTGCTACTGATTTCACTGTGTGACTCTGGGCATGTCACATAACCTCTCTGTGCTTTCGATTTTATTATCTATAAAGCAAAGATGAGACTATATCACAAGACTTTGTGGGATCTGAGGAGAGGATGTATAGAAAAATGGTTTTTAACTCTAATGTACTATTATTTCCATCAGCAATCATGCACTCTTATGCAGTCAGCAGTGCCTGGCAATGGCCTCGGTGCTGAGGGAGTGATGGTCCCTGAGCAAAGCTATGACAGGCCCATTCAGGCAGCTGGGTGCCGGACGCCCTGCAGCTGTGTCATGTCACTGTCTCACTTCCCAATTCTCACAATGACCGTATGAAATAGGTGTTAATATCACACCTTGCAGATGAGAAAATGGGACAGCACAGCAACGTGAAAAAACGTTGGTTGCTCTTATAAGTAGGTTTTCTCTCTAATCAACCACAGAGGGGTTTTCCACCAGATCACCAGAACAAAGCGCCGTTGGCCACTGTTAAGAGTTGTGTGACCTGGAACTAGTTCTCCACTTACTCCTAAGATTGTCACAGGACTAGCAGGACGCCTTAAGTGACGGGTCCTGGGAGGCCGGGAGGAAATGGAGGCCCAGAGAGGCAGTGCTGTGTCCCCAGCCGTCTCACTCGTCTCTTCTGCATCCCATGAAGCCCTGCCTTCTTAAACCACGCCGGCCGCTCTCCGCACACACAGAAGCGAGATGCAGTGGAATCAGAGGAGCCTCCGAGCTGGGTTTGTCCCAACTCCACTTACCACCTTCAGCTCTTTCTGTGCCTGGGCCCCAGGACGACAGCAACCCTCAGGAGGCTGCTGGAAAGAGGCCGAGGCAATGTACATGGAGCGTGTTCAATGCGCCTGAAGTGCCCAGCGCGCACTGGGCCTGCCCCCAAGCCTCAGCTCTCTGCCCGTCATCAGGGCCACCGCTTGGCTGCTGCAGCGGGAAGGGGACCACGAGGGGCAAGCCCTTCACTTGGCTAACGAGAGCAGAGAGTGATTTTAACACGAGTCAAGTCAGCAAAAGGCCAACTGCAGCAGCCACTGAAAGTCACAGTCCAATTACTGAGGCAAATTACAAGGGACTCTTTGGTTTAACTTGGAAGGGAAGGGAAGCCATTACAAAGATGAGATGGCTTCTTTTTGAAATTAATAGATCTAGAAGTCAAAAAGATGAAAAAGCCGGCTTACAGGAATGTGGACAGGGCCTAGTGTGTAACTGAGAGGGCAATATTAAAAATGTCCTCAATTTTCTTCCAGATGTGTTTAACATGGTGGGGTGGGGGGGGGGCGCGCATGGGATAACCTTTAGGGAATCATTCTGCTCTAACATTCTTGGACTCTAGGCTTCTAAAGAAATGACAAAGAGCTAGTTAATGATTACGGGTATCGTACAGCCCACCCAATGCTTTAGCCCATGTCTGGGAGCCAAGAGCAGGACAGGGAACAGGTGAACGTGGCTGCATCCATGAAGACGTCCCCATCAGGAGGAAGCTCACGTGCATCCCTTTCACATGACCCACAACACAGGCGAAGACCCGAAATCACAGCCAGGCAGGAGGAGCCCACGTTTTCAGGGCCCAAGCATCAGTTTTGTCTCCAGAGGCCAGCCATGGGTTAAATATTTCCTGAGTCCCTCTTTCCAGCCTTCTCCATCCCAGTTCCCCTTCCTAGGCCAGGACACCAACAGCTCTCGATGGGACACCTGAACAGTCTGCAAACACGTGCCCTCTCCGATCCATTCCACACAGTTGGCGGAGTGGCCCTGCTGAGAGGCCAATCAGAGAGTGCCAGCCCCCTGGTGCAAACCCGACAGGCTTTCTCAGGATAAAGCCCAGCGCTGCCTTTCCAGCCCCGTTACCATCCTCTCGCCCCATCGTGCTCCAGCTGTAACAAGCATGACCCTTCCCCACCTCTGTCCTTTAGGTTCCAGCTGCGGTGTCACTTCCTTTGGAACTCCTCCTCTGACCCAGTGGACGAGGTGGGTGCCCTGTCCCGGACTCCCAGGACCCCAGCCCTCTCGCATCACAGCACTTACTGCGCTGCACTGCAAATTCGTGTTTACTCGTCTGTCTCCCCCACCGATTACAGGCGTGAGAGAAGCAGAAACCACATCTGTCTTGGACTCAGCACCCAGCACCCAGCACCCAGCACAGTGCCTGGCACATAGTACAAACTGTAGAAAACAACAAACACACGACAGTCTTTGCGGATGAGATGAGTGGTCTCCTAACTGAAGGGTGGGGACAGAGGGGAAGCAAAACGAAGATAAAAAGGAAAGACTACCAAAAGGGGTCTAGATGTCTGTGCCTCTGCACGCCTGCCCAGAGCCGGGTGAAAACATGGGCCAACACAGTAGCCATGCCAGAGGCTGTGAACCGTTCAAGGGCAGGATGTGCACCGTGCTGTGTGCAGATGTGCCCATGCTACACTCCGTGGAGCCCAGGGACACCGGAAAAACGGTTAGTTCTTTCCAGCGTTTGGAGGTGTCGGCAACAAGAACACTGTTTTAGTGCTGCTCGTATGCACAGGGGGCTGATGATGTAAAAGTAGGTCACGAATGAACTCAGCAACGCTCAGAGCTGGACATCACCAGCTAATCACGTCCACCGCCCTCTCCGCTGTGTGCCTGCGTAACCCCCACTCTCACCCCCTTTCCAGGGTGCATCCAGGCAGGACGTTTGCTAGAACACAATGACACATAGGTTCAGTTGCTCTATTATTTAAATAGGCACCACTGTCACTCCCCATAAATTGTGACAAGATAGGAAGGCAGACTAAGCATGGCACTTCAACAATGGGGGAAAAAATGCAAAATGATTTAGGATTTAAAGAGACAGTAATCGAGACGGTGGAAGCTTTGCAGAAACTTTCCAGAATAAAGTTCAAAATTAGAAGGGACAGCAGCCACATCAAAGGCAGCTCAGAGGAGGAGAACAAATTTCTGTTAAAAAAATACTGAAAATCATTACATTTCCAGATCAGACACAATGTGCTTCAGAAAAACAAATAGTAGACATGGACTAGGTGGGCATTTTTTTCATGCCCATTTTGCCCGTGGAAGAGCAAACCACTAGGACAGGGTGGATTGTGAAATAAACCACACATGCAGGAGATGGAAGCTAATTAAACAAGGAGTCAGGCAGTTCCTTCAAAAACAATTTAGCCAAAACAAAGAAGGAAAAACAAACAAGCTACAACACATACAGTCTCTTGGCCAAAGAAGAAGAAAGAAAAATTCACACACACACACACACACACACACAGCAGTCAGTACAGAGGAGTTACAAGTTCCCAGAATTTCCCAGGGATCAGGCCACGAAACAGGCGAACAACAGATGTGGCTTTCAGCCTTAATTAACTGCGGGAGTTTAAAATCAAACCAAGTTGGCCATCGAAATGAACTCACTCTGCCATGTGTTTCTCCCTCTGAGGAAGAGAGAACGTTTTCACATGAGCCCTAGCTTTCTCATTTTCAGGTCAGACTCTGCCTTGTGTAGTTGGTGCAGCCGCACGGCAGTGCTGTTGGGGCGATGTGAAACCCTGCTGCCTAGGCCCCGCCCCTGGAGTTTCTGATCTAACTGGTCTGAGGTGTGGCAGGCAAGGTAGGGAACCAGTCCTAGCGTTTCTCAGACAGGTAAGGCAAGTTCTCAGCTCCTGGGACAGATAACGAAGGTGAAGGAACTCAACTCCACTGTTCTAGCAGAAAGCCTCACTATAATTTCTAAAAAGGAAAACATCTTTTCATGCTTTATTTAGCCCCTTTCTAAACAACTGGATTGTTAAAACAAAAGCCCAACCCTCGGTTGACCCCTTTGGCCAAGACAGGGAGGAAGAGACACCAACCAGTGCTTTACCTTCTGTTCCATCCAGGTCTCAGCATCTGTCAGAGACGTGACTCATCACTCAGAAGGGGGCTGCCCACTTAAGGACTGACAGGGGCCCACCCTCCTTGCCATCCTGTGTCTGAAAAGCACGCAGCGCTATCGCTAAATCAAAGCCCTGCCTGCCAGAGCCCTAATGGGGCTTCTCAGTGGAGAAATTCATTCCCTGTGATGCATTTGAGAGATGATGCCAAAAAGCCCATTAGTTCAGAGGAGTGTATGGGGAACCGGCATAAACACAGGACCTGACATGAAATAGTACCTTATATTTTATCCAGACTATCCTAATGGTAAGTGGCTTGCATAAGGAATTACGCTACCTTCCTCCACCCCCCCAACAACGGAGCGACATGCCAATGCCTGCTGTTGGACAAAACCTCCTTCTTTCAAAACGCATTCTGAACATGGCAGCTTCCTTCATTCCACCCGCAAACAAAACGGTGTGTTGTGCAAAACAACGGAAATCGGGGGGGGGGGGGACTCTAATCCACAAGCACTGCTGCTCCTTCCATTACCTCGCAGCATTTGATGCACGTTTCCAACATAAAACAGAAATGAGCACAAACTGTGTTCTAGAAGGATGCTCTACGAAGGCGAGGACTTTTATCTGTTGTGCTCATTGCGACAGTCTGAGCTCTGAGCACAGGGCCCAGCATACAGCTGCCACTCACGATGTGGTTGTTGAATGAATGAAACAGTATCCGCTGTACTGACTGCTCGGGTCACTGCTGTGTACATGACCCTCCAGGGCCAGGAGGATCTCGCTCTGTTTCTTTATTTGACTGAACCTATATTACATGTTTGCTACGAGAAAAAATGAATCATCTTTAAATGCCAGCCTCTTGAGATAACTGGATGCTAAACTTTTAGTACATCATTAAAAATTTTTTCTTTATAGGAACATATGGGACGATACTTCTTTCCTGTATTGTTTTATAACCTGCTATTTCCCACTTAATATATCATGTCTATCTTTCCATGTCGATAGATATGCATTGTTGGCTGTTGTATCCCATTCAGAGATTTTGCTAATGTCGGCCTGGAAGTTTCTCTAAACAAGGCCTGCAGATAGGATAAAATTCGCAGAAGTAGGACAATTGGGTCTGAGATGTAACGAGAAGACCACGATTCCAGGAAGGCAGAGGTGTTTCCCAACACCTAGAGCCCAGCGCCTGCTGCCGGGTAAGTCCTCAGATGCATGCTAACAATCTCTGTGCTCTAGGAGCAGACATTCCAGAAGGAGGGAAAGTAGGAAGATAACCTGGCCACGGCTGAGGTCTAACGTTGTGTGTCACATGTGCGCGCATGCACACACTAACACACTCGCTCATCTGCACAAGATGTGAAAATTCACACACACACCTGTTTATCTTAACCAGTCAAAAGGCATTGTACCAACCTCATACAGGAAAATTCTCTGAAGATTCAATAACATAATGGAAATCAGCGAAGTCTGCTAAAAAAAAACATTTTAGAGGGGGTAAGGTGGGGTGTGTGTTGCTATAGTGTGTATTGGGGGAGCGAGGGGGGGTTATTTTCCCCAGATACTGAGTATGTTCCACTGTGAACAGTTATCTCCACAGTTGCGAGAGACGAGAGAGAAATGCTAAAAATAGGCAAACATCCCAAACAGATAGAAGAGCTGGCTTTTAAACCAACACCGCCAGCTGTTCTTCAAGGAAGCGGGAAAAGCAGACCGACAGGGCAGGCCCCCAGTGGGCGCTGAAAAGAACAACCGATGTCTTTATCCAGATCAGCTGCCATCTGCCGCGGGAACTAGATTCAGGGCCGCAGACGACCAGAGATGGCGGCCAAGTCCTGGAGCCAGACACCTGTAACAATGAACTTCACTGTCAGCTGTTCCAGGGCCCCCACCATGCCCTAGGGGCTGCACCCTAAGGACCAGTACCAGGAACTTCACATCCACTGGCCCCTTTGCAGCTATTTCAAGGCCCTTCATCAGCTACGTGGGCTCCGCTTAGGCAACGGTTCTCAACCTTCCTAATGCCGCGACCCCTTAGTACAGTTCCTCATGGTGTGGTGACCCCCCACCATAAAATTATTTTCGTTGCTACTCTATAACTGTAATTTTGCTACTGTTATGAATCGTAATGTAAGTATCTTTGTGTTTTCGGATGGTCTTTGGCGACCCCTGTGAAAGGGTCGTTCGATCCCCAAAGGGGTCACGACCTACAGGTTGAGAACTGCTGGCTTAGAGGTCTCTTTACTCGTATTTATTTGTTACTTCTTCTCCCCAGACAACATCCCTCAGGCTCCTTTGCTTACACTCCTAACATAACCAAGGAAGCCATCACTTGTCACGAGTCAGTAGACTCTGAGGTCAGAAGGACCTGGGTCCAAGTGCCATTCGGCCACCAAGATTGACCATGCGACCTCAGACAAGGAGGTTCCTTAGTTAAGCCTTAGGTTTCTCTCCTGAAGAACAGTGATGATACCAAATTGATGGCTTTCTTGGGGGGTTCAGGAGAATTGGGTAAAGAAAGGCCTTACTACTTCAGGGAATCCAGCAGAGAGCAAGCACTTACCATACGTCAGCTTTTATTAAAAGTATTATTATTTAGCAAGTCACTGTGAATGTACATCACAAGTGACTCCTCTCCACCAGCCATTTAGATAATGGCTTCTTTTTAATGCCCCTCTCCCCACACCGACAATCCCTTTAGCCTTTGATAGATGTTCTTTTTTAAAACCACCAAATCAATTCAGAAGCAAAGACCAAACGGTATCCACTGTTATTAGCTCAAAGCCCCTGAGGATTCACATGATCAATTGGTCAAAGGTCTGAGCAGAGCTGGTGCTTCATCTCCTCGTAAACTTTTTACAAGACAGACCAAGAGATGGAGGCCAAAGGAGGAGCCAAGCCAGCTCTTTCACTAGATTAAATGAGCAGGTGTAAGGATGAAAGGAGTGGAGCTGGAAAGCTCTTTCATACATATATTTAGGGGACACTCTTGAAGTCAATTCCAATGTGCCACATAAATCTGTTTGCACTCATAGTGCACCAACTGTGTAACGAAACATTTATTTATATCCTCCATCTATGCGTTTTATCTCTGTGGTGCTTTTTCTCCTCCAATTAAAAATTTAAGTCTTTCAGGGCAGAGGCTAGAGAGGCAAACAAAACGGGACACATGCAGCTCACTGCGGCCAGCCACCCTGGCTCAGCACTGGGCGCTCAGGGGCACCTCTGGACCATTCTTCCCAAGCCCTCCCACTCTGGCTCTGTCAGGTCACCCTGTTTGTCTGCTTCACAGCAGCTGTCGCTATCTAAACTATCTTTATGCTTGTCTGCTTTGTCTGTCTCCCTCTAAAATGTCTTCTGAGGAGCTCGGGATTTCGTCTGTGTCTTCCCAGTGCCATAGTTTCCAGCACCTAGAACAATAACTGTCATACAGTAAATGCTACAATTTAATGTTTCTTGAATAAATGGATATAGTGAATGTTCGGGAAAAAATATTTAACTAACTGAAGCTCACAATTTTTATCTGATCCTGTGGCAAAAAATAAAGTGGGTCCCAAAATGAGGGCTGTTGATTGATGGCAGGTCCGCAGGATCCCAAAGGGTGAGCAGATTTAGGTCTAAGCCACACCAGTAGACCAGGAATGTCTTCTCCTGTCTCCAGTGGCTCAAAGGGGTCTCGAAGTCCTGAGCCAACCGGCAATGTATCTGTCACCTGCCTCTGGTTTTTCTCTTGTTTCCCTTTTTCTCCCCAACACCCAATACGCAACCTTCTCCCCACGGGAAAGACACATATATATACCTGTGTAGTGAGTGCTCAACAATTTACATGTTACCCTTCCACCTCTCACTTGATCTTCTAACAGGCTTGTGAGGCAGGAAGAACAGGGATAGACATCCCCATCTCCCAATTCCCACACTCTCATTTGCCTAAGAGGAAACCAAAGGCTCAGGGAAGTTAGAACACTCACTCGAGGTCACAAAGAAGCGGTGAGGACGCTGCAGCTGAAATCAGGTGTTTCTGGCTCCGAAACGCTTACTCCTCCTACTATATATAGTAAGCTGCCTTTCCAAATTCATAAAATGGGTATTTTTAAACTTTAGTATTAAAATACACTTGAGATGAAATAACATTTGCACAGCTTCAGTAAGTAGCTTCCTCCCTCAAACGTTATCTCCATTTCCTGAGCCAGAATTAATTTAGGAAATGTTTGCATTTTAAATTCTTAACTCAATTTGCTCTTAGCAATACATTCTTGAATTTGTAATGCTATCACAAGCTTCTTTAATTAGTACAGAAAGATTCTAAGCACATGTAACTATCCATCTTAACGATAAGTTTCACAAGTCATAGCTTCAAAATTCTACTCCAAGCTTAAAAAGATATTCCACAAGCTAAGATTTTCAGTCACCCAATTCAAAATGTAGGATACTAAAGGAATTTCTTCAATTGGATTATAAAAATATTTGGTTGTCGGAAAAGTCATGATGTATTTTTTTCTGTTTTTCGTTGCAAAAATGCGTCATGACTTTTCTGACAACCCAATAGATTCTTCACTCTAAACTCAAACTCAAAAATAACCAGCCCCAGTTCTGATGAAAATGAGAAGCCTGAATGTAGGCAGACCCGAGGGATGGCGTGAACTACCCAAAAAATAAAATTAAGTCCAACAGAACTAAAATCAAGCTGTACATTTATATTCCGTATGTGTGTCTAACATACAAAAATAACTCAACCCTTTGGATTAAGATGCAGATGTTCTTTTAAAAATTATTGTGGGACCTTAAGCAAAACTTCAGTAAGTGCAAGAGGCTTTGATGAAACAATCCGTTGTCATCACGTTGATGTAACGTTGGCATCGAGGAAGAAAGGGAAGGAATCTCAGATACAGATAATTCAGAAGTCATTTTTGTGGTCTTTTCAGCAATAGATTTAGTTTTTTAAACACATATTTTTTTTTTGACATAAAAAATGATTTCAATTCCCTCAGTATATATCAACCGACGAGGAAATGTGCAGAATGAGGGAGGGGAGGCTGAAACCATTATAGTAAAAATAAGGGGAGCCGGTGGGCTCCCTAAGTTTGCCACAGATAGCCCCCTCCCTTGGTAACTTACATGCAGAAAATTAAGAGGTGAGGGCTGGCAGGGTAGCCTTAGAGTTTTCATACTTCTGCCTTCAGCTAACGTGGACTGAGAGGCCTACTATGCACCGGGAGTGAGTGTGCTAAGCACCGGGGTGACCCATTCTTGGGGTGCCTACTATTTAAAAAACACAGAGCTCGCCTGGGGATTTAGTCCCTACTTTTAAGAAATTCACTCTTGGGGAGGGGGTGGGATGAGGTAAGCAAAACATTTCAATGGAATAAGTACTAAAACACAGGTACACAAGTGTCCATACAGTGACAGAGAAGTGCTAAGCCAGTGCGCACAGCGAGAGGGAAAGGTAGGCGATGGCTTGTCAAGTACAAGGCTCTCCACGGAGGGTGGCGCGGTCTGGAAGCCTTACTCTGGGGTGCATCTGGAAATTCCTGATGCCTCATTCACCACCGGGGGAAATGGAAAAACTCAGTGCAAATAGAGTTTGGCTCTAAAGGAAGTAAGTAAAAGCAGATTTTGACTCCTCCCAAACTGGACTTTGATCATTCGTGAATCACAAGCTGTACTGCCCCATGAACTCATGGCCATGTCCACAAAAGTGGAAGATGTGACCAAACCAATTTCCTAGGTTTAGCTGGAAATCTCAAAATCCAGAACTCCACATGAGCCTTCAGACACACTTTGAAGATGTTAACATTACGGCTATCCCAATATAACAGACAATAAAGCAGATGCTCTGTTTTAAATTTAACACCCCAACTGTCCGGGGTTCAGTGGAACAGTCCCAGTTCGGCCACTAACTAGCCATGATGACTAGGCATACTCTCCCTTTAATTCCTTTGCCTCAGTTTCGTCGTCTGCAAAATGAGGATTAACACTATCTGCCACGGTAGGGTTTTGGGGAGGGGAATGTGGGAGCGATCGAATAAATACGAAAGGACTTTATAAACTCTAATGCTCTACAAATGAAAAAAAATATAACTTATTACAGGCTCAGCTGAAAGTATTACGGAATAGAAAGTTAGCAGAAGGCAGACATAGGTTCAAGGCACTAAATAAAATTAAAAGGACTGTTTTAATTAAACAAGACAGATTTGTCCATACAAAACAACCACTTATTCTTAATAGCATAAAACCACCTCTCAACCTCTCCTTGACCCCAAGAGTCATCAAGTAAATACGAGGACAGGCAGGGGTGAACAGTGTAAACTTCACGGTGATGGATGTGTCATGAAGTGAATTAAACCACAAAGGCAATTAAGTCATAAAAGCAGCAGTAGCGATAGAACGAGACAGAAGGTTCAGTGGATCATCTCTGAACGATTTCATTAGCTCAACCACAAAGTCCTGCTGAAAAGCACACCTGCAATCTAGTTAAAAATGGGTCACTGTATTTATAGATTCCATCGCCAAATCACATATTTCTTAGTTAAAAAAAAAAAAAGTCTCTGACAACTTTCTTGAACAGGCATGTGAAACAGGGCTGCTGCATGCCCGTTAAAGGAAATAAGGAAATAATCTGTTTAAATTCTGCCCACACTCAAACAGAACATTTTCTTAATGGGCTCAGTGCAGAAACCGTCCCAGTTTCCTTATACATTTGAGCTTTACTATAAATAAACAAACTTCACACGCTGCCAACACAGTGTGTAGATTACACTTTACTAGAGAACACACTGTATTCGTTGGGGGTGCCAGACCAGCTGAAAGGGGGATAGTGTTTCGTTGGGGAGGTTCCTGTTTGGGTCCATTGTGAAGGAGGATTGTCAGCCTGGCAGGGGCGCCTACTGCTGGGAGGACGGCCATTCTGGGACAATACTGACAGGGCAGACTGTCAGAAACCTGTGCAAAGGGAGGAGGTCGCAGGCCTGGGTGCTCAGACTGCAAGTGACAAGTGTAATACACCCAGAAGCCAGCTGCAGTGATCTGAGTGGTAGAATCAAGGGTGATTTTTAAATTCTCTCCCTTATACTTTAACCTGTGTTCAAGCTTTTCCCAATGGCTCTATTTTATAAAGTTAAAAAAAAAAATAAGCCATATAGAAGGAAATTTTGGGAAGCACAGAAAACGTTAAGACCAAAATGACAATGGCCAATTCTATCACCCAGAGACAATCTCTGTGCACACAGTGTTCTATCTCTCCCTAATCTTTTTTAAATGCATGGGCATTTTTTTTTTCATTTGTTAAACCATCATTTTAAAAGGGCAAAATGAAGAACATATATTACAGGTTACATATCATTACAAAAAACAAGGCTGCTAAGCCCAGTGCTCATAAGCCAAGTTAGGTGATTAAAATTCTATTTTCAAATTAAAAAAACAAAAAACAAAAAACAACTCTAGCTAACAATGGCAACATTTTTAAACAATGGCAATTTCAACATGATCCATAAGGATTTCCTATTAATCGTACTTCCTCTGAATGAGGAGATCCGAACTTAGCCTGGAACATGTACATCCACATACATTCTCACTTATTTGCCTTATTAAACTCTCAGTGACCGCCACCCACGTAAAGATAGAAGTGACGTGCCCGGGGCAGCTGGCCACCACCACTGCAGGGTCCCTGTGCTGAGCCCCTGGCCTTGGACACGGATGGTGCCTGTGAGAGGGGGCCTGCACACTCTCCAGACCAGAACAAAACTCCATCTAACACACTTAAACAGAATATGACATGATTAAAAGGAGGAGGAAAAAGAACACATTTGGAATTCTGGGTTCTAGGGAAACACTGCAACCTGCACCAGCTCCCAGGGGGCACTCCCTGTGATGGTGGACATCCTCTGTGTTCGGGACGTTTTCAGACCTAAGATTCAAGTCGTCTAAGTCGATGACATCACATGGTGTTTTGGTTCCAGAGAATGGCTTACTGGCAGAGAAAAGGGCCGTGTCACCAGTCCCTTTCAAGTACATTACTACGTTACTGTTTCCGAGGCCAGTCCATATATAGCACCTGGCACGGGTCCCGCCCTCAGTGCCATCGGCAAGTGGAAGCTCTATCAGCGTGTACCCATCTGTTCTCCCAGCCGACCCAGAAAGCTCACATAACGAGGCTACTATGGGCCACCTCAGAACATTCCTCTGACGGCTTCTTCTTAGCCATGGACTGCAGGTTTTCCTTCAGCGCTACGCTAGTCCAGCTACCTTCCTGGGGCCACTTGGTACCAGGTTTAAAGAGCGGGACAACACAAGGATGGAATCGGAGTCAGAATGGAAGAAAACGGGGTGGCTGTCCTAATTTACACTCGTTGTGTGGCCCGTGGACATCTGCTGAACCTCGCCAGGACTCGTTTCTCATCTACATAATGGGGATAACCTTGGCACCTACTTCCGTGTTCTGAAGTGAGGATTAAAGGAGAAAGTGCCCAACAAAAGGTGGCTGTCACTCTAGCACAGGCAGCCCTCCTTAACACCTTCCTCCCAAGGGACTTAAAATCACTGTGCTAGGAAAACACAGATGGGAGAATAGGACGGAAGCCGTGTTATCTGCCCAGGCTACCAAGGAAGACCACCGGGAGAGACTGCTTCCTACATCTTTCTATACGAATGGTCCTTCCCCACTCTGGCCAGCTGTCTCCTTCTGGGAGGGCGCCTCCCTGGTGGGCCAGCCCTGCCTTTCTCCAGCTCCCGCACTCACTGGGTCCTCCGGGAGGCCAGAGGAGGCCGGAGGAGGCCGCAGGCGCAGTAACTGGCAAGTGGGAGGAGACACGCCGTACTCAGGGCCCGTCATCTCCTGGCACCTCCCTCTGGAGAGTGAGCTGCTCACCTGCTCTGCCCCTCGGGTCTTTTCGATCCTGGGGCTCGGTATTAGGAGGTCTACGTGCCCACAGGCAGGAGCCAGGCTCCCAGCACAAGCTTTCCCAGCTATAAAGACCATCTATCTGGCTTCCGCGTGCCTTGTTCCTTTGTTTTACTTCACAATTTAGCCCAACACTTATGAAGGGGAGAACTTAACTTGTTGGGCCTCCTCCAGTCCCAACAAATGCGTCATCGTGCCTCATGGTTTGCAAGACTATTTCTCACACTCTTTACTGAAGAATCACAATAAAAACAAATATTCTAGCTCTCAGCCATTTTCACACTTTCTTTTTTTTTTTTTTTTGGTCTCTCAACTGATCATCAGTTACAAGGAAGCGTAAAGCCAAAGGAGAATTAATAAAGAGGTGGCATGAGCTACAAACACTCAGCTTACTACACACGTTACCTTATTTCTTGCAGGGTGTGTGTGTGTGTAATACATGGAGTTCTAGAATGTTGGATTGACATCAGTCAGTCCAGGCTCCTAACTCCATATGTAAAGGAACTATTTCAGAGACGTTCAACAACATATTAAAGCTCACAGGGCTTCCGGTCAAGACAGGAAAGCTTTATAACTGGCCCAACCCACTAGTTTTATGTATGAAGAAACTATGGCCCAACAAAGAGGAGAAAGCAGCCAAGCTGAGATTAGAAGTAGATTGCTGACTCCTACTTGGTCCAGCTGGTCCAGTGCTCGTCCCTGCCTCACTAGTTTTTTCCAGCCTTGGCTGGAAGGGGACACAGTGACACGGTGCCTGATCCTACCGCCTACCTTGAGCTGAAGGACAGAGACAGGCCGGCTTCTTTTTCCATGCCTTCGGAGAACGTAAAGCTTGTTATCCTGTCTTTACATGTTCTGGGGTGCCAACGCCACCGGAGCTCACTCTGCCAAACTAGCTTACCCTTCTAGTGGCATGGGTCAAGTTCAGATGGCTTAAGGAGGCCAACCTGTGCTGCTAGGCGTCTGGGGCCCTGAGGAAGTTTCAGTCCCCGCAGAAAAGGATGTAAGGACGGAACGTTTTCCTTGGTAAGAATAAAAAGGCATTAATAACTGGAGACACCCTCTGGGCCGACCCAGTTCTGCCACTGCACAGCATGGCACGTTAACGCAACGTGTGATTGTGAGGCAGTCCTTTCCTCTCTCAAGGCCGCAGGGACTGGATCAGACGATCAATAAAGCTCCTTCCTAAAATAATAATGTTTCATCACATTGTAAAAGCAGTGGCATTCACTCTCATACACTGTGACATTTATACATCAATTTCTAACTCAAATTCTATGTAGAAATATGCGTTGGTCTTCTGCCTTTGGTCTAGGTTGAACAGGTCTGTTTTTACCTTTATCTCAGAATATATAAAGAGATTCAAATTGGTTGTCTTAGCCATCCACACAACTGAATAGTGCCTAACTCATGTACACGTGTGCGCATGTGTGTGTGCGCGTGTGTCGTTAGCCAGTACTCAGTCTGCAGGCTCCTGATTTCTGCTACATCCCACTGCTACCCAACAGCACGAATCTGAGCATCCGTGTCACTGCAATCTACAGTTCGCAGCGCTGGACCAACGTACCTGAAACGACGTTCAAGTCACTCAAAGTAGCTATTACGGGGGTGGAATATTATTAGGAAGCAAATGTAAGAATAAAGCCTTTGTTAATTCAACAAAACAGCACAGAAAGTAAAACTAAGACCCTGGGATGAGGACAGAGCATTAGAGCAGCACTCACTCACCTAAAGTAAAATTACCAGATGATACAGCTTACACTTCCCTGCATTTTATTCCTCCTGAAAGTTGCTAAACCAAAAGATACATTAGATATAAAAAAAAACTGGCTGACCACACCTGAACTGACTGGTCAATTTTAGCATCAAAGAGGAGGAGCATGGACACACCAGGCATTGTAAGTCTCTTGATGCCAGTGAACAACATCAATCATGCAGTGCTTTTGGCCCCCAACCCACCAAAAAATAAAAAAAGCAAGCATGAATCTCACTAAGCCTCTAGATCTGTTTCAGAAAATCCAGGAGCAGAGAACACGTTAAACATCACAAGGATGCAATCAGCCAAATCCCAGCAAAGGATGTGGGGAACGCTATAGGACAAACAGTTGCTTTAACAAATAAATCATTAAGGAAATATAGGCAGTAGGGAGGGGAGGCCCAAAAGACGTATCAATCAAAGGGACTGTCTGGCTCTTATTTGAATGTTGATTTGAACAAACCAACATTTGAGACCACTGAGGAAATAGAAACACTGAATATTTAGTGATGTTAAGGAATTAACTGTGAAGTTTTAGGTGTGATAATAGTATTATGGCTATTTTTGAAAGCGCTCTTATCTTTTAGAACAGGGGTCGGCAAACCGAGGCACGCCTCTTTGGGTACGTACATGTGGCTCTGAAATAAAACTGAAAATGAAAAGAAAACTATCATAGTTTCATTTATAAAATTTTTAAAGGATATTTTTCACATAATGGTGATTTCATTTGTTTTATGGCTCTTGAATAATTTTTAAATTGTTGTGAGGGACAGGATTGGCTCTTCCGTCCCAAAAGTTGTTGTAGAAGATGCATACTGCACTACTCCCAGGGAAATGGTGCCTCTGGGGCCCGCAGAAGAACCAGGAGGGGCAGATGTGAAACTGGCGGGCACCATGGAACACAAGTGGTTAAGTGGACCCTTGTTAAAGCTGATGCTGAATACAAGGGGCTCATTCTCCGCTTCTGCCTTGTGTGCTTCGACAGTTTCCGAAATAAAAAGTTTTCAGGAAAAAAAAAAATTATAGATGTGTAAATTCTGCCAAAATCACAAAGGTGGTGAACACAAAGAAACGCACAGGCCATCAAAAACAGCCACAGGAGGAAGAATCCTCAGAATGAGGCTAAAGATGAGAGATGTGGCCTTTCCTACCAAATTGGTATTATGTCTTTTTCTTGTTTTTCAAACTTAAAATATTCAACTGTTGGCTATTTCTCGGCTTTAAGAGTCGATCTTCTTACACGGTCTGGTGAGCCTCATACAACAATTGCTTCCCAGCTGAAGTAAGCACTCTCGAATTTCGGCTTTGCTTATTTCAGGGGCCCTCAAAGCGCGGTCCCTGGACCGGCAGCATCAGTATCACCTGTGAACCTGTTAGACATGCAAGTTCTCAGGCCCAACCCCAGACCGCCTCCTGATTCAGAAACTCTGGGGCTGGGCCCAGCAAGGTGTGCTAACAAGCCTTCCAGGAGATTCTAGTGCACACCAAAGTTTGGAACCACTGGCTTATTCCACATGTTTGAAAAAGGCCATTCTTTACAGTTAAAATTGGAGGGACCTGGCAGGGGTGCAACAATTTAACTTCCAAACCACAGAACCAAGGAAGGAAGAAAAGGGCTGGTACTAGTTGGGTGCCACATTGATGACTGATGAGTAAAAAAACCTTATGGCCCTACAGATCATTTAAAGTGCCTTGTGGGTCCCCAAAATAAAATACAGCCACCATATCAATCATCGTCATCTTTAACAAAAATAAAATAGCCTTAAAGTTAAAATGTTAGAAGGTCCACTCCCTGTCTCATCTTTGTTGCTCTCATTCTCAAGTGAGATCACAGCTACATTGAGCCCTCCTTCCAGATCTGGCCTTAGAACAGAAACCACTATTTGGCTTTGCAATCAGGGATCAAAGAAAATTGTTTTAAAGTAATGCCTTCATGCAAATTTACCTTCTATCTGCAGAGTAACAGACTAACCCTGTGGTGTTGTTCTCCAATTACAGTGACAGTGCCCAACCCTGGAGATTTGCAAATGGGGAACTCTGTTAGGTGGCAGAACAGATAATCAGTGCCCTCACAAAAAAACAGGTTTCAGTAAAAGAAAAAATGAACTGCAATGCCCAAAACTCTCAGCCCCAGGCCGGCCGAGTGGCGCGTTGTTTAAGAGTTGGCTTGGGACACCAGCTCTGAGCAGCAGGGCCGCCGGTTCGGATCCTACATGGGCCAGTGATGCTGCGCCCTCTACAGCTAAGACTGTGAGCAACAGCTCGACCTGGAGCTGGGCTGCAGTGAGTCGCCAGGGACGGCGTGGGCTGCAGTGGGGCTGCAGTGAACTGCCGTGAGCTACCGTGAGTGGCCAGCAGCCAGCGTGAGCAACGGGCAGCCAGCATGAGCGGCTGTCCAATGGCCGGCGAGCAACTGCCTCGCCCGGGGAAGAGCGCAATGATAACACCAACATGGGCCAGTGAAGTGGTGTCCCCCACAACTAGACTGAAGAACAGAAAGACAGCAACTTGTCTGTTCCTCTTTCCTGATTCCCCAACGCTGTTCCCTCCCCCAATTCCCCAATAAAAATCTTTAAAAACACAACAACAAAAACAACTCTCAGCCCCAAGAATATTAAAAACTTATGAATTATTACCTTAAACACTGTCTACATTCTAAGTAAACTGAAAAACTCTTGATTGAACACTATGAGCTCTGGCCAATTCGTAGTCTCTGCAGAGAGAAGAGGGCATGGGTCCTGGAATGGGAGAAGTTTCCCTGTCTGCAGCGACTGCCACCTCTGCCACCTCACTGGCCATAGTGTCCCGGTCCCCGTGCTCGCCTCGTCTCCCCACTTCAGGTCAGCCCTGCAGACGCTGGCTTCGTCGGCAATTTTTTGCAGTCTACCCCTAGGTTGGCAGGCAGCCCACCAGCTCAGTGTTAAAGGAAGTCAATTTGAAAATTAAAGTACTCACCACGACACTTGAAACCTACATAATTTTACTAAGCAATGTTACCCCAATAAATTTAATTTTAAAAATTTTTAAAAAAGAAAAAAGAAAGCTGGAAGGAAGATTTTTCGGGAAGAACTTACGATGGGTTGAGTAGGAGGGACGCATGACAGGAGCATGGGCAGGAAGCAAGGTGAGAGAGAGAGAGTGCTGTGTGTGCTGGGAATTAAGTGACCTTTGATGCTCCTTGTGAGATGCAAATAAAGGTTAGATTTCTTTTCCCCATTCAAAAAAATGAAAGTACTGCCTGGGAAGGAGCATTTTCAATGAAAGGCTGGAATGAGTCACCCTCGATGGTGGGCCAGGCGGCCTCAAGCTGATCAGGAAAGGCCATTTTTCGGAGCAGGCATTGGCAAGGCTCTTGCTCTGGCTCACAAGGTAAGCTTGCTGCTGCACTCACACTCCCCACAGCGTCCTACTGAGCGGGCAAGGTGTTCAGGTCGTGACATCCTCGACTTAAGTTTTTAACCCCCACACCACTTTTTTACAAGGCTCTCCAAACACTTTGAGAAGATAAAGAGGAAGAAGGCAGAATGTTTACTAAGTGCCAGCTGTATTGTCAGGCATGGTGCTGACCTCTAGTTTATTTCATCTGGACAACATGAGAAGTGGAGATCATTATGACCCTTTTACAGATGAGAGATCTGAGGTCTGCACAGATAACACGTGGTCCAAGAACTACCTGTGTCTACCCCAACTGTACAATGGGGAGGCAGAGGCCCAGAAATATTAAGTGGTATGCCCATACGCCCAGGGTAACAGAGCTAACACCCACACTGGGAACCACACACACCCAGGCCCGTGTGGAAGCAATGTCTGCACCAGCTTTCTGCACTGCGGCAGACTGAGCTCCCAGGGGCCCTGTGAGGTCGGCGTCTTCATAAACCTGCTGAAGTCAGCCAGGGCGGAACTGCTATACAGTCCAAATGCTCTCTAACTGGTTCAAACGGAAGGGAGCTGAGCCCCAGACGATACCAAACATTTACCATCGAAGGCTGGTTTAGATGTGGTGGGGATACACAGACAACTGTTTCAGCCACAGCAGATTGACTCACTAGATTTTGTTCAGGCCAAGAATTCTCACGCACTTGCTTACTCCGAACCTTTACACTTGAGACAGGGAGACAGACAACCTGAGTGCCAGCGTCAGGTCTTCCTCAAGCCAACTGGGTGACCTCTGGGCCTAGGTTTCTGATAATAAACAAGTGATAAGTATCATCTGCCTCCAACCCAGTTTTACTATGAGGATCAGAGGAGAAAATGTGTGAAGATTATCTGTAAACCACAAAGCATTACACAAATGCAAAGAATTCAAATTGTATAGCAGTGGGGCAGGTAAAGTGTCTTATCAGAAAAGTGCTGGGCAGTCCCTAATCACACCAGCAGCACAGGGAAGTCATTCTAGGATTTAAAAAAGAAGAAACAAAACAAAACAAAAAAGCGCCTGTGGATACTCCACAAACTGGCTATTCTCTTTGGATATAAGCAAGAGGGATCATGTAAAATTATTATCATGCCCCCTGTCTGGGATGAGAGTTGAGATCTGGGAACAGGTAAGAACAGCAAGGTGAAACTGGGACCCCAGGTGGTAAGAGCCAGGAACTGGGGCCTAAGGCAGAGAGCATGTCTCAAAGCCAGGGCTCTCGACAATTCGTGCTCTCATTGAACAGGGTGGCAAACAAGTGGGAAGAAAACCCTACAAGGTGAGCAGAGGCCACTCTGGGTCAAGCTGAGTCAAGAAATGGGATGGTCCGTGCTCCCAGGTCCTGTGTCCCAGAGTCCACAGAAGAATGCCTCCGTGAGCAGGGCCCCCACCACTCAAGTTCAGTGGGACAGACAGACGTGCCTCCTGGCCAGCTGTGGGCCTGCCCCAACTGGTATTTTCAGTGGAATGCCCACTATAGTGTGTGGCACACAAGGACACTCGAAAATGCAAACAGTGCAACGCTGAGATCCAAACGAATCCACTAACACTTGTGCCCGTCCACCATTCTCATTTGCCCTGACTTCCAAATGCCAGCTGCCTTTTTCTTTGCAATATAGCCGCCTTAGCCCTAGACATAAACCCCAACTTGTCTACCCGCCCTTTTATTCTTATCTGGTTTAATGCGGCACCTCCCCACTGGCTTTAGTACATCCATTCCATATGCCTGTGTGTGTGTGTGTGTGTGTGTGTGTGTGTGTGTGTGTTGGGGGGCAGGGCGCTCTTCTTTGCTCCATGGCTGGGAGAGGACAGCACTCCTGCCTTTTCACTCCCTTTCCTCAAGACCTATTTCTCAAGGAGTGACAGTCCTTTTACTATTGTCTGTGGCCATCCACAAGTCCTCGTGCTGCCACCATCATCTAACAATCCCCTCTTTTGAAGTTTGTACCAACCATCTTTCTCTCTTGAGCGCCAAAACACGGCTACTTCAACAACTGTCATCTAACCTACGATTCTTTCCACGCCAGTATCACTCTCAGTAACGTCAGTACCCACAGTGGTGACATCCAACCCTGACTCTCTCCCCCTCTCTGCTACACGGAGCTTTATCTGCTCCCTACCCAAGTACCCCTGGCATGGCTTTGAGACAGACGCTGCTGACTGCCTGCCCCAGCACCATGCTACGCTTCTCCTTAGTATCAGAATCCCAGTGTTCAGCAGAATATCTTGCCACTGGGAATAAAGGACTCCATTTACCAGTCTTTCTTGCAGCCAGAGGTAGACAGTGAGTTGTCGTTTTACGTGGGTTTCTTTCTTCTTTAGTACATCTCAGAAGTGACAGCTGGAGCTCCAGCATCTATCTTGAGCCCAGCTGTGACCGTGAGGACACAAACCATGTGCTGAGGAAGGTGGGATAGAAAAAGAGAAGCATGAATCCATGATGGCGCCACGGACCTCGCATTCGAGGCCTACGTCCAGACCCCATTTAGGGGAGAGAGAAATAAATGATCACACTGAAGCCTCTCTCTATTTGTTTTTGTTTTGTTTTTCATGTAATATGTAGCTCAACCTAATCCTTACTATTGTAGGCCAATATGACCAAAGGCAAACAATGAAGTGGACAGGTGCAGGGTCCCCAGCACGGCAGTTATGAAGGGTTCAAAGAGACGGAAGGCCAATGTCCCCTAACCCTTCATCGGTATACTGTACCCTATTGAATATTCCAGGCCCTACTATCATTTGATCCATTATACACCTTCAGACTTATTCCTGTTTTGCTTTTAGTTTCATCTCTCACTTTTTCTTTTATTTCTCTATAGTTGTCTTTAATATAACCTTTTAGGAAAGAACCACAAATATGTTAAAAAGAAAAAATACATCTAGAAAAACGTGCATAAACTGGAAGTTTTTCCTCATATACAATTCAAAAGCATAACCCAGGCAAGCAAGGGTTTGTTTTAGTCTTCACTACCCACCACCAGCCACATCATTACATGCTCACACCACACAGCCCAAGGGGTCATGCTATCCCACCTCTCAGCCAAATCTGACAAGAGGGAATGGTCATCGCAGGGGAAAAAATATCTCTGTGATAAACGCAAATGCCATCATACACTGTCAGGGTTTCAACTGCTATCGGAAGAGGGCCGAGCTGAGTCACTGAGTTTCTGTGGTTCCACGATGGAATAGCTGAAAGCAAAGAGTGAAGGGACCAGACCTACGCTGTGGACCAGGATGAACCCACGTCCAACAGGAAGGCTTTTCATAGCCCCCTCCCCCAAACGGAAAAGTCAAGTCCAACACCTATGCCTGCACCAGAACCCGTACAGGTACAATCATAACACCTCCCCCAGCTGACTGCATTTAACCTCAAAACCAGTGAACCTGGCCATGAGCTTTCGAGGCCTGGGGCTCTGCTGCCACGGTTTGTGTTACCAGTGCTAAGGGTGTCTGGAACAGTGCAGAAGTGCGACAAATGGTTGCTGCACGAATGGACAAAGGGACGGATACATCAGTGAGCCAGCCAGGGAGGTGCGCACCTGCTCCTGGGACTGTAGGCCACCACCATCTCGGTCTAGCAGTGACAACTGCCAACCTGGATAACTGGCTGAAGAGATGGACACGGGACGGGGTGCCCTTTCCTCGAAGAACTAATGAGCTGCCCACTGACACAGCAGCAGGAAAGAGCCTCTAATATGGGGAAGGAGGAAGAGAGGGGAGAGTTGAGGAAGGGCAGGTGAAGAAATGCTTGCTGCACTTACTTTTACAGAAACAGCTAAAATAAGGAACAGGAAACTGTTTGCAAATGGGTGTGCAGAAAGCACCCACTGGTAGAGCTTCTACGACAAGATGAAAAGGCAAAGCACTTGAGAGTCTGATGGACTCCATGGGGCAGATGGTGTTTTTCTGCCAAGAAGCACTTGCTGTGAGGTGAGGGTAGAGGGCTGGATACAGGAGGCGTTAGCGGGAGGTCTGAGGACCAGAGCTGCCTTCTGCAGGGCACTGAAGCAGGCATTTATTTTCATGAGCATCTGCCTTTATCCTTGCAGTGACACCGTGGGCCCGCAGGTGAAACAGACTACCTCAAGGCAGTGGATAAGACGGCCAGTGTGTGCTCTGTGCACTTTCTGTAATACACACCACACGAGTTATCCTCCCAACAGCCAACGAGGGTACCATCATTTCCTCTGACCCACATGGCAAGTGAAAGTGCGCTTCCTTTAACCAAGTCTGAAAACTGATATCTGATCCCAAGAAGAAAGAATGTTTTTTGTCACTATGTAAGGTGATGCAGGCTAACTAGACATACATGCGATCATTTTGCAATGCATACAAATATTGAATCATTATGTTGTACATATGAAACTAACATAATGTTATGTGTCAAATATACCGCAATTAAAAGAAAAAAAAAAAACAACAGATACGCGATCGGGTTGAAGATCAGCCCATGTCTGTCTAACTTCAAATAAGGACCAAACACTTGAATAAACTTTTTTCTCCACCTTGGAAATAAGACAGTGAGTCAAACCGACGGGAGGGAGAGCAGGTCAATGAAAAAGATGGGCAGGTGCCAGCAGGGGGGCTGGTCTCGCCAAGGCAACACTGAGCAGCTTCGGGGCAGCTGGGAAGGGAAGGAACCAAGCAACCTAAACGGGTAACTAAAAGCCCAGGCTCCTGCTGCATCTGAATGGAAATTATTAGGAAATGAACACAGTGTATCAGGATTTAAGAGCAGTCACTCCTACAACAGCAGGATGAAGTGTTTTTCACAATTTCACTTCCGCTGTGGCAAGTGCTGTGGTTACCTGGAGAAGAAACTGCACGGGGCGGGGCGGGGGCAGGCAGCCTGCGCAGCCAGACACAGAATGGCCCTCCCTGGAGTTACTGTCACATCGGATCACGGAGTCACAAGCAGCCCCCCGTGGCTGCTAATTTTGAGAGCCATTTCTGTCCTTTAAAAAGGGGGGAGGGGGGGAGGCCAGGGGAGAAAAGTATGTTAAGAAAAATTCCTGGTGCTTCTGGGATAGAGTAAGCTATTACTGAATGAAGACTGAAGACTGGAAGGCATTAGGGGGGCGGAGAAGCCAGTTGTAAAGGTGATAATGACCTGTCCCCTGGCCCTGGCCCAGTAGTGTGCTGCCTTTGGTGCCGGGGTTGTGGGGACACCGCAGCAGCCCAGACCAGGGCAAATATTCACACACCCTAAGAATGGGGAGTCAGAGCCTCCTTTGCCCGTGGAAAGGGGACACACTTGTACCCTGCTGGTGGCACGGATGCAACATTTCTGGGAAGTGTTTGGCAATGAGTCAAAAAAGCCTTAAGCCCAGCAATGAGATCCTTTCCTAAAGGAGCCACCAGAAAGATGGGCAGAGGAACGTGTGCTCTGTAACAGTCAAAGGGGAAAACCAACATCAGTAACAGGAAGTGAATGACAAAGGATACAGCCACATAAGGGAATATTATGCAGCCACTAAAACAGAGGGTGATTTGTATAATGCATACAAAAGTAAACTGCAAGATGCCCCTGTCCAGCTAACACTATTAGAATTCTCAAAATTGTGGTTTGCCAAGTGTCTTCATATTTTTCTGTATTTTCTACAGTTTTATAATAAGGAGACGCTCCTTTTATAATCAGAAAAGCCAACATATTTTATTTGAAGCTGAAACCAAATTTATCGTGGCTTTCTAGCAGTCTAGTTTCACTGCCTAAGAGGAATATCAATGAACATATGTCACATGCTCCTAGGATTTGTGATTCTGAGAGAGAGAGACAGAGAGACGAGAGAGACAGAGAGAGAGAAATGAGACCTAACACCTAGATGTAGACATTGAGGAAGCTAAGGCTGTATGAGGCAGGAAGAGTTAAAAAGAAAACTATAAGCAACGCAGTGCTAGCGTTCCACACTATTGGGGACAAGTGTCTTTTGCTTCAGTGTCAGATAATAAAACGGTAGAGGAAATGCATAGTTTCTCATAGTTCCTCGCAGGCCACTCTGAAAGTGGAGTTTATCTATGGAAAAGAGTAAAATGACCTACCAGAGACACAATCAGGTCAGCGGACATCAACACCATTGCCCTAGTTCACTTGGCCAGACAGAGCAATATGCCCAGCGAGACCGGTAAACAGCTGACAGGCTGGTCACCTATCTGACTTCAAACAGAGAAAACTCGAACTCTGAGGAACACTTTCTGTCCTATCCCATGCACATATAAAAAAAAAAAGGATGCTGGTCTACAAGACCTAACGTCCTGTGATTACAAAACATCAATTTAATCTCTGGCATATTAAGCTATCTTGTCCTAGAAGAGCAGCTAATTAAGTCTCCCAAAGGGCAGTCAATTCCTGCAAAAATGCATGGATTACAGCGGGATACCGTATGAGCGCCAGTGGCTGCAGAGACAGGTGGCTGCAAAGAGGCAGGGTTGGCATCACAGCCCACTCCGTGCCTCATCTTGCTATGGTGCTACGCCATCTGGGAGTGTGGCTGACTACAGGTCAGCTTCCCTGGACCACCTGAGCTTACACGTAGGCTTCTGGAGGGCAAGGAGAAGCAGGCAATGTGGCAGGGACCAAAGGACAACCAATGCTTAGGGAGTGCAAGTCCCACCTCAGCCAACAGGGACGTGAACGCTGAGACTTCAGTGTCTACATCTATAATACAAGAGGACGACAGATGGACCCACGAGCTCAGGGTGTCTCTGCAGCTCTTCCACAAAGTACCCCTTAGAAGGCAGAGGGCACATCCGAAAGCATGTAAGTGCATAATCCTAATAAAGTCTGTTTTATTACCAATACCCATGCATGTTTTGCATTCTCCTCTATGTTCTTCTAATTTAACTATGACTATTTAAATATAAAATGATTACTGGTGTGGAGGATAAACGGTTCCACAACAGAACCGCTGCTGGACCCTGGTGTTAGATGCAGCTAGATCTGGGCCAGAATAGAGACTGCTTCCCATAAATCTTCTCCGCAACTGTGGACCCCTTCCTGTGCGGGTTCCTGGAACAGGACCCTGCCCTGCCCTGGGCAAGTGTGCAAGGCGTTTCCCTAATGGGAGGTGGGTCATGCCCTAGTATCCTCATCCATCCTGCCCTGTCCTACATAATCACTTAGCGCCTGCCAGGTGGCATGAAAGACATCCATGTCCTCTTGTTGCCCCAAGATGTACCTTGTAGGTAAGTTTTCTTACAAAACTATTGATGTACTGCTGGAGTTGTCAGCCTCTTTCTCTGGTCTCTCGCCCTGGGAAATTTGATGTAATAACTGGTCATTTAAGTTGCCTAAGTTTACCTCTCCCCCTCCATCTTTGAGTAAAACTGATGCTCTGGGAAGATGCATCATGCTTGTCCTCTAATATCGGTTATCTCATTCCAGTCCATCACAGACCCCCCAGAGAACATGTTCCCCAGGATCTTAATAATCAAAAACTTTTCTCCGTTATAAATTTTTACGACAAAATGAAATAATGTACGTACAAGTGCCTGGATCATAATAGATGGTTAAAAGATCGAAGCCAAGTCTGAAATCTAACTGACTTGCTTTCTTTATGAAATTGAACTTGCTTTGAAAACATTCACTAGACAGTCCTGAGCTGTGACAGCAAATCGCAAATATGGTGCTGGGGATACTCCTGCTGACACCGTTCTTAATCTCCAGTTTCTTGTTGAGAAAAATGAGGAAGAAAAGCAGCAAGGGAAACAGACAGAACAAAACAAAATTCACTGACACACCTTATAAAGAAAGACTGACTAGGTAGGGATGTGAGGTGACAAATTGCATGAGGACCTGAGACATAAAAATCCATGCTCGCGTTTACTACCAAGAAGTAGTCTCTCTGCAGATGAATTTTATGCCATCTGAGGTTTAAGAAAAAAAAATGAAAATGCCATAACTAAACATGATTCCTTCTGGTCGTGGATGCAAATCTACGGCGTTACTACAATCTGTTAATTCAGGCATCTAAGTCTCTGCTGCCTCTTATAGAAGTATTATATTGATTTCATCCCAAATTGCCTCGTTTTCCCTTGTATCCTAATATTTAGGCCACCATATTCTTCAGGATACAGATGGGACACATATCTTAACGAACTAAATATAGGCCTGGGGGCAAGGAATTGGATAGGAGAAAGTACATATTGACCTTTCTAAAAACAATTCCTTTCGTACTTGATGAGGGCTCAGCTCAAAATAAATAATGCTATCTTGATCCAGTTAAACAAATACTTACTGGGTACTTATTGTGGCAAATCCTCATGCTGGGGATTGTGAAGAATGTATAGAACACACGGTCCTTGCCAAGGTGAGTTTACAGTCTGGTAGGAGAGGCTGGACACACATATAAATAACTAATGAAGAGGAGAATGCGATAA